>NW_028185750.1:1362852-1380656 GCF_003343005.1 Rhea americana | reverse complement strand
TGGGGGTCACTGTTCCAACAAAAGCTGCCTCAACGTTGCTTTCTCTGGTTATTAAAAACAATATTTCTGCTACAGCTGTTTCCTGATTTGKCTGATATGTTAAGCTAGAATGAAAGGGTTTGTTGGGAATTTTTTTTCTCATTTACAGCAACTTCCTTAACTTCACTTTGAATTTCCTCTAAACTCTGATGAAATACAGTTCGTCTGCCACCAAAACCTAAACCAAAACGATGTGAAAAAGAGCCCACGAAAGGCTTTTTATGAGCTCTCACTTGCCCTGCACAGGCAGCCCTGATCAGGGACTGTAGGCAAGGAAATAATTTCTTTTAAATGAGTGTCTGGTTCCCTTTATATTTTCTCTTTCGCTTTAGATTATAAGGGAAAAAACCCAAGGTGTCAATCAGCTTTAAAACACTTGAGCTGATCTTATTTCTTCTATATACTGTATTCAAGTATATAGACTTGAATTCAGGGAATGTTCCCTGAATAGAAAAAGCCTAGAAAACTCATAATAGCTAAATTGGTGCTTTTAAAGCCCAAATTTAACATGCTTCCTCAGGGACATTTTCGCAGCATAGAAGAAAACAAATATATGTGATTTAGTGTCTATTACAGAGGTTAAAATCTGCACCTATTCTTTCTTACACCCTGTCGCTAGAAGAAGAGCGTATCCGGGGTGGAGGAGGTATTGCCCAGCAGTGCAGCGCGGGCGAGCGGGGCTGAGGGCTTTGGGGGAATTCTGTGCAGGTTTGGGCCCTGCCTGCAGGGCTCCTGCGGAGGCGGCAGGGCTCTTGCTGGCGTAGGAAACATGGGGAAGATGCACGGCACATTCCTTCAAACTCAAGAGATAGTGAAAAGACAACTGCAGGGATTTTTCTTTTTATTTAATTTTTAAACCTAGGTGTTCATTGGCTAGTAACTAGTAATAACATTTAGTCCAGGAAACTGAGCGCAAAATTGTGCTGGGTCACTCGGCACAACAGCGGACATGATGGATGGGGCGCCAGGATACGCCCGCTCCGCTCCGGGCTGCACGGACACTGGTGCGCAGGAGCTTCAGCAGCCAGCTTTGCCCAGAAAGAAGGGCACGTGCCCCAGGAGGGCAGCGCATTGCCCAGCCAGAGACGTAGGTGCACCTAACACTGCACAGGTGCGTTTCAGCTGCACAGAAACTCCACGAGCAGCCCCTGCCACCCCCTGTCCACACTCAGTCCCACTTCACCTGGAGGTCTTCAGCTCATCAGCACGGTAGGGAGCTATTAAAAGCACCTCAGCTGAGCAGGGTTGGTCCTCTAGTGTGGCTGAGGAAGATGAGGTGGAGAAAGAGTGGCAGAGCTGGGACCAGGGCTGCATCAGGACACTGCTGCAGGTGAGCTGCGTGTCTGTCCCTGGGGTGGCTCTTGGYGGATCACTTGAGAGAGGGTCAAAGAAGCAGGAAGAGGCCTTGAAAAATGACCAGAGCGGGATATCTGGGTGCAGCACAGGGCTCTTGCCTGTAATTGGGGAATAACCCAGAGTGTAGGGAGTGCTTGGCCATTTTTTGGTTTTAATCTGCTCCCTCTTGCTTCTCATATACTAATTCTTCATTTTCTTCTCTTGTGTTCTTCTCTTGCCTGTGCTGGATGTCTCCTTGTTAGCTTATAAAGCCACCACAGCTCTCTGTACGAGGAGAGGTGCCCCAGAGGCAGGCAGCAGAAATGTTAGAAGGAMGTGTCTCTGACTGAGCTGTGGACAAGCTTTATAAGCTGGCTGCTGAGCTGAGCAGGGTGAGCTTCGTGTCCTCGCGTGGTCCGGGAATGYCTCTGGAAGAGCTTGCTAGTGTGTTGGAGGCTGAAGTTGCTTGTTGTGCCCYGGAGCTTCTGCAAGGTTTGGGTTTGGAAGGCCTGCAGTGCTGCCGATGGCAGCAGCTGGGGGGTTCCTCGGGCCCTGCCCGATGCCTCAGGCACGTGCTTACGAAGAAACTGAATCTTGCTGGGAAAGGGAGTCTGAGGTTACTGCTGGTGGCTGCGTAGAGCTCAAAAGCCCCCGTGAGCGAGCGGAGCGGGGGCAGCAGCAAGCCTCTCCCTCGCCGCTTTGCTGCCGCTCTTGGCGGTGAGCGTCCGGACAAGTCTTTCCATGCAGTGTGAGAGAGCTGCTGCTGTGTCTGAGAAACTGCCAAAAACACATTTGAAGCAGCGCAGCTGCCTGCTGGGTCAGAAATGCAGAGCGGTGCGGGTAACTCCTGCCCAGGGATTGCAGTGCGCCTTTACCGTGCCTTTCTATAGAAACCTTTCTGGAGAAAATCGGCGAGCAGATTACTTTGAGAGGTTTTTTGCTTTAAACCAGATCCAGGCTTGAGCATCATGCTTGCAATGGATGCCTACCTAGAGTACTTCAAACAAACAGCTTTCCTTTGTCTTTTGTTTTGATTCCTTGTATTTTATGTTTAATTTGATTTTTAAATCCTGTAAGGTGAGAGGAAGGGGTCTGCTTGCGCAGCACACAGAACGCGAGCTCCTATTGCAGACACAGACCAGGCTTAGGAGCTTAAGCCAAACACAGCTCGCTTGCTTTCAGCAGGTCTAAACAATTGTTCCTGGAACTGCAGCATAAGTAAATGTTTGAATTCCTTAAAAATATTGGTATAAATCTTCACAGTATGTGTAAGAACCTAAATCCTTCGAACTCGGGCAAGAAGGCAGGGCCTCCCGGTCAAACAGGCTCCTTGTTCTGTTAGTCCCACAGAATATCTGGCTGCCTGGGCTTTCTTGGTGCATCTCAGTCTAACGCTTGTTTAGCAAATTAATCATCAGTTACAAAAAATGATTTTTGTTAATATTTTTTCTGGATCAATAGATTTTATACAGGAATCTTTCTGCTCATTAATTGGAGGGCAGCTCCTTGAAGCAAATTCTGCCTGTGAATCTACCTTAAATTCATCAGTAGTTATTAAATAGGTCATTGGTGTAATAAGGGCCAAATTTGCTTCTCATAGATCACAGTGGCCAGTGCTCCTAGGGTCTAATTATCCCTTATTTGGTCAATAAGCCATTAACATACAGCTATGGATGTTAATAACCATTTCATGAAAAAGTCCTGGTAATTTATGAGATCAACATTGGTTAGGAAAATTAATAAATATTTCATTCGGCAAGATTTATCCGAGGACGTTTGGGTCTGAGGGAGGAAGCAGTGGGGTGGGAAAAGGGGGACTGTGCTTGGGGGCCAGAAGCCCAAATGCCAAACCCATGGTAGCCAGGTTTAACTTGGGCTAATAAAAATTTACTTCAAATCCTATAGCTAATAAATCCAAAGGGTGTATGAGGGAGTCCAGTAAAACCTGACTTAACGTTATGTTAGTGCTATTAACAATATTTATATAGATGTCATTTCACAGGAGGGTTAAAGCTGGTAAATTATGGGCCTGGCGTAGCAAGTCGCATCGTGGGCCTGGCATGTCTGTATATTCAGACACTGCCACCTGCCCCTTCTCAGGTGACAACAGCTCAAAATCACATGTAAAGTGAGGGTCTGGGGCTTGGAGTTTCAGGTAACTTTTAGCCTTCTCATCTCAGTAGACGCTACCTTGAAGTTCAATAAACATCATCATAGGATTTAATTTACTGTGTTTACCAATCTATTCTTCAGCTGATAGTAAATCTATTATATTTTTATTAGGTATGCAGCAGTTATAAAAATGTGACATACTTTTTCCAGCTGTGGTCTTCAGCAGTAATCATATTTTGCACCTTTCTGTGTTTAAAATGCTTTCCAGCATTTTAGCTGCAGCTCCAGCACTAAAAGACCTGGTGGAAGCTTAAATTTTACCTCACAATTGCTTCCAAAATGTCATCTATTTTTAACCTGAGACTTGCTTTTTCAAACCATTTTTAGCYTGTTAGCCTTCTGAAAAGGCAGGCTCTTATCAAGAGCAGAACATGGTGAATTAACAGGACAGGGAGAGCTGCAGCTTCCCGAGCAGCGGCTGGCGACGGCGGGATCCAGGGCTCGAACAGCCCCGGTGCCTCGCGGCGAGCCCGTCCTCCCCCCGCGCGCGCCGTTCCGCGGACAAGGGTGCTGCGGGAGACGCCGGCCCCCGCGTGGGAGTGACACCCGTGTTACGCCTTGACTCAATACAGTGCTCGCGCAAGGCTTTAAAATAAAGCAGAAGACAAAAATGGTTTAAATGCTTTKCTGAATTGTGCCCTTAATTACTTTTGCTCATGGTTGACATAACACCCAGGTGAGGTGTTTCTCCAGGATCTCACTGTCAGGGAGAAATAATATATTATACACACTCAATAATGTGTTGTCTTACAAATATGATTAAACCTGGCTGTTTTTTATTTTTTTCAAATAAATTAGTTTTGTTAGGAATTTTAAAAACTAGGTTGAGCTGCACATTTAGAGCTGTGARGAGCAGCTGTGAGGGTGTATTTGCTACCATGTCCAAATGCACCAGCAAGGGAAGCTGTGCTGTGCTGCGGCAGTGCCTGGTGCTGGAGCACGGGGTGCCCGCCGCGCCGGCTCCGGGCTCGCGGCCGCTTTCTCCGTTGGTCCCCAGCTCGGCGCTGTGCACGCTCCCTTTGGGGGATGCTGCAAACACTTGTAGGCTATTGACCCTATTGCTAATCTATGCTGAGTGATTGCACTCTTCCATCCTGCTGCCTCCCTCTGATTAGACTTGTAAATGAAAACCATAAAAGTCAAAAATGAGAAAATAGGAAATAGCAGCAGCAGGAGGGAGAGGGCGCTTTCCCCAGGGTGCATGCCCAAGCGCAGCAAGCGACCCCAGAGCTGAGAGCGGGGCCTGGGGTGGCCGGGGCGAAGGGGAAGCTCAAGCGCCCTCCCGCTCCACCTTCCCGAGCTGCGTGCGTGCATGCGCGTGCCGTCGGGCTCCGCGTCCTCGCTTGCTGGCCGGGTTCCTCCGTCTGCTCCGTGGCCTTTTTGCCCCAGCGACGCTGCGTGCGCTGCCCCTGCCGGGACTCGCTTCAGTACGTTAGCTTAGCCGGGGGTGAACTCGGGCGCCGGCGGGAGCCCCGACAGCCAGCAGAGCCCTGCGGGTCCCTGGCCCCTGGGGATGGACGTACCGCGGCTGGCGAAAAACGCGTTTGAACGTCTTGGGGAACAGGCCAGAGGGGCAAGAGAAAACAGGCTGTTTGCGTTTGGTGGGATATTTATCAGGGCTTGGGGCCCCCGAGCTGCGCGGGGAGGGGGAGGCGAGGGTCGCGGGCCGGTGCGCGCAGGGTTTCCCAAACGCCGCACCGCGGAGGTCTGTGGCAGGCTGCCAGCAGTCAGAGGGCTTCGCGGCATTTGCATAATCTGCAAGATCTAATTGTGTCTTTGGGCTTTTAATAAAATGGGATTGGTTTTACTTCAGCGGTTGGCTYGTGAGAAAGGCTTCAGCGTTCTTGGCATGGGGGATGGCGCGCGCTGCTGCAGCCTCCGGCCTGGGAAGTCTCGCAGCCGCGCGGGAGGAAAGATAAARAATAAGAAATGGGAGAAGAAAGGAAAAAGGGTATGAGCGAGGCGTTTCTGAGAGAGATGGGCAGGCGCCTTCTCCATGCCTGAGGCATCCGTGGGCCCCCCTCACCCCTGCTCGGGCAGGTGGGTCCATCCCCGGGCTCCCGCTGCGCGGCTGCTGCCTGAGCCCCTCGAATGCAGATCTCCCCGCTGGGAGAGCGCTGGGTAGCTGCTGCACAAGCAGCTTGGCCAAAAAAATCAATAATCTTTTCAATAAAGCATTTTATCCCTTATATATATCGTCTCTCATAAAGATTTTACACAGACAAAAAGTTCAGAAGTTGGTGTAAAAAATGTTGGGAAAAAGGTGAAGATACGTAAGTAAATTACAAACTTGAGGCTGTTTGCACTACCTTGGGAAAGTGGGAGTTATATTGATGAGTTTTTATTGATTTACCATCATTCCCAGTGTGGACATTTTCTGGTCTATTATACCACAGTCGYGGCATATTCCCATCGCAGCACTAAAGAGGAAATATGGACAGCCTGACCTTGGCAATATGGAGATAATGAAATACCCTTAATGATCCTTCCAAAAGATTTTACAAGCCAACTTCAGATTGTATCTACTTGGCGCTATGCTAATTTTTAAGGCGACTTGCAAACTCGCCGGAGTTGCAGAGCGGCCGCCTGGGCGGGCGGGCAGCCTGGGGTTAAACGGAGCGGGCGCCCCGGGGTGCCCCGCGGGCAGAAGCTGCGGCTTGCGGGAGGGCTGGGAGCTGCCCCCGGCGCCGGGCGGCTCTGCGCCGCGCGCCGGGGACGCCGCGCCGTGCCGGGAAGAGTTGCAGCGCTTCAGGGTGACTTTGGGGACAGCTCAAGGAGATTTACCATACAAACCTGCCTGGAATTGCACCTAGCAGGGACATAAATAGCAGGTTTCAGTGCTCTGCTTTCCTCCTCTCCCCTCCCYGGCCCAGCTGGCAACACAATTACCAGCCCCAAAGTATTATTTTCTTAATAAAAATGTTACGTGTAAAGCAAAGCCACAAATGAGTAACAAGCCCATGCAGATTTCAATCACTCCCTTCTTTATTCCTTAGTGAGATTGCTAATGACCTTCATGCAAACCTCCACCAAATCTTTTTTAAAGGCAAATATTAATTTCCTAGCATGAAAAAAGGAAATAAAAAAGCCTATTTTTCATGGGAACTGTGCAGAAAGAAAGATATATTTTCCTTCAAAATGCGGGGAGGATTTTTACATTTTTGTCACTTGCTTTGCATAGACTTGGTACCACCATTTGTTCACCTCTGAATGTAATCTCTCCCCATAAAGCTTTGCTTTAAATTCCTAAGCTACCTGTTAGGCTCTGATAGCTCTTTAGCTACACCCTGAGCGTTGTAGGCTATATGTTACCGCGGCGAGCAAGTGTGGGTTTTGACTCGCTGGGAAGAGGCTGGGAATGACTCTTTAAATTTTAATAGCTGAGCCATTCATTTTTTAAAAAGTGTGCACTGAAGCAATGTAACATTTTTTTTATTATTGCAAGGTCTCCAGAAGTCATTTATGGTGTGAAAAGCCTGTGTAGGAAGTTGCACTGTGCTTTGCTTTGAGCCTTCCCGTTTCCCGGCTCTGGGCGACGCAGGTGCGCGGGCCTGTACGCCCGCGCGCTGCCCAGCGCCTCCCTCCCGCCGGGGCACGGGGCAGCGCCCCTTCTGGAGCGAGGAAAACATTTTTGTGCGTTTGGCCTGGGTTTCGCTTTTTTCTTTGAACACTGATTTCCGGCCCTTCCCGTGCTTTGCCCCGTCACCGCGCGGGTCTGGGCAGCTCGGGCAGAGCCGCGGCCGGGGCTCCCGTCGCCGCTGGGCTCGACCGTCCGGAGCGAGCAACAGCCTGCCGGTACCTGTTTGGGGGGAAAACGGTTAATACGATAACAATAGCACTAAATCAGGCACGGAGCTTCAAGTACAAGTCACGGCAAGAAGTTGTTAATACCTTTATTATGGGATAAAATGTATTCATGATATTAAAGACATCACATTTCTGCCCTGGTGTCACATTTTAGATGTAGCGTAGATAAATGATATATCACTGTAAGAGATCTACAAAAACCATTAGTAACCATGACATTTTGACGTCAGATTTTAAAAAATTCCTAAGTAATCTTTTTGATTTATGAAATGGTGTCCAGGTTCATCGAGACTGATCTCAGATTTATCACAGCCTGGTTAGAATTATTAATGATTTTCAATTTGTAAATCCAATGCCAGCATGTCCAAGTGCTCTCAGCAAAATCACAGAGAGCTGACAGGGAGATTTTGCTCAATCCATAGTTTTCGGCTCTTACAAGATTTTTCTCTTTAACCCCCGTTTTGCCGGTGGTGGGGCCGCGGGAAGGAGGCGTCCGGCACCGTTGCGAGCACCGCGGCTGGGTGGCCACAAAACACCCGCCGTCGACGGCAGCGAGCGAGCCGCCTTCTGCAGGCTCCTCCTGAAGACCCTGGCTGGCGCGGGGCGGGCGAGGGCTGTGCCGCGGGCCCGGGCCCGGGAGAGGAGCGGGAAGAGCCGCGTCGCCGGAGAAGCTGGGCTAGAAGTGCCGTGGGGCGTCGGAGCCGGTCCGAGCTCCGTGCTGCGGGGGAATCGGGGAGGCGACGTTTCGGGCAGGATGGAGCTCCCCGATCCTGCGGACCGAGGACGCCGTGGCTAGCGGCGCTTCGCAGGACACTGGGATGCCTAGCGAGGACCAGTATACAGTTTTTTATGGAGTACTCCACTGTAACTGGGCAGGTAAAACTCTATAATTAGGGACCTTAGCTGGGGAATTTTTCTAATCCGTCATATCTGCTCCATTATTCAGCTGTACCAAACGTGCACGTGCGAGGAGAGGCAGGACGTTCTTCACAACACTGTCAATAGCAACATCTTCCCAATTACAGGGCGTTATAATGGCGATCTAACGAGGAGCGGTGACGCGCCGGCTGCAGCTCCTAACTTTTGATTAAAGCCTCCTTCAAGATGCTCCCTTTAATTTAAGGCGCAGGGATGTCCAGGCGGGCGTGCGGAGCGGAGCGGGCGCGCCGGAGCGCTGCGGCCCGGGGGCTCCCCCGCCTCCGCTGCCTGGGGCATCTTCAGCTCCTGTGGGACTCGTGGGCTTGGTCCCCGGGGTCCAGCCCTTGGACTTCACTGCCRGCTGGGGGCGGCGGGCGCAGGTAGACATCTCCCCGGCTGCCGAAGGCCCTCGCCATGCCCCCGGTGCTCCTGGGACTGGCGTGAACCTGCCAGCTTTGGGAAAGGACCAGCTGCTTCAGGTTCTCCCCCCCTTTTTTTTTAACCTGAATTATCACATGTTCACGACTAAATGCAGTTTTGTCCAACCCACGTAGAGCTGCTCCTACTTGTTTTGCTCTCTGATGTGTCACTTCATGCGGCCCCAGTATTTGCTTGCTCCCCCCGCCCCGACGCTGCACGGCAGACGCGCGTCTCGCCTGCCTGCTGCCGCCCGCCCCTCCTTCAGCCCGCGGCTTTCGCCGTTTCTTGGGGCTCCCTGAGTCCCTGCGTGCGGAAGGGTCTAGCTTAGAAGGCGCGCTCTGCAAACTGCTGCCACGCTGTACGTTTGATCTAACGCAGCTCGAGAGGGCAGCGCGAAGGACGGGCAGGGCGGGAGGCGGCTGCCTGGGGAAGCGCCTTGGCGAGCAGCAGCCGAAAAGCGGGGGGAAGCGGCAGGGACCTCGCTGCCGAGCCGAGCCGCACGGAGGGCCGGCTCCCGCGCGGTCACCGGCTCCCGCCCCCGGCTCTCGCCCTCGGGCCGGGGCGAAGGGCTCCACCGAGGTCGTCTTCCAGCGGGCTCGTGCTCCGAGTTCCCGTGGGTGGTTTCCAGCGCCCCGGGGTGCTGCTCCGTGGCCTCGATGCGCTGCGCGCGGCGACGGCCTGCYGAGGAGACCGCTCTTGGGGCGTCTGCGGGCTCCGGGTTAAACGAGCTTTGGGTGGAGAAATACGTATTGGCAATGTTTCTTGATCCACTATTCAAAGAGAAAATTGAAACCATATTTTCATAAGAATCAGATGCTGGAAACAAGTTCTTAAACAAAGAGAGACAGGTCATGTAACTCGCTCCCTTTTCCTCTTTTTTGTTTATTGGCCGGTAACTMTTAAGAGTGAAGGAAAGGAGGTTTCTAACTGAAAATTTGTACTTGAACTTGACAAACAAAACAATGTGGAAGGAAGCTTCCCAGCTGCAGGGCAGAATATTTATGTCTGGAGATGGGAGCAAAGTTTCAAAATATTAAAMAATCTGGAAAAAAAAAAAAAAAAGCTGCTGCTCTCTGAGGCCGCGGTTGTCCAGTTCGCACAACCTTCCCTGCCTCGCTGCTGAAAACAAAGCGAAGGCCGCGGCGGCGGAGGTGCCCGGCCGTGCTGCTTCGCCGGGGGCAGTGAGCGCTGCCGCGGGGCGAGGGTCGGCCTGGCCGTGGTGCGCGCCGGAGCCCGGGGCGATGCCGGCCGGGCGCGGAGCCGGCGAGAGCAGCGGTTCGTGGAGCAGCCCCTTCTGCTTGCGTCAGGTTTGCGATGAAAATGCCGTATTTCGAAGCATAGATTTGCTCRGAAAGAGGGTGCAAGTCAAGAGTCTTTTCTGTTCAAATTTTCAGGAGCCAGATGCGGGCTTCGGTGCTGCATGCGTGTTTTCTGTTTGAGATGTCTCTTCCTTCCTCTTCAGTGAAAATTGAGGGAAACAAGAGGAGAAAGCAAGTAAACAGGGTAAATAAAAAGCCCAATTTGTGGAAATCTTTAGGAGAAAAGAACACTCCCCAGAGGATATGCCGCGAGGTGCACCGCCTTACGTGGCAGGTTTTGCTGTGGCTGGCTTTACCCGGGTTCCCAGATCCCGCGGGAGCAGAGTGGAGCTGGCGGGAGGCGTCGCTCTCCGGAGCGCAGCAGGCTCTGCTGGGGCACTCAGGCTCGGCGCTCCGAGCCCTCGTTTAGCTGCAGCCCCGCGGGGTGCCGGGGGCGACTGCCTGGCTGCGCTGTGCCGTGCTGCACTGCTGTGCTATGACAGGCCATGCCGCGCTGTGCCATGCCGCGCTGTACCCTGCTGCACTGCTGTGCTGTGACAGGCCATGCCGTGCTGTGCCATGCTGCGCTGCACCCTGCTGCACTGCTGTGCCGTGCCATGCTGCACTGCCGTGCCATCCTGCACCCTGCTGTGCTGTGACAGGCCATGCCATGCCATGCTGTGCCCTGNCCATCCTGCACCCTGCTGTGCTGTGACAGGCCATGCCATGCCATGCTGTGCCCTGCTGCACTGCTGTGCTATGACAGGCCATGCCATGCTGTGCTGTGCCATGCTGCGCTGCACCCTGCTGCACTGCTGTGCCGTGCCATCCTGCACCCTGCTGTGCTGTGACAGGCCATGCCATGCTGTGCTGTGCCATCCTGCACCCTGTGTGCTGTGATAGGCCATGCTGTGCTGTGCCATGCCGTGCTGTGCCTGCTGCACTGCCGTGCTGTGCCGTGCCATCCTGCTGTGCTGTGACAGGCCATGCTATGCTGTGCTGCACCGTGCTGTGCTATGCTGTGCTGCATCATGCTGTGCTATGCTGCGCCACACTGTGTTCTGCTGTGCCGTGCCATGCCATGCCATGCCGTGCTCTGTTCTGCTGTGCCATGCCGTGCTTTGCTGCACCGTGCCACGCCACGAGGCAGCCCCAGGAGAGGTGGAGGAGCAGCCCCGTGCGCTGCTGCAGAGAAAGGCCCGGTGACTTAGGGACGTGCAAGCGCTCGAGAGGCGGCAGGAGGGCGGCGCGTCCCAAGCCGCCCTGCGCCCGCCCCGCTGCAGGGAGATCGCCCGGGTCCTGCCGAGGCAGCCGTCAAGTCACGGCCCTGCGGGCGGAGAGGCGGCGGCGGGCGGGAGCTGCAGCGCTCGGCCGCCCGCCCTGCTGCGGGTGACCCCGACTCCCGCGCTGTCCCCCCGAGAGCTCGCCGGCACCTCGGCAGCCCCAAAGCGAGCGAGCGCTTTGGGACGTCGCTCCCCGCCGCGCCGCGGTGCCGTGGCCTGAAGCCCGCTCCGGGCTGCACCTGCGCTGTGAGTTGGCCCGTTCTCAGCCGGCACGGCTCGAGGGTGCAGAAAGGCACGATCTTCCACGTGGATGCACTGCCATTAGCCCTGCCCATTAATTAGAATAATGCTAATTGTTACGATAACGACGATTATATATGTGGCTTCATATCTGCTGAGGTTGGAAATAYTTAAAACAAATCCTTGCAAAAAGCTGCATGCTTTTATCAAAGCCAGTAACATCTTAGATAACGTTTTTAAATGCCAAATTTTCTATGGAAATGTATATTTATATCAGCGAAATTAAATTTCAGCTTAAGCTTCTTATTATAAATAAAAGAAAATAAGTCAATAAAAAAATAAATATCTAACTGAATGAAGCAGAAATTATATCCAATTATATTTTCCTTAAAACTCAATTTATCTGCCAATATTTTCTTTAAATGCTCATGTTACTTTTTCACTTACTAACAATAAATGCCTGGATGCATTTCAAAGTAGTGCCTTTTCTATTATTTCATTTCCTGGAGTCCTCAGCTTGAAAGGACATTAATAGCACAGTATAAATAAATAAAAAAAGTTACTTAAGGATTTACAGCTGAGGATTTCTATGGACAGAGCCCAGGAGGGGTTGGGCTGCGCACGGGGTCCCCTCTGCCGCGCAGCGCTGCGGCCCCGCGGCAGGACGCCTGTCCCCGTCCCCGGGCAGCGAGCGGGCCGGGGTGGACGCTCCTGGCGGTGCCCGGCCCCCGGGCGTGCGGCTGTTGGTGCTGTGCCGCTGTTGCAGCGTGGTGGTGGTGCACTGCTGTTGGTGCATTACTGTGCTGTTGTTGGCATGCTGTTGTTGCTAGTACGCGGTTGGTGGTGCGTTAGCATGTTGGTGGTGCGCTGTTGGCATACTGTTGGCACGCTGTTCTCGCTGGTATGCGGTTGCTGGTGTGTTACTGTGCCATTGTTGGCACACTGTTGTCGGCATGGTGTTGTCGGTGTGTTACAGGGCCGCTGGTGGTGGTGTCCCGTGGTTCCTCCTGCCTTCCCRGGTGCCACTTCGGTGCTGGCCGGTCCCCCTGCCCCGCGCAGAGCCCGGCTGCACGCCCGCCGGGGCGCATGGCCCGGCCCCGGTGCCGCCGGGAGCCCTTGGTGGCCCACGGCTGCCGCTTCGCCTCTGCCGGGCTCGGCCAGGCACCGGCACCGGTGCCACCAGAAGCCCTTGGTGGCCCGCGGCTGCCACTCCACCTCCGCCGGGCTCGGCCAGGCACCGGCACCGGTGCCGCCGGGAGCCCTTGGTGGCCCACGGCAGCTGCTCCACCACCGCTGGGCTCGGCCAGGCACCGGCACCGGTGCCACCAGGAGCCCTTGGTGGCCCGCGGCTGCCACTCCACCTCCGCCGGGCTCGGCCAGGCACCAGCACCGGCACCTCCGGGAGCCCTTGGTGGCCCGCGGCTGCCGCTCCACCTCCGCCGGGCTCGGCCAGGCACCGGCACCGCCGGGCGTTCCTGCCCCCAGCAGCCCCGGCTCCACGGGCTTCGTCCTGCTGCCCCAGACCTCGTTAGGGAGCGGCAAAGGTCTGCAGGAAAACGGGTCGCGCAGCCTCTGTGCCCGCCGGGGCGCGTCCTGCCCCGAGGGAGCCCCTTGGCCCGGGGGCGGCGGCGGGCCGGGTCGGAGCCGCCCGGCCGGGCTCTTGCAGCGYGACGAGTTCGCCGGGTCTCTGCGCGCCCCAGCTCGGTGCCGCTCCGCCTTCGCCTCCTGTCGCGGCGCTCCGGGGAGAGAGGCCCCGGTGCCCCCCGCGTGGCCGCGGCGGCTGGATTAAGCGCTGAGCTCTAATTAATTGACTGGCTTGCAGTAATCAGGTTTGCCGACTCGCCTCGCCCAGCGGAGACGCGGGCGGTTTGTCCGCGCGGCGCTGCCCGGCCGCGGCGCAGGCGCCCCGGCACCGGCGTGTCGGCACGTGGGCCGGAGCCCCGTCCCCGCGCCCGGCGCGAGCCCCGTCCCCGCGGGCAGCACTGAGACTCAACTCTCTGTTTGAGAAAAAATGAGTTCTTAAAATTGAAATGCCGGCTATTGTTACGGGAACAGGCGGGGGCTGTGGCAGGAGGGATTTTAAGGTACAAAAAAGGCTCGTTTCAGCCCGCGGGAAGCGCTCGAGCGGGGTGCCGGCGGGAGCCCGGGTGACCCGAGGCTCCCGGGACCGCTACCGCTTTCTCGCGTTTTGTGAGAGGTGTTTTGGGGCTCGTTTAGGGTGTCGGCCTCTACCAAACGCTAGCAGCGTGGCGCCYGGCGCGGCGCTTCGAGTAACGCAGCGGCGAGAGTCCTGAGCCCACGTTAGCGCGACACTGCGACTGATTCCTAGCGCGTGYTATTGCTCTCGCTCGTCTTTACCTGAAATTAGCAATTTAGGCTCCGTGCCTTTATTTGGAAAATAATAGTACACACGGAATTATAAAAGTTTAATATGCTCTCCGTAAAATGAAAAATGAGTGGTTATGATATTGTCTAACACTTTCAAATGTGTTTATTAATTCATGTTTTAAATCATAAGTTTCATTCTGCAGGAGAGTCATACACAGCAATAAGCAAGTTTTAAAATATTAATGAATAAACAATATTTCTCTATTGAAATATAACATGCTTCTTTGAACAATGTACCACCGGTAATAAATCACAACCAGCAGAAAATTGCATTTCATATTTAATACAACTTGAACTCTGCCTTTTTATAAATGATATCTTTTTTGTTTAATTGGCGTCAGTTCAGATCTAGCAGATTGCTAATAAAATTCTGGATTTCCATATTTAATGACGCGTGCTCTTTATGCTGAATTTTACCAGGAAAAACGCCGCCTTTTATTATCCTAATAGATAGCATTAATAGGTGTTCTCGGATCGTGAAAAACAGCCCCGCTCGCTTCTCCCGGAGCCTCGTCGGGGCTCCCCGGGGCGCCGTGGGAGAGGGCAGCGGCATCCGCGGGCCGCAGGAGGAGGAGGAGGAGGAGGAAGGTTTGCGGCCCGGCGGAGGGTGCTCGGCCGCGGGCAGGACGCGGCACCCACGCTCGCAGCCGCGGACATGGATGGAATTAATTGGTCTTGATTAACCCGCGTAAACAAGGTTCTTAACTTTGTTGCCACGTGAGGGTTTTGGCATCCTCCAATAAATTAATCCTTTTTATTACTGCAGTGACAGGGAGATGATCAAATAGGCTTTGATACAGATTTGGGGATTTATCACCGTATTGCTCTGATATGCTTGAGCTGCTCCTTCCGGAGGCGAGAGCCGGGCTGCGCCGGGAGCCGCGGCGGGGGCGAGCGGGGCCCGGGCGGCGGTGGTGGGAGGCGAGTCTGGGGGCGAGCGGGGCCCGGGCGGCGGCGCCCCGGCCGTGGGCCAAGCCCTGGCTGTGCCTGCTGGGCAGCAGCCGCGCGCGGGCCCGTCCCTCCCCGCTGGCAAGGAAAGGATAACTGGATGGGAATTCTCGTCATATATTATATTACCGTGTCATATTAGACTAATAAAATCCTAATATGATACAGGAGTGGGGAGCATATCATAACTCCTCTGTGGCTAATACAATGCACGCAATAAATCACTCCCRGGCTTGTCCTTAACAATTGTATCAGTGCTTTCTGTGTCACGCTGATAACTCGGTCCCTCTCCTCTAATGGTTCACTTTTCTTCACAGTCCATATGGCAGTGACATTAAAGCTAATGAAATAAAATAAAATTTGCCAATCTTTGAAGAATTCCACTCTTTAAAAAGATGTATTTTATTAACACAAACTGGAAACATCTTCAGTTACTTGGGGTTATTTTTATCGTGTTGGAAATGCACGGCGTAGACGTGGGCATGGGCCTCGTCGCCCTGCCGTGTGCCTCGCAGCCTCCTTGCCGAGGGCCTCGGCCCCTTCCCGGACGGCGCGTCCCACATCGGGTCCGGGGCTGCGCGGCACGCGGCGAGCTCGGCACCGGGGAGAGGAAAGCGCTGCCGCTCTGCTGCGGCGGCRGAAGGCCGGGCCGGCTCCTCTTCGCGCCGGGCGCGGAGCGGCTGCTGCGGCRGGGCGAGCGCTGCGCTCCCTCCCCGCTGCACGTCCCATTGCTTGCTCCAGCTGGCACGGCACGGCGCAGCGTGACGCAGTGCAGCTCAGCACGGTGCAGCTCAGCACGGTGCGACGTGGTGCAGCATGGCACGGTGTAGCTCGGCACGGCGCAGCACGGCCCGTGCCCCAGGGTCAGCGCTGGCCCTCTCCGAGCCCGGCTGCGGATCGCATCGGGGTTGCAGCCGCTGCTGGGCTGCTCGGGGGGTTCGGCCCCGCGGCTCCCGCGGGCCCTGAGCCGCAGCGCTGCGGAGTCGCGCTGATGATGCCCCGCGGCGCAGGCTCGCGCGGCCGAGGGCGCTCGCTGTGCTCCCCGTGAGCCGCCTCCGCACGCCAGCTCCGCGCCCGCAGCCCGCGGCGGGGCCGAGGGCGCTCGCTGGGCTCCCCGTGAGCCGCCTCCGCATGCCAGCTCTGCACCCGCAGCCCGCGGCGGGGCCGAGGGCGCTCGCTGGGGCGGCCGCGGGCTGCGCGCGGGCACGGCTAGCCTCCGCTGCCTGGCTGCGCGAGCCGCGGCGCGGCGCAGCTAGATTTATCAAAGACCATTTGCTGCAAGTGATTAACGTTAATTTGATTTCCTGTGAGTCAATTTCCTTGAGATATGGTAAACAGGCTATTACCTGTTATTGACCTTTACTTTATTAAAAAGATTTAAAATTAGCATTTATAGATATACGTCCTTCCAAAAAACTTTTATTAATAAAGAAAAATATTTTTATAATCAAATTATACTTGCTAGCTGGGGTTATAGTTTCAAAGTTAATGTTAAATAAGACGCTAATTAAGAGTAAACACGATGGGCTTTTTTTTAACTTTATCCCAAGGCCTGACCCTTTCCTCAGCCTCCCCGGTTTCCGCTCCGGCGCAGCGCGGCGCAGAAGCGGGCGCCGGGGATGCAGCGGGAGCGCGGTGCGGCTGCGCCCACCCCCCACGTCCCGTCCCCCGCGAAGAACCGCTCTGCTCCTGCCCCGGGACAACACYGGCGCTTTGCAGCCGCCTTCACCTCTCGTGTGTCTGACTTCAACTGAGCAGGAAGAAATTACGTCAGCGTTTGATCATGAAAGCAAAAAGTTTATTCATGTTGAAACTACATATAACTACCACGAGGAAGACTCTTCAATCCAGGGTGTAATCCAGTTAGAAAGTAACACGAAACGTTTTAATACATTAGAATCACTGCCACAAATTATTTTCATGACTCCATCGGTTTCAGAATCGCATACAATACAAAAGAGAAGGGAAGGGGCCCCTGTCACACAGGGGCAGAGATACAGTACTGAATACTGAAGTCTGTATGCATTACAATTAGTTGTTGTTTTTTGCGTGGATTAGTAACAAGATGAAGAACATTCAAAATGTTTCTCAGTATTTACAACAGTTTTACTGTTTTGTGTTAAACCTAAGACCCAATGTTTCCACTTTAGCTTCTTTAAAAGTTGCAAATGCAACCCTGATTTCTTTTAAAAGATTACAATGTACATTACATTTCATGAGGGAAACAAAGAGTTAATTACAAGATGCAAAAAGATAAGAAAGAGACAAACTACAGCGTGAGTATCGTTCAGAGGTAGTAAGTGAGCACTCTAAGCTACAGACCATGTTGAGAGTCTATTGGTTCGTATGAGTTCGCATGAGGTAATAAAGCTGTGTTTTGATTGGTGAGATGTATAAATACTCTTTTGCTACACTATATACAACACTCCATATAATGGTGCTTTTTTTCCTTTCTTTTTTTTTCTTTTTGTTTTTGTCTGGTTTTTTTTTGTTGCCAAGAAGAAGTAACAAACCTTGGCATGCGCGTGCAGCACCTAGCTCGTACTGTAAAACCCCAGATCTTGGCTTTCACAGAAATAAGCAGCAAGTATCTTCATCTCTTAAGAATAACCTACGTCCGTTGTCGAAACACGGAGAGGAGGCTCTGGGTCCTGGCGGTTTTAGGGGAAAAAAGAAAAATCAAAACAAAAAACCAAAACCAAAGATGTTCTTGGTATCCGATCCAATTTATAAAACCACAGATCATAAAAAAATGTGACGAATAAGGATTCTGGAACACAACCATTGTTAACTGAAATAACCGAACGCTTCTTTTTATTCCGACTCTGAGAGAGATACGAAAAAATTAAACACAATCCAAGTCCGTGATTCATTTCGACTTTCCATGGAAATATGCAAGAAGTTAAATTTGGGTGAGGCGTTTCTCTGCTCTTGCTTTGAGGTTAAGCTTACGCTG
>NW_028185750.1:1355352-1360352 GCF_003343005.1 Rhea americana | reverse complement strand
CTCCATTCCTTCAGCAGCTATTCTTTGCTGCAGGTTCCTGATGCTGCTCAGCACCCAGCACCCTAATCGACAGCGGGTCACAAACCACTAGAGAGACCTCTCTGATGGGCGAGATGGTCTCCTGAAAGTGAATTCGTTCTCTACAGTTCCTTTAAAGTTCACAGACATGAAGGAAAACAAATGAAAGTCACCTCCTAAGCAAATGTGAAACAAAGAAATCTTAAAATACATCAATTTTTAAAGTTGTAAATGAGAGAGGCACGTTGAAAATGAAGGATGAAAATGATCTGCCTTCGCTACAGAGGTTTCTTCTGGGTGGTATTTTATCCCAGGCATTCGTACAGATAGAATAATAGATGTCTGCAGTTCTTTATTCTAGAGTCTTCCTGTGCTAGTTACGGGGTCCAGGCTGGCAAGGTCCGGAGCACTGTCATGTCCCATCGATTACAGTGAGAGTCAGGACATTTAGCACCTATCATGATCAAGCCCATAATCCCTCAATTTACTAGCATCTGCTGGCCAGACTTACTGCTCCCTTTCTGTCTCTAGAAACAAGGCCAAAAGTACTTCTCAAACACAGAAAAAATGTGCACCCTTGAAACAGCTAAAAGTATATCAAAAGAACAGTCCTGATGTCTGATTGCAGGCAATAACAAACACAAGCAGAGAATTATCTGACCGTCTCTGTGCAAAGAACAGGAGCCTTCTCTCCAAGGCTATTACAGTTTAACTCATAAGGCCCAAAAATACAAAAATCCGAATTGTTCGTACTCACGGCTCTAGGAATTTTGTCTCTTCTTATGTTATCAAGACCCATATCTATATCAAGGGCTGTTTGTGTTTCGTCCCCAAAGATGTGATATTAAAAAATGCTATTGCAAAAGTACTTAATACATGTATTAATGATTGCATTTAGCTGACACCATGCTTATGTCTTCAAACTACTGTTCCCCTGGGTACTCACATTTAAATTATGTGGACTGTACAGTGAATTTCCTCCCAAGCCATCATTGTATCCTCCCGTCTGATTGATAACATGACGCAGGGTATCCACCTTAAAGTAAGAGGAAACAAAATTCATCATTCCAAATCTATTAAAACATCATCACTTACAATAGGCAACATTTTGAATTATGTGAGCCAAAAAGGTTTAGCATCTTCTATGAAAGACAAATTTATCAATCAGGAATGACTGGCAGAATTTCAACAAATCCTTGCATGTTAAAACCCATATATCTTTGCTTCTCACACCAGCCAAATAACTTTCTCACAGCAGTGCATCCTGTAGGTCCTTCTTAAGTGTCTGCAGCAAAAAGTGCTGTGCGTATTTGTACAGTGGTATGTGCTTGCATGTACGGAAAGAGATTATGGAATATATACTGCACATGGAGTTAGCCCTGTCTGAATAGGTCGSAACAGTGACTGAGAATGAGTTGTATTTTAATAGCTCAGTTTGATGGGTTCTGACATTTAAACAAACAAATAAATAAATGTTTATCCAATAAATAAAACAAAGATGCTAATAAAAAAAAAAGTAAAAAAAAAGAAAGAAAATTCACTGGATTTGCTGTGTCTATGGAAGTCGGACGCACCCAAACCCATTCCATGAGCTCAAGCCAGAGCCGAATGCATTCACAAAGCTTAAAGTTTCAATCAGAAAAAAATCACTCTTTCCTTTATATTTGTGAAATTCAATGCTGGGGTAAGAATAGGTCACATTTAGAGCTATGCAGCCTCCCTTCTGCAGCGAGGCACACAACATTTAATGGATTCAGAGTAAGGTGGAATTTTTAGCCCAAACCCTACCCTGCTAGAAAGGCCCTACTTTGGGGCATTTCTCCTACCTGTGACTGCACATTGGCTCCGACTTGGGACCCCTGGTAAGAATCCCCATTCAGACTCTGCATGTTCATGAACATGTCCCCAGAATTTGGGAGGTTAAAAGAACCAGAAGAACCTGGAAAGGAAAGAGTTAGGTAGCTGAATAACAGAGAGCTACAAATATATAACCCCAGAGACCTCAGGGCAGGGGGAGGAAAAGAAGAAAAGGAGACAGGAAGGAAAGGCAGCGCACAAGAGCGAGCAGCCCGGGGCCCTCGCACGGCTCGCATGGCGCGGGAAGCCCGCGCGGCCCCGGCGGAGGGCTGTCCTCCAGCGCAGCGCGTCGTCCGCCGGCGCGAGCGCTAAGCGCGCCGAGAAAAGCTCGTTTCGCATCTGTGCTTAATGCCTCCTTCGAAAGGARGCGGCGGTCATTTCAAATTAGTCGACTTACTACTGTCAGAGGAGGAACCTTTTTTCTTACTTTCTTTTGATTAAGGGTTTTTTTCCCATGGATCTTAATACCCTTTAAGAGTTGTCCACAGCAAAGTTAAAGCAAAACTTTACTGGAAATAGTGTCAGACATATCTGTGCTTTGTGCAAAYCTCTGGAGCCCAAAAAAGCTATTTCCTCTTTAGATCCTCCCCCTACTAATTTAATGCTTGGATTCGCAAAATGTCAACAACATGCTAGCAAGACAGTTCTTAAATACTGTAAAAGAACATGCAGTATAGCAACTCCAAAAYAGAAGTTGTATCTTCAGATTTGTATATATAATATCAACCCGTTTTCAAGCAACCCAGCATTTAAACTCCAACTAGTGTCTGCTAGAATAGTCCTCTTTTTTTATTCTTATACTGACAATAAATTTAACAGTTCTAGAAAACCASACTTGCAGCTCTGCCTCATTTTATTGTACGTTATTCGCATTGAACGAGAGAACACTTAAAACACCTAAACAGAAAAGTCGGTGCCAGGGCGAGGGAGGCAGACCATGCCGCCGCRCGCAGGGAGCGAGCTGGAAGCTCTGGGCTCGCTCTGCTCCTGCTCGGGGCGGCAGCAGCTCTGCCGCAGCGTCGCGGGGCCCCGGGCAGCGCGCGGCGCTTCGGCGGCCCGGTCCCACGGCCGGGCGGACGCGGCACCGCTGCCGCGGCGCGCCGGGGAGCAGCGGGGCCTTGCTACGGCGACGTACCAGAGTTGGGTGTGGTGGGGGAGTTCGTCTGGTTGTTCTGCACGGCGGCGGCCACGGCGTGCGCTGCGGTCACAGCCGTCTTCGCCGCGTAGAGGTTGGCTTCTTCCTGGAACTTCCCTATGTTCTTCTTGTACCTGATTCTCTTATTGCCAAACCAGTTGGACACCTGCAGCGGGGAGAAGGAAAGAGTGAAGTCCACCAAGCGTCTGACCAGGCAAAGCGTGGTCGCTTTGGGAGGCACAGCTGGTCCAGCAAAGGCACATTCCCCAGTCTCCAGTCCAGTATCTGCTGGGTACTTCAATTAAGCAATAATCAAGGATTAGTTGAATATTATGGACACGTGCTCTGTTTGGCTTGTGGCAAAGGTGACGAACRTGGGCTTAGTCTTCCACAACAACCTGTGTCTTGGAGTTTGCTGTAACGTTTAGTACAGCATCGTCTCCGCTTAACGCGAGCTGTTTGCCAGCGAGATCAGCACAAGACCCCGCAACGCGCTGAGGGGGGCAGAGGAGCCTCCCGGCTCGGCGCGAGAGCTGGCAGCCAACGCAATTGTTCTTTATTTTTGGGCTGGAACAACCTTGGCAGCCCACACTTAGAACCGTGTTTGGTCGGCTGAAAATGAAAGGAATAACATAAATCAATAATGGCTGAAAAGTCACTTTGTCATCTGGCTTTGAAGAGCCTGTACTGAAGCCAAGCTGGCTCACAGGGCGCTGACTACGAGCCCAGACGCAGGTCACGAGCCGCCTGGAAAAGTTTGCACGAGGCTTTCTCAGCAGCCCTAGCAATGCTCCCAGCTGGCAGCCCCGTCTGCAGCTCGGACGACCACGGCGCYGCCAGCACGACGCCTTGCCCCGAGGTGCCCCGCTCGCGCCCCGGCGCTCCACAACGCCGCAGGGAAGGGGAAAGCGCCGCAACAAGAATACGAGCGAAGGGGAGGGCACTAGCAAAAATACTGGTTATTAATAGGGGTATTAACCACATCCTGCCCAGGGGGACAGCGCAGGACCCAAACGCCCGCGGGGAGCTGGAAACACCCGGTCCGAGGTGCCACGGAGCACCAGGGCAGACCCGGGCACCCCGCGCCGCTCCGAGACGCTTCCCAAACGCCGGAAGAGCTTGGCTGTGCCGCRGCACCCGGGACGGCATCCCGCTATAGGGAGAGCCAAACCCTGCTGGGCTTTACGTAGCTTTAGTTTTAAACACAACTAACGAAAAGCCGCCAGCTTTTAACTGCAATACGAGAGGCGTACCTTAAACATTCCCTTCCCTAGGTAAGGCTCCACTGTATTCTATATATYGCACTTAATATTACCTTGTCAGTCACAGAAGCAATAATACATTAATGAAACCTAGCAAATAATTATTGTGGACAATCAGATTATGCTTTATTAACAGTTTCATAATTGAGGAATCTCTGTACGTCGACAGTGCTGTCTGCGGACACGCGGGAGCCCTCTGTTTATGCATACCCCTGACCAATCAAACAACAGCCATCACTAATAAAGGTTTATTTAATTCTCACAGTAAAATTTTAATATCACCAGCAGCCTGGGGAAGCCTCAACGAGTGGATTTGCTTGACATCAGATCGTTTCCATTCTGCTAGTCCCAATGCTTCTTAATCTTTAATATCAAGGCAATTAAAATTAATGGCCACTCATCCAGAGCCACTGTGGGCAGTGTTTCCTTGACATCAATTGTTTGATGGGATTACCTAGAGGTTAAACTAACAAGCAAGGTTTAATTGGAAGCAATGAGAGGAGCAGCGATCGTACGTTATGTTTAACCCGCGTACCACGCCTAAGCGAACATCCAGATCCGAGAGGCCGCTGCCCAGGAGGAAGGGCGCGCTCCACGCGCAGCGGGGCGCCGGGGCTGCGCCGCGGCATTGCCTGCAGGTCCGGGGCTGCGCCGGGGCTGCACCGCGTCCGGGGCTGCGCCGCGGCATTGCCCGCGGGTCCGGGGCTGCACCGGGGCTGCACCGCGGC
>NW_028185750.1:1348990-1354887 GCF_003343005.1 Rhea americana | reverse complement strand
AGCGCGCCCGGAGCCAGGGCTGGGGCGCGCGGGGCTCCCGGGCAGCCTGGCGCCAAGTCACCTCGGTCGCGAGCAGCTTCGTAATGCATTTTTCATTAAAACAAACTATCTCTTCACGTGAAAAAACAATGAACATCTTTCTCCTCCTGATCACTGAAGGCCAATTAATTAATTGGGCTTAATTGTATATTGCATTTCAAACAATACTGTTGCACTTATTTATCATGTTAATTACAATGTTAAATAAAAAGACAATAAATTATTACTGAAATCATCAAGATGCCTCGTGGAGGATTTGGGACGGGGCAGGCCTGCCTTGTCTCTGCACTGGCTGATTTTGTGGGATAAATCAGCGCTTGCGCTGCAAAAGCGGCAGCTGACACAGGAGCRTCACTGTTGAAATCAGTGAGCTAAAATATTTACGGATCACAAAGTTTTCCATCATGCCTCCAAATATTCCTAGCATGGTTTGYGTTCTGCACCTATTTAGATGCTAAAAATAGGAAATTTCAGAAATATATGTGGAACTTTCATGGGATATGTTCTATAGCTAATAACTTTACCTCTAGAATATATATATATTTAAGTTTGTATCTTTTTTTGGCTCCCATATGAAGAAAAGGGTCAGAGCCTCTAAATCTACAGCTCTTCCAGTCCACATGCTTACAAAAAAGGAAATAAAAAAAAAAGAAAAGAAAAGAAAAGGAAAAAAGAAACCAACACACAGACTTAGAAGTGGGGCTGCGAAGTGGGGCATTGAAACCTAGCTTCCGCATTCTTAAAAAAAAAAATAAAATAAAATAAATATATTCTCTTGTCAAGCACATTCTTCTTTTGTTTGAAGCAGTGAAAAATTTTATGGCTGTTGACATGCTTTCAGCAATGACTATGCCCTTTCTATAGCCCATATGATAGACTGATAGTTGTTCATGACACCCTGAAAGAGGCTCATCTGCAAAAGTATAAAACATCAGCCTTGCAGCCATGGTAAGGAGAGAACAGATGATACAGTTTATCTCCCTCAAACACGTGCTGATCGGGTAGTTCTAAATTACAGCCGACGATGTTCCCTGTTAAGGGCATTTTTTTCCCCTAGAATTACCTTTTCCATACTCTTAAAAATGAAATTGTGCAGGGTGTTCATCTTAATAAATAGTTCGTCTTCATGCTTTTCGTGAAAAACCTTCTCTACATATTACTTTAAACATTGATATCAAAACTGAGACCATCTATCTCCTATCTGCAACTAAATGATTCTAGGAGACAATTTTCTTTGCAGCTCTGTAAAGTGCTATGGCAGGAAGATCTCCAGTGAGCTGCTTAATCCAGGGGGAGGACGACCCAAAATACTTACTAATTAAGTGTTTGAGGAAGAAAACATTCTGCCATGAATCWACCCCCAGCATTTACAAGCTACTAACAGTACAAGAAAGAAATATCTTGGATCCTCACTAGAAGAGGCTACAAGGGATGTCTAGATCAGCTGGAAAAAGGACAAAGCCTCTCCGTCAAACATGAACCAAAACCTTTAGGAGTTTGGAAAGCTTTCCATTAACAGATATTTCTTTCATTTTCCAGCTCTTTGCACTTCCAGGGCCTTTGTAACATGAGAGGTAWATAGGACATAGTGCCAGCAAAGGCAAGTCTGAGAGACTCCTGGTCAAGGCTGCAAACACATGTACTTGGAGATTTTTCGTAAGAGCCCTGTGCAAGGCGTAGATCAGCCTTGCACTTCGATGCCATTGCTTATCCCATGCAAGCTACTCCTGCCAGTATTTTAAATGACTGCTCAATTTACCCCAGATTTCTGGATTATATCCTCTGACTTTTGCTGCCAAACACTACAGCTGTGTGCGCTGCACTATTTTACAGTACACGCTCAGAGCGTCTCTGCTAGATGGCCTCACAAATATACACATTTTTCAGTATGAAAAAAGACAACTTCAGCCCTGTTCGACCTAGTAAATATCAAGTAATCCTACAGTCCTGCCACATGGCCTTTGGAAATGCCTTTGAAAACCAAAGAATAGGATATCTGTAGTATTCACATTTTCTAGCTGTGACAGCAGATCTATCAGGAACTTAAGCAAGCCAGCTGAACACAGTCACTCCCTCTCCCATACATGCTCCTCTCCCATTAGATGATACATTGCCCAGTTTTCAAGCTTTCTCATCATCTGGAGCTTTTTCTAGCCATTTATAATACTCCTGCGAGACTGAAGCTCTGTTCATGGCCCCAAATCTGCATCTATGGAAGCTAATGCCCAGGTTCTGTGATTAACGCTGTCCTTACTGTTTGGCTGGAAAATGTCACCCTTCGAAACCCAGGATGCTGTTAACAGTTGTGCAGAGGATGCAACACAGCTACTCCCATCACTCACCCRGACTTCCTAATGGATTCAAGAAACAACTAACACACACTCCTATCAAATATTAAAGAGAGAAACCTATATCCATGTCACAGGCTCACTGCTGCTGCTACATTTCTGGACCATCTGCCTGTTTTTTCATTTCATTCTACAACCTATACATTCAGTCTTATCAACCAACCAATTAAGAAAGAAATCAGATATATTAGCACTAGAAATCATCAGTTACGGCTTCTCAAATGTTCCATCTTATTTCCTTCAGTCACTTCAGGCATATCTAGATCCAGCTTTTTTTTAAACCAGTCCGCTCTCCAGAATCACTGACACCTCCTCTGCCAGRCACAAGGCACCATCCCTTGAGCACACAGCAAACATCTCACCAGCAGGTCAGTCACACTTACTGCCACGGTGCATCTTTTTCTCCAATTGCCTTTTGCCAGCAGAGTCAAAGAACTTTCAGTGGTTATTTAAAACAATTTTTCCAACCTGATCTTGATGGATCTTGCTCTCCTAATTATGCAGCAGGCTGCCTTTGCTCACGTGGATAGATTTCTGAGCACCGCTTCAYGGAGGCATTGCTATAAACTACCCTGCACCAAGAAGACTAATACCAACAGCAAGATGTAGGGCTCTGGACCAAGCTGGCCAGGCATTTACATACTCTGAAGATTTAAGATTGTGCCACATATCCAAGACAGCATGCAGCACTGCCTGCAGGCTCCCCAGAGAGCTGCCCCACATCCAAAGTGAGCTAAATCGTATCAGATTTGGGTGTGCTAGGTAGTTTTTTTTCGGAGAAGGTTTCACTTGGAAGTCTTCAATAAAGTACCAGAATTTTTCACGGTTTCAATAAAGTAAATCACAACTCAGGTTTTAATTATAAAGCTAACGACTGTGTTGCTAATAATGGCAGTACTGCAGCCTGCAGTTGTTAATAGTTAACACATTAGCCGCAGGCATTACTTCTCTGAAGGACCTGAAATATTGATAAGCAGCGCTGATTGGGGCGGGAAGGAGGTGGCACTCCAGCACTCGCAAGCGGGCACCAGGGTGGCCAGAAMACTTGGAAATTCTTATTGAACTTTCTTTTCTGCAACCCAAGTGACAACCTTTGCCAAAGCGCAAGAGCCAGATTTGCTGTGGGAGTAGTTTGGTTTTCTATCAGATGTAGAAAACACAAGAAAGGCAGTGGAAMTGAGAAGTGTTATTTTTCTTTCTGAACTATCTGATGAGGTAAACAGTGAAGGAAAACTTGATGTAACAGTGTCATAGACCAGACCATCACTGCGAGAAAACAGTCCGAAGCTGTAAGATATATTCGGGTCTATATGGGAAGTGGAGCCTCGGCCAACAAAGGCGCGCATTTTTGATGACTGTTTTTTCTTTCATTACAGTAACATGTTACATATGATAAGAAGGGCCAGTTTGCCTAGTACATTTTTGCTCACAGAAACCACTCTTGTCACCTCCCTAATACTGAGAAGTTGACTTAGAAAAAAAAGACTTCAACCAATCAAAGAAATTCTAGTCTATAAAAATAGATTATGTATTTGTCAATAAAGTGGCTTTTCCCTGAAATAATGGAAAGTTCTAATGAATTTATAACAGACAATACAGCTCAGCTATCTGAGAGCCTGACTATACAGAGAGAGAAATCTGGTATCAGAGCAGAATGCTAACATTATATCCACTTTACTTCAATGGATATACGTTCTTCACACTGCGTTCTTTCATCCCCAGCATCCCGCCGGCACACTCCTTCCTGCAGAGCGTGGCCTCGTGCCCCCGACCTGCCGGGCTTCGCCCCTCTTTACCGCCGAGGGTTTAGTTTTAAAGGCGTTAGGGAGGCGTGCGGGGCAGGGGCCCCCCGCGCCAGGGCCCCGCTGCCCCGGGCTCCCGCCCCGCTCCCTACCTGCGATACCGTGATGCTGCACTTCTTCGCCAGCTCTTCTTTGGCTTCTTCACTGGGGTAAGGGTTACTGAGGTGGGAGTAAAAATACTCGTTCAGGATTTCTGTGGCTTGTTTACTGAAGTTGCGCCTTTTCCGTCTGAAAGGAAGGAGGGAAGCACGCCCGTTAGGGACGCGGCCGCCGCTCCGGGGCCAGCCCGGGCGCCTTCACCCCGCGGCGGCCGGCGAGGCGACCGGAGCGGTGCTGCCCCGCGGCGCTGCCCCGCGCACGGGTCCCGTGCCACCCGTCCCGCGCCGCCCTCGGGGCTGCCGCGGCTGAG
This sequence comes from Rhea americana, assembly GCF_003343005.1. NCBI lineage: Eukaryota > Metazoa > Chordata > Aves > Rheiformes > Rheidae > Rhea > Rhea americana. The sequence continues at coordinate 1,350,289 of NW_028185750.1, read as the reverse complement.
CCCCCCCGGACAACCCCCTGCCGACGAGGGGGCCGGGGACGCGCCGCAGGGYGCCCGCCGAGGCGCGCTCCCCTCCGCGGCGCCTCGCCCAAAGCAGAAGGCTCTCCAGGCGCGCTGCCCCGGCGCGCGCCCCAGCAAATGCGGGCGGCGGAGCGGCAGCAGCGCGTCTGGCCGCGCACGCGGCTCCRTGCCGCCTTCCCGCTGCACCGGGCTACAGCGCTTGCGCCTGCCCAGCTGCAGCGGCCTTTCCCTCCAGCAGCTCTCTTCTCCCCAAGAACACCCTCTCGAAAGCACTGGTTAAACATCTCCTTCAGAGCGCCCTTCCCCTCCGGGCTGGTTGCAATCAAACTGCCTGCGCCTTAGGCCAGCAGGCAGCCAAGCGGCAATCCCCCAGCGCTCTGCTCCACGAGTATCACGATGCTGCTAACTACACTGTATCCTGGAGCAGGCAGGCTCTCTCCCTAGAGCTGTGTTTATCTCATTACTGTGCTTCCGCTCATTTTGCCTTATTTACCTTCCTCCTTTTTAAAGAAATCACTTTAAAATGTGCATCTGCAAGCTTTACCTTTGCAGTTACTGGAGCTCTCCATAGACATTTCCTCCAACTGTTTGTAATTACCCTAATTTGCCACACCTGCCAGTGACCTCCTTGTTAATAAAATTATTTTGCTCTTGTTTAGCTCCTCACAGCTTTCAGGTGTGAAGCATGAGCTAGTTGCTGGAGGGAGGCTCTGTGTGGTGTCTGGTTGCTCCTCCAGGCTCAGAGGTTCAGTTCAGCCTCTCTGGCTCAGCTAGCTGCCAGAGTCCTGCATGTGGCAGTGGTGTTCTGCAAAGAGGGATGCTGCTGGGGCCAACATCCCAGGTCATCTTAGCTTCCAAAGAAAACTGGCTTTTCCCAGTTCCTGTCTATTTCTGCCCTTTAGAAAGAGCTCAATATCTGCAGGCAGCTGCTCTCTCCTATCGCTCTCTAGTCATCTCTTGCTGCACCAGCGCCTGCTTGCCAGGTGGCATCCCCAGGAATGGGAAAGCTGCTCTTCAAACCACTTGCGAGCGTTGGAAGCTGTGAGCACTCGGCTGGACTTGCCAGTTGTGAAGCAGCATGAGGAAAGGAAATGCTCAACAGCTCCAGCTTCCTTTAGGAGCTGGCTGTCTGCTCAGAATGGTGCTGAGCTCCAAAAGCAATGCTGAGAACTGGAGAGCTGCTGGCTCAGACTGGTGCAAAGGTGTTGGCTTTCCCCACAGCCCAGCCAAGCGGCCCCCTGTCAGGGGGTGCTTGCATGCCCCTTGCACGCATCCTGC
>NW_028185750.1:1343981-1348494 GCF_003343005.1 Rhea americana | reverse complement strand
GCAAACACAGGGCAAACAAGCCTAGCCCCTGCAGTAATGTTTGTTTAAAAGACACTGGCACTGCCATGAAAGCAACGCTCCCTTTCACAAAGCAGCCTCTGTGTGAGGGAGCAGTGCTCCGAGCTGTTTCCAAGGGGCACTGCAACTTAGTGCTGGGCAATCCCTGGCCACGGGTGGACGCAGCTCCGGGGAGGCCTGGCTTTCTGGTGAGCTGGTCTGCAACCACCCTTCCTTCCCCAGTACAGCAGGAAGGGCTCTCCTCGCCCCCTTACCTGGCATCAAGGAACCTTGATCTTAAAATCATTACTGCTTCGCAAGTACTTTGTTTGAGTTGCATCTGGATGGAGCTGAATTTTCGATGAATGATGCCCACCATCCTCTCAATCTCCTTGGGAGAAATGGGACGTGTCCGACTCTGTTCTCTGAGAAGGTTCATCACATGTGTAGTAAATTCGTTACATGCCTGCAAAGGAAGGAGAGGCTTAGAAATGGTCCCGCAAGGACACAAAGGGCAACCCGGCCGCGGGGCAGAGCCACCGACGGCCGGGGGAGCAAGCATCCCCCAGCCATCGCGAGGTCCCCAGGCGGGCCAGCCGGCCCGTGAGGGAGCCTCGAGCTCTCCCAGGCGTCCTCCGCTCCCGAGCGGCCTCRGCAGCTGGGGTAGCGTGCTAAGACACCCCAGGTGCCGCTGTAAATGAGGCCTGGGACCCTTTGAAGGTAGCCAGGGGTGTTGAGCAGCTGTGGCATAGCTCTTCCTCGCACTCACTCCTTTCTAGCTGTGCAAACAAAGTGCTCTCCTACCTCTGCAGACAGCCCGCAGTGGAAAGGAGAGGTCAGGATCAGAGTATGTAAATAACTGCAGGCAGGAGGAAAACGCGAGCGGGGAGCAGCAYGCGCCGAGCCCAACGAGCCGTCTCAGCCGGGGAAGGGCTGTCCCGTACCGCGAATCCCAGCACTTCCAGACACGCAGGGAGCCCCAAACAGACAGCGTGCAATCGCTCGGCTCCCTGCAGCAGATCGGCGTGTTTGGACCTTTTGGAGGTGACTCGCGCCGTTCTGTCTAAAATGTGGAATTTCAAAGAAGCCGCTAGGCATCGCAGCCCTGCCTGAGCCYGGCCTCTGCTGTGCTGCAAAACGCTGGGGAGGGGAAGGCATTCGAAGCTATCAATTATCAGCCCCAGACAATGCAGGCAAAAGGACACGATGATACGAACTTCTCCAGGCTGCATCATCAACAGACTTTTCCTGATCTGAGCCTCGGATGACCAAGCGGCTGTCACGCTGGCATTCCGGCTTCCCCCTACGCAGGCTGCAAGCTGCCACAAACTATGCTGATTTATGTCTCCTTTATCTCTTTCAAAAACAAGAACTGGGGCTCTCGTGTACTAGAGAGAGCCGTGTTGCAGCTCCAGGACTAATCTCTTCCTAAGGGCTTGGAGGGGAATCCAGCCACGTTTCAGGCACTAACCTATCGCTGTCCCAGTGCAGCCTTTAAAAGAGAAGAGAAGACGGGGCGCTGCGCTGGTTCTCTGTGTTTATACACGCGCAGAAGATAAACTGCTGCTCTGTTCCCGTGAATACTTAGCACACAAAGGTGGATGTATCAAAGGCTTAAGTATCTTCTGGAGGTGTATGCACGTTGATTATACAAGGAAGCAGATATCATAATGCAAAGCTGAGCTATAATCGCTTCCAAATAAGGCCAAAGGATTTCACTCTCATGCATCTAACATAATGGGCTATGAATAGGGTACTCAGCAGTCACTAAATCATGCAGAGGAARCAGCACAAATACCTTGTTCAGACCACATATGTTAAATATCTGTTTGATACTAGCTCCTCTTTTTCTTCCAAAGCTGGAGTTAAAAAGACCTTTATAATTTGTCATACACCAAGATTTTCAGTGATTCTCTTGCATTTTGACAGATTGTGCAAGGGAAAGAGTTAAAAGTGAAAAGTTTATGCATGTAAAAACTCATAATTTCCTATAACATTTGCTGAACGTCTCACAACTTATTAAGTGAAGCCATCTATGAATGCAAATGCTGATTAGCAATTTGGCAATAGCCCAACATTTGCAGAATTCACATAGCTTTTCTTTAAACCAGTAGTTCATACATGATTAATTAGAACATCTCATTTATGTAGTGTGCACTTTAGCTCATTACTCTAAGTAAAATTCGTTAAGTATTTACATTTAGATAATTAAAATCTGGGTACACCCTTAAGAAAGATGCATACACTTCAGGCAAAGTGATTTTTTTTCCTTTGCACTACTGAAAGTAAATTACAGGCTAATTTACATCCTTGCGCACCCRTTTGGAGGCAGCGCTCAGCCCGGCTCAGCGCCTCGCCCGGGAGGGTGCAGGTGCCCGGGGGGGTGCCGGGCCAGGGGGGTGCCGGGCGGGGGGTCCCTGCTCGCACCCCAGAGTTGTCCCAGGCAGCAATAATCCGTTCGCCCCGAAACCCCAGGCCGCTGCTGCTGCCCGCCGGGGCGGCGGGCCCTCCCCGCGGCTGGGCTTCCCTGCCCTCGCTGGCCAAAGCAGCGAGGTTTTGCAAACGCCGCCCGGACCGTGGCCTGTCCCGGCCGCGCGGGAGCCGAACCGCGCCGGCCCCGGTCCCCTGGGCTCAGCGCGCGGTGCATCAACCCAGCTGCAAAGCTGAACCTGCAGTGCCGCGATTCAGCTCCCCGGCTGGCAGCAGTTTCGGTTCGTCTAGTAAATAACGCACGGTGGTAAAGCCATGTGCCAAAATGCAGCCACTACTTCTCCAAGACAAAATAATGGCTCTGGCTATCCTAAAAACGCTGCTAAATTAAAGTATTTGGCACTGAAAGAAGGTTTCAGGCACAGTAACTTGTCACATGCCTCATTATTCATAAAATTGGGTAATTCTACAAAGTACTATAAAAATGGTAACTGTTACAATGAAAATATTTTCAGGCATTTGTTCATCCTGAAAAATATTTCTCCACAAATCTAGTATTGAAAGGGGGCTGTTTCAAAGCTAAAGTGAGTTTCTTGCTTTCAGGAAGCAAAAACCTTTGCTTGCATTTACTCAGGATTGCTTGAAGAGACTTTGGTCACAACTGCTTGACGGGCCTCATTTCAGCTTATTTCGGCCAGTACATCCCATCCGTGGAGCTGCTTCGGCACAGCAGAGCGGAAGCAAGCTCGGAAGACCGCGATGCTCTGTCTTGTTTTCTCCTGTTTATTCACAATGTCCAAGCTACTTGATCCCCTTCTCACTACTATTTTTCAGGCCTCTGCTTGGTGCCCAASACATCATTAATAAGGTCAGGTTATGAGTGATGGCCTTGTTAACCTGCTCAGAAACCTTGCAGGAGCACAGGGTGCTTCTGCAGGCCTTAACGCTTGCTCAAGACTCCTCAGATGAGCACGAGGGAAGGAGAGGAAATGGCCCAAACCGACCTCTCCCCGCAGAGCCGGGCCGCGCCGGGGCCAGGCAGCGCTCGTGGTGCCTCCCGAGCAGCCACGCGTCGCCCAGCTCGGGGCGAACGCCGACGACATCTGCGAGCTCAGAAAGCAGGTTCCCAGATGCTCCGGGAGGCCTGGGACCCTTACAGTACTTTGCCTACAGCAAAAAATGTATTTCAGTGTAATTATAGAAGATAGCTTTCAATATGTCATCTCTATTATAGTAGCTGTAAATTATGGAAAGAGCTGCCTGTGAACGACCATTTCTCCTGGCGCAAGGCGAGGGGAGAGCAGTTTGATGGCGTGACACACTTTCCATTTCTCCTCTTTTTTCCTCTTTTTTTCTTTTCCCAAGTACATTCCCCTAACTGGCAACGAACATCAGAATCAAACTCTGTCCAGAAAACGTCTCGWGAAAGACGCTTCGGCTGGTGCAGCCGGGTGCCGCGGGGGGATCCGCTCGCCGCCTGCACCGGGAGCCGGCGAGGACGGAGCTACGAAACCCCGGCTGCCTCTCAGCCGCTGAGACAGGCACTGTTTTGAGACAAACTGGTAGGAGACAGTTTGCTGCRAGGCTAGGGGAATTATCATATTTCTGTAGAGCAGACGCTGCTGGGTGTCAGGATCAACGGGGGAAACGTTCATGTTTCAGATCAGCTCTACCTCTCTCTCCTTCTCCTAGCAGCGCTCGAGCATCCTCCCGAGTTTCCTGCGGTGTGGACGGATGGCTGTGACATTTCAGCTGAAACCTTTGTAAATGCAGCTACAGGGCTAAAAATGCTAGTGCTTTCCCCACATCATTAAACTTATTAGAGTCAGAGGACGCTTGCCAGGAAATGGCTGTAAGCACCAACTTGAATTTGCGTCGGCCCCCGATCCGTCTCCAACCCGTGTCCCCCGGATTTTGCAGGACGCGCTCCTGCTGGGTGCCGCTCGTTAATTCAATGGCCGCCCCTGCCCAAGCACGGGGCTGTGTGCTCGCGGCCCGCGCGGCACGCCTCGCTGCAGCGGGCCGCGCAGGACACCTGGGGGCTTGCCGGGGGCTGGGGGGCAGGGAGATCTGCAGCCTCCGCCAG
>NW_028185750.1:1342845-1343865 GCF_003343005.1 Rhea americana | reverse complement strand
GGGGTCCCGTCCGCGCCGGGCGCGCGTTGCCTTCCCGGGCCGAGCCCGTCCGGACTCCGCGCTCCTCGCGGCACAGAACGGCACGGCGAGGCGGCCGGGGGCTTTCCGCGCACCTTCCCGCGCCGAGACTCTCGAGACGAGGGCGCTGCTGCCGAGGCAGCCCGGCTCGGCTTTCCGCCCCGCAGAGCAGGCGGGCGAAGGTGCCAGGGCAGAGCCGGGGCGAGGAGCGGCGTCCGGGCCGAGCTGCGTGCGCTGCTCCGCGCCCTCGCGCTCGGCAGCGGGCTGAGCACGGCCCGGCGCCTCCCCCGCGGCGCCGCGCCGTGGGGCAGGGGCGAGCGCGGGCTGCCCCCCAGCTCAGGAAGCCCCCGCCGCCCGGGTTCGCTGAGCCCATCAGGCGCCCGGCCCGCGGGCGGTTTTAGGACCCCTCTGCGAGGGGAGCGTGAACGCGCCGCCCGAGGCTTGCGAGGGCCAGGGGCCCCGCGCCCTGCCCCTTTGAGGCAGCTGCTCGTCGAAAATCCAGAAGAGAGACTAGACGGAGAGGTCTCTCCCTCAGATCACGACACGACGGCAGCCCGGTCCCGCTGCCCAGGCCCGCCCCGGGCCCGGTGGCGCCGCTCCGAGCACCGGCAGGCTCCCGGGGCCATCACGCCGGCAAACGCGGCGGGTCACCCAGTGCCAGCAGGGAACTCGGCACCGCGGGTCTCTGCAGCACACCCCGCTTCAGACAGAAACGCCGAGTGCTGATGTCAGCCTCAGAAGGTTTCGCTATGACCTTCATTTCCATATTTCCTATTAGCGGCAGCAGCTCCCAGAGCCGAGCAGGAGACATTGTGCCTGAGCCTCGCTGCCAGCTCCCGCGCCAACGGCCACAGCTGACTCAGCAGCATCCTTTCCTCCAACGTCTCGCACCCGCACTGCCCACCGATCTCCTCTCCGATGCCTGCAACACCTCGCACCCATGATGCCCACTCCTCTCCTCTCCGATGCCTGCAACACCTCGCACCCATGATGCCCACTCCT
>NW_028185750.1:1339120-1342485 GCF_003343005.1 Rhea americana | reverse complement strand
TGCCCAGGGATCCCCTCTCTGACGCCTCCTGCGAAGGCTGAGATTGCCAGCATGGTCCAGACATGTGTGCTCCTTGATTCCCYACACGCTTATAAGATTTCATTGCTGGCTGTGTAAACGGCACTGTCTCATAGAAAACCTTCCTTCCTTCTCCCTCATTGGACTGGCTCTAGAAGGGGAGAGATACTGGCTCAGGTGTTGCTTTTATGTGGTTACAAACAACAGAAAACAGTCAGGCATGCAAGACATGCATCCTGTGTCCAGCGAGTGCCTCCTCAAACAGCGAAGGCCTTGCACTACTGCACGTCTCTTTTCACGGAGAGAGGGGTTGGGGAAGGGGGAAGAGGGGATGTGTTTTTGAAGCCCTGGATAGAAACAGGAGCTGGCAAGCAGAGGAGAGCAGCAGCAGGTACACATACAACTGTGAGAGGCTGATGTCTGACCTGTTCATATTTCTCCAGCTCTGTGTGATAGATTTGTCTGATCTGGGTCAATTTGGCTCTGTAATCTGAGTGTTCAATAGAGTTATCTGAAGACCCTCCAGAGGCTGCTGCGGCTGCAGCGGCTGCCGCCGATCCCCCACCTTTCTCCGGACCTGAGACTCCTTCTGCCAGAAGCATATTGTCTAGTCTCATTAGCTGGGGATCGGGAGGGTCTTCCTCCTGGGCTCCTCGGATGCTCAAACCTTGGGCAAAAAAAGAGAGAACAAGAGAAAACACAGTCAGTATTTCTTGTATCTGCCAGGCTGCTGCCCGCTCACTGCATGTCGCTGACAGCTCTTCCAGCAAAGCCCTTTCTGCTCAAAGAGACCACCACAGGCCAGACCTGGACAACAGCCCTTCCTCCAGCCAGATGGTGCCCTAACACACCTAACAGAACACAGTCCTCATGCGAGGTTCAACACAGACAAATTTAGTGGGTTTACAGCAATTCGGTAGAACTCTATTGGTTCTAATAAAGAATAAGGATATCTTTCAGCACTTTTAAAGGACCCTGCAGAATTTTTAAACATTTTATTATAAGTGTTAAAAGAGTACTCACATGAGTACAGACACATGCCTTCTGGTTATTTTTGAAGATGTATCTAAATCTACACAAGGCTGGCATTATCACTATACATTAAATCACTTTGATGCAAGACCATGTGGTAACAGTAAGTGCATTATTTGTTTGGAAATAATTGATTTGCTTCTCATTTCCTTCCAAATGGATCTAAGYAATATGTTATTTGTACTGAGACTTGCACCACCAAATTCCACCCCTGCTACAGAGTTTTAAATGCTTGTGAAAAGAGCTGCCCCTCGCCACCCACCTACAGAAGACTTCCCAAATCACACGGAGCTGCATCAGGCATTTTCCATGTGTGCCAAAGGTCTCCGACTTCACACAGGTACCCACTGCCGAAATTTTGCATAGGAAAGGGGAAATGGCCGAGACAGCCCTGAGGGCAACCTCTCAGAAATTGCTCCTCTGGGAAGACTGCAGCAAGGAGGCTCTCAGCAGACCCTCTCGCTCAAGGGACTGCCATGCTCCTCTGCAAAACAGCACGCAGCCTGAGAGCATATATTCAGAAACTGAATATATACAATAGCAATTAAACCTTTTTTTACCCTCTAGTAATTTAGTTGCTATCATGATGCAGGGCTACTAAATACGTGTTAAAAATTGCCAGTGGTATTGCAATGTGTTGTTGGGAACAACATTTTAAATCTAATTTGTTTTAAATCGAGAATTTCCAAAGTGATGCTCAGTCAGCAATCTCATCTGCATCCTATAGATCAAGTCTGACAATTTGTAGGTTTAATCAGGTCATGCAGGCACAATGCCAAGCTGTTATCAACAACACCAAAAACAAAGTTTAAAAATAATTACAGTAGCATAAAAATCACCAGAGCCATGGCTTTTTGAATCAACATTTCCGTTAAAGATGTAGCACAACCAGGTATATCCCAGCCCAATTAACCTCTTTGCATCTGTTTAAAAGCAGGTATTCATGGACTACCTAGCCAGTCCCGGTGGGTCGGCAGTTGACATCTCGCATGTTTGCATTCTGACTCGGTGTCTGTGCCCGTTCGGGGCCCTCGCAACGGTGCCCGCTCTGCACAGGCTGCAGCATCACGACGGCGACATCCGTAAGCTGCCAAGCACTCAGTGGAGCACCAGCAATGCTATTTTCTAYGCTAGCCTGAAAACAGCAGCTGCTCTTTTAGAGACAGAGTTCATTCCTTGATGCCTAAACTCCATATACAGCATGACATGACCCCCTAGCCGGCCAGCCTTCCAGACTCAAGAAAGCACAGCATTAATTTCACTCTAAGATACACATTTTAAACCTGTCACCTTCATTTAAAAATATAATTCCATATAATTTCATGGGAATAATAAAAATGTCTCATCATCTCTTTAAATTATTTCTGTTGCCTGTTCAGAGGTTCACAGATGAACACGGTCTGAAAGTACAACGCACTGCCAYCGCACACGCCGGAGCCAGCAGCAGGCGCGCTGGAGGGCAGGGCAGCCCGGGCGCCGGGCTCCGGCAACGCCTGCTGCAGCGCAGGTAGATGCCTGGCCAGGGAGGAAACCGCTCCCYGGGAGATCTCCACCGGGTCACGGCGGCCGGCCCAGACCTCCCCGAGCTCCCTCCAGCTGAGCCAGCCGCATCCCAGCCAGGACCTCCCTATCCTTCGCTCCTCTTTCTCCTCTTTGACCTGCTGAGCTTGCTTTTACATGTGTCTTGGCCAGTTTATTTTTGCTAAGATGGAGATGGTCTCCTCTGTGCTTTCGGTGAAGTATCTCTTCTGTTTGTCTCATTCCTTCTCGGTTCTGGTTTTCAATATTTTTAAYAACATCCCGTTTTTAATCCCCTCTAGTTCACATTTCCTCCCCAAGAATGATTTCTATTGTTGTTTCTTCTTTCTGCTTCTGAACTGTTTCTTAGTCTGTGTTTCCTGTACTGTATTCCAGTTGCATTTCTGCTACAATATTTATTCACCCTTCCAGCACTATAGTACTGGTCCCACACATTTTCCCCRATGCTAAGAGAGGCCAGGCCAAAATCTGCAGTGGAATAATTTGGTACATTTGCTGTGATTTCTAGATCATTTACTCTTGTGTATAGGCCAAAGATTAAAGGGCTTTGCTCAAAATGACACCATCCAGACTTGAATTAATATTCAAAATCCCCAGCCCCCCTTGCACAGCTCTGACAGAGGACAGCAAACGTTCCCCGCGGTTTAAACGCAAAGGGGGATGTCCGTAAAGGAGACGGCCGGAGCCAAAGGCAGGGAGAGGCCCTGAAGAGGAAGAAACCTGGTCGATGGGGCAGCGACAAAGCCTCGTGGCTGGGGCACGCCGCCGCGGCCTGG
>NW_028185750.1:1337617-1338982 GCF_003343005.1 Rhea americana | reverse complement strand
CCCCGAGCGAGACGCATCGGTCTTCTGAGCGGCGCAGCCACAGGCTGATTAACTGATTCTAACGAGAATTAGGCAGCGTGTTAATTCAGCTCTTTCCTTATGAACTATACGGAGCAGCTCGGCACGGCTAATAGGGTCTCGTTTCCCCGGGGGCGGGGGACAGTAAAACTGATGAACTCCTCCGCAGTTGGCGAGGACACGCAGCTCTTCGGCGCGCTGCAAGTTGCACTCGCTTCCTCCGCTGCAGCCTTCGCGTTTATAAAATCACCTAAGAAGGAGTCAGAACGTTTCCCGGGCCCTCGGCAACGAGGAACGCTCGCGCTATCCGCTGGCAACGTGTTTGCTCCTCGCCTGCACCTGCCTCTATAAATTACTCTTCGTTTGAATACGCTGATAATATATGTATTTTTTGACATATAAGCTCACACTTGGTGGCTATTGTTTCCCTTTTTTATTCCTCAGTATATCAACCTATGAGTTTATTACTGTTTAGCTCACTGACCTTTCAATGCATCGTGGAATTAAGGTGCAGGGCGGACTAGAAAGAACACAATAATACATCACTTCCAGTAGAGCTACAGATGTCCTAATGGCAGCGGAAGCGAGAGGGTCCTAGCGAGACCGCAGTAACCAGGCAGCACACTGACCAAAGGCAAATTCCTCCCATCAATAACGCAGCTGCAAGGACTGCCTCCGCGCACTATTTCGCAGGTCCACTATTGTTCGCTAATAGCTTCTGTATGTTTGGGTCTGCATAATATTTAAAATCTAGTATCCTTGGTGACAATAGCACATTATAAGTTAATAAAAAGCATGTGTGCTGCTGATTTTAATCTGCTTATAACTACAACGTTCATTTCAGTATCTCGATGATTTAGACAAATCACATAAACAGACACTAAAACATTGTTTAACAATGAACTTGGCTTTGTTGTAAGACCACAGTTTTAGCATATCTTTCAGCAAATCCTAATTAGCTGTCTTTCAACATGCTGTGCACCTGCCCCCACACATAATAGACGAGAGCATCTGCATAGACTACTGCATTCAGAGGCCAATAAATAAATTGCAGGTCAAAATTATTACAAAGCTTTCTTCGAATAAACCCATCTCCTTCACAATACAAAGCTGCAGATATGAAAAGTACCTAAAGCCCACTCAAATGGTATGATTACAGGGGCCGTTGGAGTTTAATAATCTGACTGTAATTCAGGCATTTCCAACAGCTCATTAAGGGTTCATTAATATATGGGCAAGCTTTTGAATTATAAATAAGCAGATTAGAAACCTGCAGTGCCCGAAGCGCACGGCAGCATCCCGGCTAACGGGGCGGCATCGCAGCCGCGCGAGGGCTTGGCCCGGGGC
>NW_028185750.1:1333455-1335955 GCF_003343005.1 Rhea americana | reverse complement strand
TATAGAAAATATGAAATAACTAGTATTTTTATAAATTGAGTTCTTGCTACAGATTTTATGTTGGATACATTTATTCCCCATTGTAAATTACGTCTAAGTTTGTGCAGTTTTACTGCATTGTCTCTCTCTTCTTACTTTTTACAGATTTCTGTTTTTCTGATTCCATTTTCTTCTTTTGGATCATTCTATTTTTCTTGCTTACTTTTGACTAGCACTTAGCACTAAAACGTCAGTCTTATTTGTGCTCCGCTCGAGGAAGTAAAGTACTCAATAGCTCCTCATCATGCCCGCCATGATCCAAGCGCCAGCTAACAAAGTAAGGATTTAAGGGAAGAGATCTAAAGGAAAGAACCATTGCAGAAAGTTAATTACATTTGCTGGAGAAATCCAGTTTCATTAGCTATGCYGAGCAAAGATTGCTTTTACTCCTTTGCAGTTGGATGAGTAACGATTTCCCTGTACAAGGCTCAAAAGCTCTACATCGAGGCCATACCAAAGAAGCACCCCAGCGGTAACGGTACGATGGCATTTCCAAAATGCCTATGCCTACTTATTTTAATAATGCGGATTCTACACAGGAACACTTATCCTAACGCTATTTCTGCATTGTGCTTGGTCAAGGACTCCTCAGTCTTCATCTCCTAAGAGCGACGCAACTATGTTTGCATACGCATGAGAAATGCACTGAACTTAAAAGCGAGCGATCCGGTTTGATACTGGCAATGGAGATCTCAACACTACAGCCACCAAAGCAAGACCACGAGCCCCGATCTTCCCTGCGAGCGAAGAAAATGCTGCACCCACTTCCAATTAGAAACACCAAGTTTGCTTAGCTGTGGACTTGATGGAGCTCAGTAAACTTCACTCGTAAATCCCTCCTGGCAGGGAGAATCCTTCACGGATCAGATAATTTACCTCCGACTTCTCTTTGCACTTCTCTGCTCAGCCGTTTCCGCAGCCTCCTGCCTGCTCCACGCGAGCAGCCGTGGGGCGGCGCAGCAGGGCCGTGGGGCGCGAGGACGAGGGGCGCGGCGGGCACCCCGATAACGGCCCCGCTTAACGCCGCGGGAACGCACGCGCTACGTAAGAGCGCCATCAAAGTTTTATACGTGCAGAGTTTCCTAGCAATAAATCACGCAAATGGATATCTACACTGGGTAATAAAACGGAACAGATTCTAAACTGATCAGTAAAGTTGCTCATAAATTGTTGTTTTTAGCAAGCTGTAAACAAAAGCTGCCTAAATACCAAGTAAGCCTTATAACGTAACTAGTACGCAGAGACGCGCTCCAGCCGGTCTGTTTGCAGAGAAAACGCACTGGTTTTGGACGCTGTTTGGAAGTCTTTTGTTATTGCCCAGCATAAAYGTCAGGCCGTGATACGCTGGCTACAAAGGGAGAGGAGGGAGCAGAAGCAAGCGCTGCCGACCTCGTAGTGGCTCTCAGCGTTGCCCTTCTCGCCGGGGTTTACACGCCGTTACGCCTCGCCGCGGTGCGACGGCGCTCTGCGAGGCACCTCTCTCCTCCAAACTGCCTATATTCTACTTAACTGCACTTCAACGAAACAAAGAAAGCACAGATATATTCATGCAAGCCATGCACTAAATGCAATACTTACCTGATAGGGACAGAAACTACGCCGGATTCCCAGCCCTGAAATCGCAGAAGAGCACACGGTAAATTCTCACGTCTCTCTAACGCCCGTTTGAGAACGAAACAAGAAAGATCACCTGGAACTACCTGGAACACGCTGCCGGGGAGACCCAGCGCTGGACTGCAAGGCTATGGCAATAACAGAGAGGGCTGCAGACTCGCCAGGGAAAACTCTTTCCCACCGTGGGTACTTCGGGTGGTAAATGTGGAGATGTCAGCTTCGATTTGAGCTAACAGAAAGGGATCTTTGGATGGATAAGCTCCAGGACCTTTGAATTAAATGAAAGACCAGAACACTCTCCAGAATGTCTGCAATAACAGTCTCTACAGAAAATTATGAGGAACTACATAAATCCACCCTCTTCCTCTTCACACAGGCTCATTAAAGCAGTACTGACTCTCTGGGCAGCTATAATTCTGCTGAGCGATACCCTGGAATCACCCTGTCAATACCCAGTGGTGTGCTGCCTCTCCAACTATCTGTGCCCCTAATATTCCTCTCTTTGATGGGATTTGCTGACCTTTAATCTGATGCTAGTTTACTCTCATCACTGAAGTGCAAGTCAGAGAGCAATAAAACGGCAACCTCACTGATTCAAAAGGGAGAGCTAAAGCGCCACTAACTGTGAATCTAACCTTTCGTAATGGCTCGCCCCTTAAAAGGGGAAACATGAAGTGCAAGGCAGCTAAAACAAACAATATTTAATGCTGACTACAAGATTTACTGCAGCCCCCTTTGCATGAGTATTAAATTGGGATTTCAGGGCTGCAAGCGGAGCGGGCGGGCGCGCGGGACGGCACGAGGCGGGGGCTGTGCCCGGCGGCCCCGCGCTGCCGGGGCCGGCCGC
>NW_028185750.1:1327695-1332915 GCF_003343005.1 Rhea americana | reverse complement strand
TTCGCGTGTGGCAATTATGGCACAAAACACCGCCCGGCGCTTCGGAGGAGAAAATTGCAAGCGTGCGTTTGCAGAAAGTCACAAAGAGAGACTTTGTCAGCCCTAAGAGGCGCCGACGTGGGGAGGGCTCCTACAAGGGGCACTACGAGATGTATCAGACAAGAGCAAGGCTGAATACAAAACAGTATTAGTACAAAAAAAGAACAAAGAAAAGGCCTGCTCCGTGTAAGAACTGGTAATGCATTAAAAATTTAAAACCTGGCACGACAAATCTGGATACTCCCTGCAGAAGACAACTGATATTAATGAACAGGCCTGCGCATTCATTGTCTGGGATCCCAGAGGAAAAAAATAATGCTGGTTACGCTGATTTTTTTAAAGAGAAATTCTTCTCTGCACAAGCAGCTCCTCCACCAAATCACCAGATTACTGCTGGTGGTTTCACCCTTAAAAAGCCGCTAAAAACATCCACCTGCCTGAGCACCTGATTCCCCGGCGTGTACCTCATTTCTCAGCACAATTCTTCYGCAGAGGACTTCCTCAGAGCCCCGCTCCCCCGACTAGCCTTGATTTATTCAAGAAAAAGTAGGTGCTGGAGCTCGGCTCAAGCATCCCTCTCGGAGCTGCAAATGAAGCAGTTTCCTCCAGACAAAGAGGGTTTGCCTTTCTGCAACATTTAACCTGACAGTGCTAGAAGAAGGGCGAAGAAAAGACAACACGGGGCTTTATTGTGTAGACAGGGGCCCTGTCACATCAGGTCGCCGCTCGGCAGGGCTGACACGGGCAGCGCACCGGGCCGGCGAGCCGGCGGCGGCGGAGATAAGTGGAACGAGCACCTTGCAGACGCTTCCCCAGATGCACCAAAATTAATCAGCGCCGGAGGAAGGCGGCGGCCCCGGGCTGCCGCGCCGGCTCCCGGCTCCCGCGGCGCCCGCAGCGCGGGCTCTCTCCCCGGGAAGGTGCCTCCCGGCTGCAGCGCTGCAGCTCCGGCGGCTCCAGCCTCCTCGGCGGCTTTCCGCTAGCGAAATCAGGCGTCACACTTGCCTAGCGAGAGGGGGATGTGCTGCAAAGCTGCTCTCTTTTCCYGACTTCCCGAAAGGGCGACAAGCCGCGGCGCTGCCACCAGCCGCGGGCAGGGGCGGCAGGCTGGCCCGCGCCGCGGCACGGCACGGCATGGCACAGCATGGCACGGCATGGCACGGCGCACGGCCGTGCTCCGAGGGCCACCTGCAGCACTGTCCGGCCTCGAGCCTCCCCGCRACGAAGGACGAGCTCTCCGCCTGCCGCTTCCCGCGAGCGGCGGGGTACCGAGCTCCGGTACCTGACTGCCATCATTGCCGTTGTCAGCACCCAGGAATAAAACTTTCTCCCTTAACTAAGGGGACCGCTTACGTTTGGGGAACGGWACCAGTCTGCAACTGGGCCTCGCCGGAGCACGCCGGACCCGGCCCTCGGGAGCGCCAGGGCGGCCAAGGGGCTTTTCAGGTCGCTTCTACTGCTYGGAGGCAACAGCCACAAAGTGATAACACTGAACACGGAAAAACAGGGAGGAAATGCATGAAMACGGGTAGCAAAATTTATCTGGTATAATGAAGAGCAAGAGAGGTGCTTGGTTGGCGCTTCCGAAAGCAAGCGCACATGAAAGTCTTCGAGGGTAGGGCAGACGGATGGATGGGCGGACAGGCGGGCGGACGGGCAGGCGGACAGACGGACGGGTGGACAGGCGGGCAGACAGCGGATGGGCGGGCGGGCGGGCGGGAGCGCCAGGCCTCGGGAGCAGCTCCCGCGGGCGATGCTGAAACGCGGCGGTGCGAACGGGGCGCAGCGCTGCACCACGCCGAAGGCACCGGGCTGCTGCGCGGAGCCTCTCCGGGAGGCCAAAGCAGGGGTGAAGCGAGGCCTGGTTTGGAGCCAGGGGCTCGGCACGGCCCCGCTGCCGGCGGCCGCGGGGGCTGCGCACCGGCCGGGCCCCGCGCGAGCTGCGGGATGCGCCGGCGCCCTTCCGCTCGCCGGCTCCGCGTCCCCCGTCCCGCCTTTCCGCAAGGCTTCGGGCACGGTGCGACAGCCGCGCACACGAGCGCGCGCGGCAAGCAGGAGGCTGGTTGTTACCGCCGTAGCTGCCGCGCTCCTGAGGCGCCTGGTGCTCCGGAGGAAACCTGCCTGCCTGCAGCAACGCGCCGCGGCGGCAGCTGGAGCACCRGCAGCGCCCGCCCGGGTCAGCTGCGCCGCGCGCAATTATGCTGCGGTCGACGGCGTTACGGGGAATGCCTCAAGTTTTAAACTGTCATTAGAATACCGTGGCCTGATTTTAACAACACAGCAGCGCTTCTAATGATCTTTAAGGTAATTCGCTATTCAGACCCCAAGCAAAAGATGCAAATGTACCACTGAAAGCTCCTTATTAAATACCCACGGGCTACAGTTCTGTACAATAAGAGGTCCAGGTCTTTTTAGAACATCCTAATTAGATGAACAGAGATGCAGAAAAATGCAAAACCAGGTCATGCAGCAAAAATGTTGGGGGGGGGAACTGCAAAGCACCCCCGCCCATCATTAAATACCCTCCCCCACACTGCATCCCTTATTAAAACCGTTGCAGCGTGATGAAGTGGAGCCAAATGCTTCCAGCCCACCACCACCCCCAAAACAGAGGTGACTGTTATTGTTAAAGTTAAGTTTTCAGTTTATTGCCAGGGAGATGTCTAAGTGATGATATAAATAATACTATGAATAATACATTAAGCAAAAGCCCAATCTGAAATTAAATTTGCCTTGGGTTATCTCCCTTTTTACTGTATACATACAGAATTATTATGCGCTAGGGGAAAAAAAAGGCTAATATCAAGGTAACACTTTTTCCCCCTTTGAAAGTGGCAAGAATTGCTGCCCCTGAACCAAAAGCGTCAGGGAAGAGCTTCCTTTCTCCCTGAAATATTCCCCTGGAAAAAAGGGAATATACTTGGAGACGGCTTCAGTGGCTGATGGGAAAGCTTCTCCCCGCACGACTCGGGCAGTGAGGCTGCGCTGCGGTGACATGCCGGCGCGCAAAGGGACGAGCGGCCTCCCCTGCGGCCGCGCCGAGGTTCACGAGAACCTCCGCGTGGCCTCCTCGGGACAGCGTACTCTCCGTGCCGGGAGCTGCTCTTCCATTTATTTGAKCTCTACATCTCCAAGTTAGCTGAGACGAGTACCAGCCCTTTACGCGTTGTTTGTTGAACATTTAACACCGACTTTGCTTTGTTTTCCAAAACATTTGGCCACCAGCGTAAGCAGAGCAGGGACTAACCACGCTCCCGTCAGATGAAATCCAGCCTGGCTGCAGGCTGCGACCCTGGCACTCAGGTGCCCCCCAGCCCACGCCAAAATTGCTGTGTGATTTCAGACAAGCCGCTTCACCTCCCCATGCCGCGGGTTCTTGAGATGGCAAATAAGACTATGGATATTTAGGCAACTCTACAAAGTCCTTGTGAGCCGTGGACGAACAGTATGAGGAACCAAGAACTCAGAAAGGTATTTGGCACCTAATTCCTGTGCCCCAGGGAAAGTCAGACGCTGCCACATTTTCAGGATCCGTGACTCCTTACTCTTTCAGCAGGATCTGCTCCCAAAAGCAAGCCGCCAGAGAGCACTTGGGCCCTGGTTACATCTGGTGCAGGTCCGCAGCAGCACCTGGCCTCCTGGGCCAGGGCAGGAGGATGCCAYGCGTCCATGAGGACGATACCTCCACGCACAAGGGCACACGTATCTCAGAGGAGATAGGGGCTTTTGCTTATAGGCTAGGCACAAATGCCTCCTTATTTCAAAGCTGTTTTCCTGGAAAACCTCCCCTGTCCTCTCTGCTCACCACGAGGYGATGCAGATGGGCTGGAGGTTTCTGGATTAGTGCCTTCATCCGTGGGGTCTTTCAGGTGACCCCTGTGCCACCAGGACACGCATCCTGCTGGCAGTCTGCTGCCAGGGCGATCCACATATGGTGACACTAACCAAGTGATGACAATTCACAGGTTGGTTTGGTCACCTGAACAGAAGAGCAAAGGCAATAGAGAGGCTGTAAAGCTCATTTCCCTTGAGCACTGAGGAGAAGCCTGGAGAAAATGTGGGTGACTGCTAACGCGTTTGGGAGGCTGCAGAAAGGGCGCTCTTCTCCGCCCCGTTCTTCGCGAGCTAGTCAAAACGCTGCCTACGACCGGGTCTGCTTCGGCAGGACATTCGCAGTTGCGATATTTCTATAGGTGTTTCCATAGCACGATGTATAAGGTCTTTGGGGGCAGCACGCTCCTTTCGCTCCCCCCTCTCCACAGCGGCCTCGGGAAGGAGAGGCCCCGGCCCCCCGCGCACGCCGGCGCCAGGGGCAGCCGCCACCACCCGGCCTTGCCTCTCCGGTTCCTGAGCCTCGCCGAGGAGCCGCGCTGGAAAGAAATGGTTAATGCGCTAATTGCAATAATTAAGAGTTGCCAATTTAATTATAGCTGAGAATATTAATGCTGTAACATTTGTTGGAGTGCAGAAAACAAACCTTTAATGCACAGACTTTGTTCGCAAACATCTAATGGAGCCCTCCTCCACTTCGCTTGGTGCTTCAGCGCTGACACAACAGCGATAGGTTCAGATTGAAGAACTTGTCAGCAATCAGGCAGGAGGAGGCTAATTAGCTGGCAGGTTAATGAGTGTGATGGCTCTTGACAGCATTTTGTTACAGCCTCTACTGTATTTAAACAATAAATGATTATTACTTAAACACAGTGGAGACAGTCTTATTAGGAGAGCTAGCCCATATATTTATTTTCATAGAAATGAGACTAATTCCTTAGGGTAAAGAACAAAACGTGAAACTCTGGCTGATTGTAGCCTCAGACCCGAACCTCCCGGGTATCTCGTCAGGGAAGGAGAGCAGAGGTGCGAGAAGTCCTCGTACTCGCCGTGAGAAGGCGACAGCGCGATAGCACCACGCCGGCTTTGAATCCTGGGTGGCTGTAAAACACGAGCAGCGGTGACACAATTTAAAGAGCCGCCGTGCCTGCCAGCCGCGGCAAACTGCAGGCTCGGTGAGCTCCCGCTCGCTGCCGCCCCGCGCCTTCCGCCCGTCGGTGGCGGGCTCCGAAAACAGGCCGTGGAGGGAAGGAAAGCTCTGCGGAGCCATCAGACCATTTCCCTGCCCGGTTCAGGGGGAAAGGGGGCGTCTTGGGGCGCTCCTGCAACCCCTGAGCGCAGCGAGGGCGG
>NW_028185750.1:1324881-1327135 GCF_003343005.1 Rhea americana | reverse complement strand
GCCGCGGGAGGGACCCGCGAGGGCGCCGGGGCCGCGCCGCAGCTGGGTGTACGGGACAGGCGGGTCCAGAAAACCTGCTCCGAAGAGAGTTAAACGGAATCCATAGCTGTGTAATAATAAGGGAGGGTTATTTCAATTTAATATTTAGTGTTCCCTAGGAATTTGTACATAAACATGGAGGAAACAAAAGGCCTCACCTGCTGAGACTAATACCATTTTCGAAATTATTCTTGCGTACATGAAAATGATTTGTGCCCCTCAGTGCTGCTGCTGAACGTACGAATAAAACCGGGAAAGGCAGCCAGCTCCTCAAACCCTGTGTAATCCCAAACACCGATTCTTTGCGTTTCGGCCCCCAAAGGCGGCAGGCGAAGGGGGCCGGCTGGCGGGCAGCGCGCGGCGCCCCGGGCCACGTCCCCGGTCCCTCCGCTCGGCAAACACCCCTGGGGCGGGAACCCCGGTGACGCCAAACTTTCCCCACGCCGCCCCTCCACAGGGCTTATCTATTTTTTTTTTTTTTACATTAAAATATTAATGGCTTTCGATAGAGCGGTTGCAACCCAATACCATTCCAGGAAAAGCTGGCATCTGGCAAAAGTCACCAGACTCTCTAGCTGTTTAAATGAGAATATTCTTCAGTCTGAAAAATTATTTATAGAGGGTTTTTTTACTACCCTTGTATACTGCAATGTTATTTCCTTTCCCACACACTAGCAAAGTCCATTTTCACAACTGCTATAAAGCGGCATGTTCACAGCTAGTAAAACAACTCAATAAATAGCCTCACGAAGCTATAGCTGTCTCATATCCTTTCCTCAATAAAAACAGAGGTGAACTGCTTATTTTCAGCAGCACACTATAAGAAGACAGAAGCATTATGACTGCTCATACATTCTGACTATCATTTGCCACAAGCTATATCTGTCAGCATTAAATAAAGCTGCATTATAAATGTAAACAAAACACCCACATCTACAAAATGAGCTGTCCGCCATTGCTAGAGGCATGAATTGAACCCGCTTATTGACTCAGCTTGCTCTTTTTATTTATTCTTCTGCAAAGACATGCATTTACTTTACCCTACAAGCACAGTGGGTTTAGGGGCGGTAACTTGTCTCCCGCACAAGCCGAAAAGGCAGGTTGGTGACAAATGCAGATCTTAATGGGAACACCATTAGGTGGGCAAACATTGAACTATTATTGAAAAACTGATTTATTTTAAAAGGTTATCCCAGACCAAAACACTACATCGTAAATAATTTGCAGGATCAGTCAAGTGAATTTATACTTATGATTTTTTTTTAAGAAAGGTAATTCATTGCAATCAAATAATAATGCCGGTTTGAAAGGAATTACGCTCAAATATCAACTGCTCGGAATTTACAGTCTGAAGAGGTGAGCAGGTGCCCGGCTCTCCAGCAGCACGTACCGGGCTGCTCACTGGCAGCAAGTTATCCATCTCTGCAGACGAGGGAGAAGTCCTGCCCCCGCCGGACAGAACTCACCTCCGCGCAAGGCCAGCGCGGGGCGCAGCAGCCGGCACAGCCCCGGCCGCGCCGCCGGCACGCGCCAGCCCCAGGTGCGCCGCGCTGCAGCAGGGACGCGAACCCCCTCGGCTGAGCTGCCAAGCTGCTCGGGCCGTCAGCGCTACGGGGAGGTGCCGCGGAGCTGTGTAAAAATACCGCGCATTCCCCAATTAATAGTTGCGATACATTATCTATATAGGTATTCACATTTCTGCAAAGAAGGGAGAATAATTATAAATAATGCATTGGATATGAGCAAATGGATTCTTTTTTAAAGAATGTTTTATAAGAAAGCCTAGTTTTACAAGGATTATAAACAAACAGCACAGCCCCATTCCTCGAGCCAGGCTGCAGGGTACCTCAAACCCTGGGTCAAACTCTGCAGTAGCACAGGGGCACCTTCCCCAAAACGCACGTGGCCGATCAAGGCGCTTCCACAATGTCCCTACGGGCGGGCTCGTCTCCCTCACCCCGGCAGACAGCCCTGCTTCGGGGCCGCGCTCTGGCGCAAGGCGGCGGGCAGCCAGCGCGGCCGAGGCGCCCGCTCCCGGGAACACGCGCCCGCTCCCGCAGCCCCCGGCGGGCACTCGCTCCGCACGCACGACACAGCGGGCAGACGTCGCTCCGGGCGCTGCCGCCTCGCGCCCGTGCAGCTGTCCAGCCCCGAGTTCAGCGCTGCGCGATGCTGGCGCAGGTCCCTGGGCAGACATCGCACCGGGCGCTGCCGC
>NW_028185750.1:1321887-1323324 GCF_003343005.1 Rhea americana | reverse complement strand
CCGGGCGCTGCCGCCCCGCGCCCGCACTGCTGCCCGGCCCGAGTTCAGCGCTGGGCGATGCTGGCGCAGGTCCCCGGGCAGACGTCGCTCCGGGCGCTGCCACCCTGCGCCCGCGCATCTGCCCGGCCCCGAGTTCAGCGGTGGGTGATGCTGGCGCAGGTCCCCTGCTTGCATGGGGGCATCGCTCACGAAGGGACAGGAACAAGTGTTCCGCTGCTTCACATCATCCATTCTTCYGGGGGCGGATATTAATTATTCCTGCTTTTCCATTTTAAGATAAGCTTGTTAACAAGAAATTATAGGGCTGCTCGGAGCGGCTATCCATTGGGCTGCCTGCACCAGAGTTTATGATGTTTACAGAGAGAAAGAAAATCAGCGTAAGGAGTAGCAGAGAGTAATTAATGTATTGTAGTGTGGAATTTCCACTTCCTACCTCCGTTTAAATCAAATAAAGCTTGGCAGTGCCAGAGTAAATCAAGGGGCAGCCACCAGGGAGAGAGGATCGGCAGAGGCATTAGAGCCAGATCCAAACCTGTGCTTCACCCAAGCTCCTACTATTATTACTTGTGCAAAGCAAATATTCAGCCTCCAACCCTAAATCATTTCAATTCCTATTTCCAAGTATAATTTAATCTTTTTCAGCGACACTTGATGCTTACTTCATCACAGCATAATGACAGATTAAAAAGTTGTTGAATTAAATATTAAAGAGGACTTCAGGCAGTTCTGCATTTTTAAGGAATAACACAGATTGGAGATGAAATGAGAAGCCCAAATGCATATTTTATTCCAAAAGGAAAGAATACATATATTTTTCCTCCAGGCCACCTACTTTGTAATAAAACATAGGGCAGGTTTTATTTAGTGGATAAAAGCATGATATAGTATTATAGGATTCACATCACTGTAAACTGGTACCATGCAATGGTGTCAAAGCTAATGATACCATATGATCAAACACAGTCCTTTGTTAAATATATATGTGTAGCTGCACTGTATATAACTCTATATAGTCATTTACCATATTATCATTAGACTACTTAAGCACAATTTATTGATCCTCAGATGTGGAAGTTTATCTTGTGATGACACCTCCTGCATGACATCAAAGAGCAGAATGCAAAACATAATTTAAGCTATTATTGAAATATAAATAATTCCAAGGAAAATTATGTGAGTATATGAATTAAAAAAGTCACTTTAAATTTAAACTGTAAAGTGTCTGAAAGTCTTGAAGATAAATATGGATGACAGCAAGTTTTGAACTTTAAAAGAAACCTCCACTTTTTGATGAAAAAGTCCCCAACTATTTTATTGCAATGCAACATTTGTAGGTGAATCTTCACACACGAAAGGATCAGGGAGCGCCCTTGAACGTGTGCCCCAGGTGTTGCTGCTGCCCCTCGGCGACGAGGCGCCGCCGGGGCAGCGCGCCCT
>NW_028185750.1:1319751-1321037 GCF_003343005.1 Rhea americana | reverse complement strand
CGGCAGCGCACGGCACGGCTGCCGGCAGCGCTGCGGCGCTGCACGCTGCACGGCTGCCCGCTCCCCGCAGCGCCTGCTCCCGATGGCAGCGCACGGCTCGGCTGCCGGCAGCGCTGCGGCGCTGCACGCTGCACGGCTGCCCGCTCCCCGCAGCGCCTGCTCCCGACAGCAGCGCACAGCACCGCTGCACCCTGCAACTTCCCGGGCATCAGGGCTTGTTCCGGCTCAACTCCAAGCACACGCGCTCCTCGGAAAGGTCACCGAGCTGCACGCTCGGCACAGCGCTTCACAGCGATAATCCTGCTTTTAATCCCACGTGTTCCAACATGGCTTGTGTGTTGGTTTTTTTTTTTTTTTTCCTTCCCAGTAAACCAGAAGGCAGTTCTGCACAAAATACATGCGAATCGGAGCAGGAGAGCAGGACTCAGCAGTGCTGTCTGTACTTCATACCAAACATTGCAATGAGAATGTGCCATCTTTCCAGAACAGCCATGCTGGAAGTGTTTATTCAGATTAATCCTGCTTGTATTTTACTACGAGATACTTTCCATCTTGTATTTTTGATCTGCAATAACAATAAATTTGCAAGCACTGTATTTGTTTTTCTGTTTAGTATTTAGTCAAACCGAAAGGCACTTCTTTGTGTATCTTCTCTGAATTTGGGGATTTTTGCATAACCTTCCTTCCTGCCTGGGGCTTCCAGGCACACTAGCACTAGTCCATCAGAATCAGTGGCCCGCTAGGTCTTTTGCCACTGCTCCCCTTAACYGAGCTGCTGATGTTACGGCTCACAAAACCAGGCTTCCCACGCCTTCCTCCCGCTCCCGCCAGCAACGCGGGACTGGGAGCGCGAGAACTGCAGCAGTAAGTAACGCACACAGACACTGTCGGCCCAGCTGTGCCGGAGACTTTGGGCCGTCTTTGCCGCGCGTCCGCAGAGCCGCGAGGCCGGGGGTGGGCGCCCGCGCGGAGGCTGCGGGTTTCCCCCTCACCCGCGAGCCGCACCATCCTGCTCCTCTAATTGAATACAAGAAACCGAAAATAAAACCTTTATCCCCTTTAACGTGCTACACCACCGAACGGATCAAAGTGAACATGCCAGTCAAACGCTTTATTTCAGACAGGAAACAGCCCCGCAGACCGTTATTACAAATTAAAGGTATTATACCAAAGTCATTTTTAATCCCTTATAAATGCATAACCCTTCTTCCAACATTAAATCATTCTCCTCCACAGAAGCGGTGTCCACATCATGCCGTGCGTGCTGCCACTCCGGCAGCCTAGCC
>NW_028185750.1:1312731-1319551 GCF_003343005.1 Rhea americana | reverse complement strand
GGGGAGCCCCCCGCGCCGCTCCTCCCCGCCGCTCGCTACGAGCCGGAGCAGCGGGCGAGCCTGGGAAAAGGGCCGGGCCGGGCCGGGCCGGGCCACTTCTGCCCTCGACCCTCCACCGTCCGCTCCGGCGCGGCGCCGGTCGGGCGTCCACGCGGTCACTTCAAACTCGGGATCAGCACACAAACGTGCCGTAAACGGGAAAATCCCTTGCGATGCTAGTGTGAAACACGCAGCTCATTGATTTTGTTCTTGATGGTCTGCTATTAAACTAGCGAACATGCTGACCTTGTGTGCAAAGGCAGAAGAGTGTGCATGCAACATAAAGTTGAAAAACAGCTTTAAAATGACTGCTTAAAACTGTAGACTACAAACCTTAAAATATAGACAAGCATTCYATAGTTTATTTTAAATTGGCAACCACAATTTAACAAGCTATTCTAACAAAAGATTAGCATAGCATGTGCTTTTCTTTAGCCATCAATTATGACACAGGGTAATGCAGGGCACAACTTAAGTGTCAAATTACAATATGCTATACAAAACCACTTTACAACAGTGCCTTCTGTTTGCTTAGCAATTACTACAGTGCATACTGCTTCTCATGGAGAGCCCTGGTCAGAGTACTTCCTGAGAATTATTCTACACGTGCATGTGCTTACAGATTACTAAACATTGCCTGCTTCTTTACCACTTTTAAATGAAGAGAAACATTGCCGGGACCCCTTTTTATTCATTCTAATGCTCTAATTTCAAGTAAAAATTCAACTGCATATCTTAGTTACAGATTCTGTTAGATAAGCGTTTTTATTTTTTTAAATTGATTAAAGATGGAATATTTCTATAGGACGAGGACAGCAATTTCCATCTAATTCTATCGCAGTTTCAGATACTTGGTCTGTTATCAGGCATAAAATTAACAGTTTTATCAATTTCAAATACGAGATGACTGCGTGCAGATACCGATACATGCAAAATACACAATTCTAAGAAGATGTGTGGATAATTTAGCATGATTTAAAGTCTTATCTTTGCATAAATAAGTCATACTTACAAATGCCTGCCTTATGAATTGAAAAAATAATAAAAATTATATGTGTTTTAAATAAGAAAGTTTTTATTATCCTCGCCATGCGAATGCAGATTGTATTTCACGCGGCTGGGGGGGGTGGCCCCCTGTTTCAGTTATTTTTTCGGTTCTGCTGTCCTTTCTCCTGCATTTGCCTAAAGGCTCTCAGTAAATTACACTCCAAGTAAATGACTGTAATTTACCCGCTGAATTCCCTTGTTCGGGAAAAGCACACACCACACATTCCAGCGTTTCCACAGCTCAAATTTACCATTCTCGATGTCAAGAACAATCCACGGGCAGTAATTTGAAACTGTTTGAGCCTTCAAATAAGGGAAATTAGAAATGTTTTGAGAGCTAAGATTTTCAGTGAGGAGATAAAACCTGATAAAATCTGTAACAGTTCAATTTCTTCTTCTTTATATTTATAAACAGGGCATTAAACGTACTGTTAAGCCAGTGCCCTGATAGCAGCTCAGCTCGGCCAATATTGCATTGGAAGCAGTATTAGCAATAAAAGGAAAACATTTTTTAATGAGGCACATTCTTTTACAGGCCTAATAATAAAAATAAACATAGATGGTGGCAGAGCAGAGCAGGGAAGCAGCGGGAAACGGCGAGGCGCCGATGCCCTCCGCCGGCATCCCGGCCGCCCCGCGTCCCGGCCGGGCCCCGGCCCCGGCTTGGCCCTCGCGTCGAAGTGTCCTCTGAAACGGGATTTTAATTAACCCCGGCGCGAGTCGAGGAGAGCAGGCGGGCAGGCTGGCGAGGAAGCGCCGCGGGCGCAGCGCCGCGCGGCCGGGCCGGCCCTGCCGGCAGCGCTCCCGCCGCCGCGAGACCCGCCGGCGAGGCACGCTCCAGAACCGCAACCGCCTATTTCGCTCTGTCTAAAGGCAGGTTTTCATATGGTAAAACTGTTATAAATCCTCATTATCCTAAATAAAATTACAGCACTTTAAACATTTCCAGGGAGAACATTCTCTCTTCTAAACAACTACCTTAGCGAGTAATAGGAAGCAATATGGTTGCACTTGTGTCACAGTTGGAAGTCTTTTTAAACTGTCGCCCTGCCAGCAAACCAATTCTACATATTAAAATGAATGGATTGCTTATTTCAAGGGGAAAAATCATTTATAAAATCAAGACCATTATTAAGATACTCTGACTTATTTCCACTCCGAAGTGCACGAGAAACAGACAAGTGCAGCAACCTATGAACACCAAAATATCTTTTTTTTGATGTCACAATTTTCTTTTTCAAATGAGCCATCCATCCGTACAAGTAAATTAAAAATTGATCTGGATTCCGCACACAAGGAGCCGAAGTTTTCACACGTTCCCCCCCTGCACGCCAGCGGAGCTCTCCCAAGCGTCGGGCTAAGGCTCTCCCGCTGGCCGCGGGGCCGCGCGGGACCGGCCGCAGCAGGCGCCTCCTCGCCCGCCGTCGCCTTGGTCTGAAGCAACACCCCGGCCCGCCCGTATCACCTATTCATTCAGGACCCTTTAACAGATTAGTTGTTTGGATTGAATCTAATCAGAGGTTCAGTTAACACGCCACAGCAGGTTGGGGAGCGAGCACCTTGTAGCCACTGAGTAAATTACAGGAACCCTGTAATTTGATGAGAACACGTGGGCATTTTTCCATAAGCTCATAAATTACTGATTGCTTTCTCTAGGTTTCATTGATACTAATGCGTGCTTCCCTCCATGCCTCTGCCCCAGACTGTTGCTGGCACAAACATCGCCGCTTGGAAACCYAGTAAATTGCTGGAACATGTTTAATCATGAGGTTTAAAAACTTTGCACATTAATGATGGGGAAGGCGGCTGCTCTAGAGCTGCAAAGCAGCCTCGTGGTGGGCTGCCCAGGGCAAAAGGCTCCGAGCACAGCCCTGCTTTCAAGCACAGGCGAGCTGCTCGGATTAACACAGGAGACGTTCCCCAACGAGGCTTTTCTGTCTGCAAACTCTTGCCTGCCAGCACTGCCACTTTCCTCCCACTTGATCTCACTGCCCAAACCAGACAGCAGACTCTTTGCACACATTGCACCTTGTACGATTCTCATTTTAATGAGAAACGCAGCTAATAATAAAGCAATTAGCTCCTCAACTAAGAAACTGCTAGTTTTGCTGTTGTCTTTTTTTAATTATCGAAAATTTCTCCATTGATTTCAAGCCATTTGTATTATCTGTTTTTGTAATTGCAAACCTGGATGAATTGTTTCTAGAAGTTGAACCATGGCTGATGCCAGCAGAACCTACGAACACATAAAAGCTTCAGCTTCTAATGTCACTATCAAGCCAAAAACAATTACACCCATTTGAATTATGGCAACCAATAAACTTAGATAATCACCATATGCAACATAACATTTTGGCACTTGAACTAAAAACTCTTGTAGACAACTATAGATTGCTGCTAATGCCGAGCGTTCTTGTCCTACCCAAGGCTGCCAATAGAAATGCCAAAGCTGCTGAATGCTGCTCATCCTCCTAATGTTGTCAGTGAATGGCACATTCACACAGCCCCCAATCCTCTCTTCCCAGGCATGGTCTTCTCCAGCTGCAGCTTAATTTCCTGTGACTTGCCTAATTACTGTAATTAAGGATTAATTGCCATTAATTATTCACACATAAGCTCATCGCAAATCATGGGGTAAATGTCTTATGAAAGCTGCCATACAAGCCATGTATAAACACACTGGGATGCTCCAGGCAGGAGAATCTATCACTCAGCCCTGAAGCAAATCTCTGTGCTTCTCTTACAAAAACAGCTATAACTCTCAGAAACTCGACAGTCTTTCCAGGTACGCATTAGGTTACAAAGCATGTTTTCCTGTGGAAGCCACAACGGTTTTATTAGTACTATAAATGCTGTTTTATCTTTCCAACTGCTATTTTTATGTTTCCATTTTTATTCTACGGTGCTCAGTTTAGGACAAGCATTTGCTTGGAGGCGGGATGTTAGCAGGCGGCGCTCCCCGGCCCCGCGCGGTGCCGTGCTGTGCCGCGCCACGCTGCACGGTGGCCAGGCTCGCGGCGGAGCACCGTGCGACCGGGAGCAGCGGGAACCGCTGGAGAAGAGCCGCGGGGAGGGATGCAGACCTGCCGCCCGCGCGCTCGCCAGGAGCACGCGTAGCGCGCCGGCGTCGCACTCGCCGGCGTTGCGCTAACCGGCGTTGCACTCGCCGGCGCCCGCGCTTCACTTAACCTGCTTTGCCACCCAGCTCCTAAACCCGCCGGAGGAAGAGGCCGGCTCTTGCAGCTGGGAAGTCGGGACCGCGGGCCGGCGCGGCCGCAGCCGGGCCAGCACCCCCCTCCTCAGCGCCAGGCTCCCCCGCTTTCTCTGGCACCAGGCTCACAGCCGCAGTGAGCGGCGGCGGCGCGGTGCCGCGGTCGCTGCGCGGTGCGTCAAGGAGAGGCTGCATCACCGCTGCRCGTTGCCACGGGAAGAGTGCCCCAGGAAATTTAAGTATAAGCAGGCAGAATGTTGCTCTAATTGTTATGTTAGTACCTTCTGCAGCAAATTAATGCATGAAACATTTTCATTTCGGTACATAAGTTTGTGTGTGTCTGAGTTAAACATTTATGTTAATGGACCTTCTGGCAGATCTGTAATGTTTCAAATACTCTTGTAGAACAGCTTTTTCTAAATACATCATTTAGCAGTTCTTTCCCCATTTTCTACCTGATCTGGGGGCATGTAGGAAGGGAAACTATTTCGCAGTTTTAAAAACCTACTGCTTGAGTAACTACAAAACTGAGCAGTGCTCAGGCAAGGTACCAATTAAATCTGCACCGCCACCAGCAATGTAAACTGTATTAAAAAAAAAATTAAATAAAAGGCACACTAATAGCCAGCATATGCTCGGATCAGAGCAGCCCTCCTCAGCGCGGGGCCCCGGTGCCCGGGCGAGCGGGGCTCCCGCGCCGCGGCCCCGAGGGCCCCCGGGAGCCCCCGGCGCTGGGGGTCCCGCAGCCCCGCRCCAGCACCGTCCCAGCAGCACCTCACGATATCCCTCCCCTCCTYCCCCCCCGCCACCTTGCTGCCACCAGCTGCCAGGCTCCGCCGTGTCGCTTCCCGTTCAGGGACTCCCCACTCCCTCGGTCTGGGTAATTAGGGTTACGTGTTAATTGGAGAAAGCACAGAGATGGCAGTCACAGGCCTAAACTGCAAAGCGCAGACAAACAGGACGCGGGAAGATGCCGGAGCAGAACAAGCGTCAGGTCCAGGCTGCCCCGGAGAGCCCCCGGCGCCGAGCCAGGGCCGCTTTTCCCGGGAAGCGCCGCGGAGAGGCCGGGAGCGAGCGCCCGGCGTGGGACGGCCCCGGCCCAGGGCCCCGCGCGCCTCCCGGCTCCCGCGGGAGTCGCCGGGCCGCGGGACGGGGCAGGGCTCCGGGGCTGCTGCAGCCGCGTCTCCGGAGGGTGCCGGCGGGAAGGGCCCTCGCAGACCTGCAGCCCCCGCGGGAGCGCCGGCGCGTGGCCCGGGAGGCGAGACCTCTGCGGCAGCGGGACCTCTGCGAGCGCGCCTCCTCCGGCAGGAGCGCTCCTCTTCCCCGGGTGTGCGACTAAACGTTGCACGCCGAAAGCACTTCCCTCTTGCGTTAATTACACTTCCCCGCTCTTCCACGGTACAGGCTTTCGCCGTCCAGCGAAAGAGGCCCTCCTCTCCCGAGCAGATATGAAATTTGGCAAGCCTCATTTCTTCTGAAATTTGTAATTCAACAGATGCTTTTGCTAACGCTTCCTGATAACATTGCAGCAGAAATACAAGTCTTAATTCCTGGGCATGGGATGCTGAATGCAAATATGGATATTACCATTATTTTTTTTTTAATCCTCCTCTAAATATTAGTCTCTGCRTGGTTTCCAAATCAGTTTAAACTTTCCTGGAAACTTTTATAATAAACAGTCCTGCGACATAATTTGATGTTTTTAAATGAAAGCATCCAAGCTAATCTATACAAATTAACAGATGTCCTCCTGAAACAGTTAGAAACAAAGAAATGCAGATGCGAACATCATCAGCATCCAAATGAGCTTATTGTAGGACCCTTTAAGGCACATCTGAGCATAGCTCCAGCCTGGAGTCTACCTTTCAACTTGCAAATGACAGTGTCACCAAACACTGTCCTTCCATCAATCAAGCTGGGTCATGAATATACAAAAGGCAGCCGCGAAGCTGGCTACCTCCYGCAGTTCAACTTGGCCTAATTATCCCGGCCTTTCTCCCCGTGGCAGTCGGAAGGGGATCCACCCTGGCAGCTGCCGGGCCGCGGCGCGGGAGGCTACGCGCCCCGACCCGGCCTCGACGGCCAGCGCGGGCGAAATGCGAGCGCCAAAGGTCTTCTTGCTTCTTCACCGTTGTGAAACTTCCCTCCCCGCCCGAAATTCCGGGCCGCTGCCGCTCCRGGCCCTCCCTGGCCTCCACTCCAACGAATTAGCATCCTAACTGGTGGGCTGTTCCTCTCCATGCATCCCTCAGACGCGGGAACTAACGGCCTCCCGCCGGAAAACGGAGCCGGCCGGTGGCACCTCCTCCTCGGCCGGCCTCTCCTGCCRAGAGGGAAAAGCACCGGGCCCCTCCCCGCAGGAGCCCGTCCGAGCCCCGCGGCGCCCAGCGCTTCACCGCGCACGCCCCGAACGCTTCGCTCCATCCCAGAGTCTCCGGCACCCTGCCCCGGCGCAGGGTTCCCAGCGCTCCCCGCAGCGCTTGCTGCAGCCGGGCAATGCCGGCCCCGAGCCTCGCCGGGCGC
>NW_028185750.1:1307096-1312681 GCF_003343005.1 Rhea americana | reverse complement strand
CCCGCTCGGCACCGCCGGCGGCCCGGGCACCCGCGTGGGAGCGGCCGGGCCGGCGGGGAGCCCTTCCCGGCGAGACAGAGGAGGAGGAGCCGGAGGAAGGTCCCAGAAGGGAAGGGAAGGGCCGGGAGACGGACGCGCCCGCGGAGCAGCAGCCGCCCGGCGCGCAGACCCAGACCCGAGCAGGTCCGCCCGGCGCACAGCAGGGCTCGGGCGCTTCCCGACTGTTTTTCTAACGACTTCGATTCACATCGCAGACTCGAGTTTGCCTAAACCTCTAGAGCCAGCCGGAGCGCGGCGACGAGGAGCAGCGAGGGCCTCCTTTCGCTTGCGTTCGGCAGCCACGTGCACGAGGCCGCTGCAGTTCAGCGCGCCGGGACCTGCGCTTGCAGGCGCGTCCCGCGGTGGCACAGCGGAGACGGCCTTCGGCGCGCGCGGTACGAGGGGGCAGCGGGAGCCGCGTGTTGGGAGGGGTCTGCAGTGCGGGAAGGAGCGCAGGGGTTGAGCCCAGGGACTTCACGTCCAGCACCTCATCACCTGCGGCTTTGCTGGGAGTTTGGCCTAACTTGGGAACGCAAATGTCAGCTCAGGAAAACCTAAACCGGGACAGCAAACGGGCAAGTGCACAGAGAGGCCCGCTGAGCTTTCCTCGGCAGCGCAGCAGTGTTTGTTTGCCTGGGCAGTCTCGTGACGGCCTGCAAAGCGGCTACGAAACAGGCCTGCACTCAAATTAAGCAGGAGCAGAGCAGAGGATCGGCCCCCGCGGCTCCCGGCCTCTCGGCCCCGCGCGAGCCCTGCGAGGGCYGGCGTTCCCGGCCGGCAGCCCCGGGGCAACGCAAGCCGGGGGCCGGCGGCACGGCGCCTTCCCCGCTGTGCCCCGGGCGCCTCCCTCGCTGTCGCGGGTCTGGGACTGCAGGCCTGGACACGGCCGAAGGGCGACGGGGCATCGCCCCGCTTCAGGCCAGGGCGCGGGGCCGGGGCTGCCCGGGCTGCGCAGCGCGAGGTCCCGCAGCCGGCGGGCGCGCGGGCGCAGCACCGGGTGTTCCCGCGACGGTGGGTGCTCCGCGTCAGCGGGTGTTCCTGCGACGGTAGGTACTCCCACACCAGCGGGTGTTCCCGTGACGGTGGGTACTCCATGCCAGTGGGTGTTCCCGCACCGGTGGGTACTCCCACACCAGCGGGTGTTCCCGCGATGGTGGGTACTCTGCGCCAGCGGGTGTTCCCGCAATGGTAGGTACTCCCACACCAGCAGGTGTTCCCGCGACGGTGGGCATTCTGCGCCAGCGGGTGTTCCCGTGACGGTAGGTACTCCCACACCAGCGGGTGTTCCCGCGACGGTGGGCATTCTGCACCAGCGGGTGTTCCCGTGACGGTAGGTACTCCCACACCAGCGGGTGTTCCCACGACGGTGGGTACTCCCACTCCAGCGGGTGTTCCCGCGACAGTGGGTACTCAGAGGCCAACAGGACTCACACACTAGCAGCCATTCCCGTGCCAGCAAGTACTCCCACACCAGGGGGTACTCCCACACCAGGAGGTATTCCCACTCCAGGGGGTATTCCCACTCCAGGGGGTACTCCCACTCCAGGGGGTATTCCCACACCAGGGGGTATTCCCACTCCAGGGGGTATTCCCACTCCAGGGGGTACTCCCACACCAGGGGGTATTCCCACTCCAGGGGGTACTCCCACTCCAGGGGGTACTCCCACTCCAGGGGGTATTCCCACTCCAGGGGGTACTCCCACACCAGGGGGTACTCCCACTCCAGGGGGTACTCCCACACCAGGGGGTACTCCCACACCAGGGGGTATTCCCACTCCAGGGGGTACTCCCACACCAGGGGGTACTCCCACTCCAGGGGGTACTCCCACTCCAGGGGGTATTCCCACTCCAGGGGGTACTCCCACACTAGCAGGCGTTCCCGCGCCAGCAGGACTCCCCCGCACGCCCCCCGGCAGGCGCAGAGCCCCGCACTGGCCCGGCCGCCAGCTGCCCCGTCCCGGCAGCCTGCGCCCCCGCAGCTCTCGCGTGCCTCCCTCCTCCCGGCCTGCCCGGAAAGCCTTCCCAGATGCAGAAAGCCTTCTGAAACGGAGCGGCAGTTCATGCACACAGAATTCCCTGTAGAACTCCAGAAACTCTGGGAACAGAGTAGGAGAAAAATCTTCAAATCTGTCTTTTAGAATTGAAATCACTTTATAGACTGCCAGAGCTCAAATAAATGTGGGAGGAATTTTAATGATTCCAGGTATTTCCTGCTTATAAATGACTGTGACCTGGAGACTGAGGATGGAGGAGTGAGGAACTGATCTTGGCCTGGGGAACCGCACGTGGGCACAACCCGGGTCAGCTCAGCGAAGCCAACATCTTTGTCCTGGTCTCTCCGCCCCCACCCCTGGCCAACACCGCAGAGCCAGCACTGCACTCCAGGCGCCGGAAAAGCCCGGCGCAGGAGGTCAGGATCAGCCCTCGGATGGACACACCTGCAAAACTGTTGTGCTCACGGATGCGAGTGTCCTGACCCTGCTCCACCTCCCTTCCTCTGCACAGGCAGAGTTGGCAGTAGGCATCTCTGCGAGGCTTTATTTGGAGCTATTCATAGACCAGCAGGGAGTTAGGGGAAAGTTAATCCAGGAAATGACCTTTAGAAGGAAACTGTAGCATGGATAATTTATCATATAGAAATGAATGCAAAAATAAAATCTGCATCCCTAATTTCTTTTTCCTTTCAAAGCTCGGTATCTGATTTTGCAAACTGTATTATATATGTTTACATTTCTGTAAAAGCAAGTGCTCCTTGGAGGAGCAGGTTAGGTAATTCACATTTGCATCATGTGTAGCTATGATAAATAATAAATATGTAGCTGATAAATGGTACTGTGCAACTGGAAGACCTATTTTTTATTGAATGGCTGACTAAATACTCATGTAAAAGTCATAACTTGATGCTTCTTTTACCCGGGGGCTGCAGTAATTTATGGCAGTAATTTACGCCCGCTGCCGCGCTGCGGGGCCAGTCGCAGCGCCGCCGGGGCCGGCCCCATCCCGCGCGCTGCCCCGGGCGGGACCGCGGGCGAAGCGGAGCAGGGACCCGCGCGGAGCGTGCCGCGGGCTGCCCGGGATGCTGCCCCCGCGCTGGCTGGGCGCCCGGCCGCCCCACGGCCGCCCCACGGCGCGGGGAGCGGCAGAAATGAGGTTCACCAAGCGGAGAACCCCTGGCCGCACGGTGAGGTAATAAATACTGTCACGTACAACGCCGGGAACTTTATTTTTAAAATGCACAGAGAACAAAACAATCCATCCCAAAGCACAAGTGGGCCCCATCACTGCCAGCGTTCAAAAGGATTAATTGGAGAAGGAATTTAAGAAATATATTCCAGGCAATATTCTGCCTTTGATAATTTAGAGGCAGCCATGATAACCGCTATTTGTACATGACAGTCATATGAAATAATAAACCTTGCTAGCTATAAACATTACCAAATTCTGACACTATTGATTTATTATGTCTAACAGTGACATCAAACCGAACAACTGACAGAAACAATGTTACAGCTTTAAGAGCAGTTTGTCAACGATTAATTCTGCCAAACGGGGTTTAGTTTTATGCTGGGACTGCTTGTCTAGCAGTTGTCAATCCAAGCAAAAATTACTACTGCCACACGTCTGCTCACGCCAGCCCGAGGCGCCGCTCCGCTAGCCCTCATTACCCCTATCACTGCAAATACAGATGCAAGGCCAGTCCCTATTTAATATGCATGTTAATTATGCAAATTATTAATTGGGCTGGTGCTTGAGGACTTGTGTTTATGCCCAGATTAGAGTCAATAACTGTATCACACAGCATTTTAAGCCTGACCTGTGACAGAAATAAAGCTGTGCTGAAAGCGACATTTTCCAGCAGCTGCTCTGCAGGGCAGCTCCCGCTGCACCCACTGCACCCGCTGCACATGCTGCACCCGCTGCGGCGCTGCACATGCTGCACCCACTGCACCTGCTGCACATGCTGCACCCGCTGCACCCGCTGCACATGCTGCACACACTGCACGTGCTGCACATGCTGCACCCGCTGCGGCGCTGCACATGCTGCACCCGCTGCACGCACTGCAGGTGCTGCACCCGCTGCACCCGCTGCACATGCTGCACACACTGCACGTGCTGCACATGCTGCACCCGCTGCCGGCGCTGCACATGCTGCACCCGCTGCACCCGCTGCACCCGCTGCACGTGCTGCACCCGCTGCACATGCTGCACGCACTGCAGGTGCTGCACATGCTGCACCCACTGCACATGCTGCACCCGCTGCACCCACTGCACATGCTGCATGCACTGCTGGCACTGCACATGCTGCATGCACTGCCGGCGCTGCACATGCTGCATGCACTGCAGGCGCTGCACATGCTGCACCCGCTGCCGGCGCTGCACATGATGCACCCGCTGCACCCACGGCACTTGCTGCGTATGCTGCACGCACTGCAGGCGCTGTGCTCGCTGCAGGCGCTGCACATGCTGCACCCGCTGCACTTGCCGCACCTGTGGCACATGCTGCACCCAGTGCATCCGCTACGCACGCTGGCTGGCCTAGCCCAACGCGTTCCCAGCGCGCTCCCAGCACGGTGGGTGCCCCTGCTGCCCCCGCCAGCCACGTGCAGCTCCTCATCCTCTGACCAGTGCCCRTTCGCTCCCAAACATACCCGTGTCAGCACTCCCATCTTTTTCCCCGTATTTTTATCGCCGTATTTTCTTTAAGGAGGAATGTGGTTTTTTACTATTTATATTACACTGTCAATAAAAAGCGTATGACACGACACTATGCGCTGTAAATTTGTTTGATTTTTTAAAAATCAAATACATTTAAACGTGCAAAGATAGAAGGTAAAGCTATAAGGCTTTTCCAATTAAAATTTACAGCAGACAATGTTGTAAATTTTATACAGTTGTAATGCTTGCTGCAGTTGTGCTGAAATGGGAACTATTGATCAGCCTGATTTCCCAGGATACACGAGGGGGAAACAAGGTATTGCACAAGCAGAAACAAAACTTTCATTTGTAAAGCCTTCTATTATACTTTACTGCCCTCATTTGGTTCCAGATGCATCTCTCTTAGCAGCAGAAATAAGGTCAGCGTCCCTTCCCCGAAAGGCCGGGGAGCCACGGCGGGCACTCGGCGGAGCTCTGCAGCGCCGAGGCCTCTGCGGCCCCGCGGCGCCGGTGCCGGTGCCGGTGCCGGTGCCGGCGGGGCTGCCGGCGTGGGGCACAGCGCGCTGCGCGGCTCGCACAGGGCCCGGCACGGGAAATCAGCTCGTGAGCAGCGAGTGCATGCGTCTAGCCCGGATAAGACTTCCACATTTGCCCAGCCTGATTTACTTCAGCAGAACTTGGAAAATGGGTTATTAAAAAGTCAGGGGAAAAGCAGCAAGATTTCCTGCGGCCAGGAAAACGCACCTCGGGCCCGGAGGAGGGTGCTGGCGTATTTACGCCATCCTTGCCGCTCCGCAGCTCCCACGCGCACGCYGGGGGCCTTCGGCTCACAGCACCGGCGACGACGGGAAGGGCAGGCCCGGGCTCGGCGGGAGACAGCGGCGGCAGCG
>NW_028185750.1:1304473-1306816 GCF_003343005.1 Rhea americana | reverse complement strand
GGGACGGGGACGGGGAGGCTCAGCCGGCCGGGCTCAGCCTGCCGGCTGCCGGCCAGGCCGCGGGGCACCTCGAGAGCGCGGACGGCTGCGCGGCCTGCGCCCGCCGGGAGGGAAGCGCCGCTGCTTTCCTCCTCATTTCCCTCGGCTTTCGGTAAGATTCGGAGCGGCAGAGCCGGGGCGCTAACGGAGAGCCTGGCACCGACGGAGCTGCCGCCCGTCCAACAGCTCTGTTAGCCCGCACGGGGAGCATTTGCATATGAATTATGGCCACCTTCAGACTAAAATACGATGTTCCCTTTAATTCACACGCTCTCCGCAGTTCTCGCCTTGCTGCAGCCCGGTGATTTGCCCCGGCGCCCGCCGGCGAGGCTCGGAGGAGCAGCAGCGCTCGGGGCGCCGCGCTCCCCGGGGAGCAGCACAGCCGCCGGGGAGCGTCCCGCGCRCCGGGGCGCCGCGAGGCAGCAGCCCCACGAGCGCGCTTCCCCCGGCCGACGGGAACCGCAGGCACGAACAACGGAGGC
This sequence comes from Rhea americana, assembly GCF_003343005.1. Lineage (NCBI taxonomy): Eukaryota > Metazoa > Chordata > Aves > Rheiformes > Rheidae > Rhea > Rhea americana. The sequence goes on along the minus strand of NW_028185750.1, from coordinate 1,306,295 downwards.
ATCGCTAAGTTCAGGGGCGGGAGCAAAACCACACAATGGATGATCCCAATAATGGGAGAAGATAACAAAGCCCCCGGATCCCAGCATCTGGCACTAAATGCACTTTTCTGTAAACTGAATGGCGGCTTCCAAACTGCGCCAAGCATCACTCCTTTGCCAAGGCAGTAAACAGCTTTTATCAGCAATAATGATGGCATAATCCCAGCTAAAAAGGAAAGTAACATATGGCAGCAGCCCTACAAACACCATCCCAACAAAGTAGGGGGCATTTTTATTACAGCGTCCACTTGCAGAAAACCTGCCAGACTACTTCTCTCTTTTCCCCTCTCTTTTTTTACAGGTTATCATCTTCGCTGTTTGAGCTGAATGTGGCATTTGGGAGTTTTAAACTAATGAGTTCATTTTTCTAGGAAAAAAAAAAGAGAAGAAGAAAAGATACTCAGAACTGACAGATGACAACCAACACAAACAGTCGTGTGAACGTACATATATGCTTAACACAGTGCCTCGCAAAAATAAATGCTGCAAAGGTGCCGCACTACTTGCAGTATTGTTACATGGTTTAGTCTTTGGTGCAATGGCTGAGATTGGAAAAAAAATATGTGGGCAGTAATTATTCAAACCTTAATTTTTTTTTCCTCTAATGATGCAATATGTTACATAGGAGCACTGCTAATAGGTCAGGTGTAAATCAGTGCAAATTTTGTTTACAAGTAGATTTCAAAAACAAAATTAATCTAACATATTAACCTTTTTTGTGGCTGGCATCCTCATTTATATTTGTGGATCTAATACTCACAAAACTGATTTTAAGACCCACTGTATATTTATCAATAACAGCATGAGGCATAATGCCCGTGTGAAACACACTGGTGTGGACTAAAGAATAGTTTGCCGTCACACTGTCTTTCTGTTAATTGAGGAAACGGTGGTTCATTTTTTCCCCATCTTTTACTGTTTGCTGAAATATGATGACGAATAAAGAAGAGATCCCTATCTCACTTTGGCTACCCAATCTTATCATGGAGTTATTTGGAAACACTGCAATTCACTAATTATCATGCTAATTATTTCGCCCTATGCATGTTGCACAATTAAGCACAGAGTACAAACCTTTGTTTACCCCAGGCAAATGCGTGTGCTGATTAGAGAACAAATGTGAAAAAGTGGAGGAATGCACTAATATTTTTTGACATCTTTACCTATAAATATTTTTTCAGATTGAAAAATGTATCTAATAGCTCCACTCACTGATGTGCACTGCAGTTTACCACAGTGTCTATATTTCTGTTGTCAGTTTTACAGTATCTCCCTTCATTAAACCTATCAAGTTTTGCTTTTGATCATGCAACCAAGGCCAGAAGACAGATATCTTCCTGGAACAGAGCAGTCTGCCAAGTCTTTCACAAGACCAGCTTTAACCTCCCTATTGATTTTCTCAACACTGCAGCCATTCATTGTTTGTGACATTTGGCTGTCGGCTCTTTAACACCCTTCAACCAAATCAATTTCATATTTTTGTCAATGCCCTGCTAGAGGATGAGCAAAATGGGAAGAGACTTAGCATGATTTAGAATGTTGATTTTCCAGAGCAGTTTTATCTGTAGTTTTTACAAGCCTTATAAAGTTAATTCAACATGTTTATTTAAGCATATGTAGTAAATTGGGAGAGAAGCGCTACCAGAGTTAAGTTTCAAATTCCCCAAATCTAATTCATGAAAGAAACCAAGTTATTATATCAAGGTCAGTAAAACGCAAGCGCGCCGCGACGCTGTCCTCTCCCAAGCCGAAGCGGGACCGCGCCGGGCGCCAGCGGGGCGGC
>NW_028185750.1:1302695-1303809 GCF_003343005.1 Rhea americana | reverse complement strand
CGGGGGCCCTCCGCGGGCCCCGCCGGCACGCGCGCCGAGCCTCAGAGCGGCAAACACCGTCGTGAGAATGATCCGACACAGCGTATTCCTCGCATAGACCGGAGGCATTAAAACGTGGATTAACAGCCTAGCAGCTGGAACAGCTTATTTGGAGTCACCAGGCACCATGGTGTAAATATGTATTTAGGGCATTTCCAGGATGCATGTTAAAGACATGGTGGATTATATCCGTGTCTCCCTGCACACCTGGATTTATGCTGTGTTTATTAGAAGGCCTATAGATACCGTATGCTTAGTAAATATTCTTATGGAAGCAGTTACTGTCTATAATGATCTCATTTGATCTTTTGTGTTTGCCTACACATCTCCTCCTGCATCTGGTTTTATCTCCTATCCTCAGGAGGGAAGGAACACAGGCGCGTGTTCAAGGAGAGGACAAAACCGCGTTTGCCCAATACGACTGCAGGCCTCTCCCATGCACCCGCCTGCGCACAGCACCGCCGGCTCCCGGGGCGCGGGGACCGTCCTTCCACATCCTTCCCCTCTATTTTTAACTGCTGATAAATTGGAGAGACTCCTATTTAAACCGTGTTGGTTTCAAGGGCATGGAGGACAGTGATGGCAGCAGTTGACACTTCATTACACCAGGGACGAGGGGGGGAAGCTGCATGATGCCCCGCGCCGGCAGCACCGACCTCCTCAACAGCAGAGGAGAGTCTCTGCGGTGAACCTGCCTCAGCCCTGCCGGCCACGAGCTCGGGATGCTGCTGGCCACGATGCTCCAGCCCCGCCGGCCACGAGCCCAGGATGCTGCTGGCCACAATGCTCCGGCCCCACCAGCCCCAAGCCCAGGATACTGCTGGCCACAATGCTCCAGCCCTGCTGGCCACAAGCCCAGGATGCTGCTGGCCACGATGCTCCAGCCCCGCCGGCCACGAGCCCGGGATGCTGCTGGCCATGATGCTCCAGCCCTGCTGGCCACGAGCCCAGGATGCTGCTGGCCACGATGCTCCAGCCCCACCAGCCCCAAGCCCGGGATACTGCTGGCCATGATGCTCCAGCCCTGCTGGCCACGAGCCCGGGATGCTGCTGGCCACGATGCTCCGGCCCCACC
>NW_028185750.1:1300543-1302530 GCF_003343005.1 Rhea americana | reverse complement strand
CTCCGGCCCCACCAGCCACGAGCCCGGGATACTGCTGGCCATGATGCTCCAGCCCTGCTGGCCACGAGCCCGGGATGCTGCTGGCCACGATGCTCTGGCCCCGCCGGCCAGGAGCCCGGGATGCTGCTGGCCACAATGCTCCGGCCCCACCAGCCCCAAGCCCGGGATACTGCTGGCCATGATGCTCCAGCCCTGCTGGCCACGAGCCCAGGATGCTGCTGGCCACGATGCTCCGGCCCCACCAGCCACGGGCCCGGGATGCTGCTGGCCACGATGCTTCAGCCCCACCAGCCCCAAGCCCGGGATACTGCTGGCCATGATGCTCCAGCCCTGCTGGCCACGAGCCCGGGATGCTGCTGGCCATGATGCTCCGGCCCCACCAGCCACGAGCCTGGGATGCTGCTGGCCATGATGCTTGGGTCCCCGGCTGCGAGCCCAGGATGCTGCTGGCTGTGATGCCGCGAGCCGGTTACACAGAGGCCTTCAGGCTTCAGAGACCCCTCCGGGGCAGAGGGCTCCTGGGCTGCTGGGCTCAGGCCCCGGCTCTAGTCTAGGACAACGCCTTATGAGAAATGAATTTGAAAAACCAATTGTAAAAAATGATTTTTAGTATCTCAGCCATGCCCCTGAGGGAAGGAGGACATAATGTGCTTAAAATATTGTGCTTAAAATAAAGAAACCTTCTGCATACTGGCAACCTATTTTGCTAGGTTCCTTATTTTGCTAGCAGTTTCCAGAACTATTTTGAGCACGCCATCCCCTCTTCTCCCAAGGGGCAGCAGTAGGCGAGCTAAAGTCACATTCAAAAATAAAACTTCCAGGATGTTTTCCTGGCATGGTGTCCTTCAAATGGGGGCTAACCAAAATCAGTCCTCCAGGAAAACTCAGCTCAACCCAAACTCAGCAGGTCACCCAGGCCTCGGCCCCGACTGGGTTGGCCCCTCCTCTCCTGCCAGGGCGGCAATGCCATGGCGTCCATAGACCTTCCCAGCATGTCTGGAGGCCCCTCAGGAGCAGGGTCCAGGTCCATCAGTGGGGATGGAGCCTGCAGGGAGGTCCTGGGGCCTGCCAGCATCACCATCGTCTTCCTCGCTGCTCTTCCTCCCTCAATGGCTCATGAAACAAGGTGTCCATCAGGACGAGTACATGCAGAATTCATCTGTGCAATGRGAAGCCACCTGTCTCATCATTTGGCATGCGTCACATGTGGTCTTGCCTAGCTTATCTGCCCCAACGCCTGCCCTAGAGCCTAGCTTAGGTGCTTGAAGACGGTGAGCGTGGCTTTGAACGGAAAGGGAGGTGCTTCCTTCACAGCACGGAGACTCCTGAAGGGTAGTTGAGCCCAGAATTTTAGATCTGTTTGCCCAAGAAAATTTGGGTATGTGCTCACTTCCCTCCAGGAGGRATTCTAAATACAAATCTTTCCATAGGGTTTTCCAGTCTTTCTAATGTGAGTCTAACCGAATTTTGAGAGTCTGTTTTCCCACTATTTTCCATTTTCCATTTCCAACATAAGCGTTATTCCAGGAGAGAAGATAAAGTCTGTATGATTTAACAACAAAAAGCATGGAAAACTAATGGGAAGGGCCTCAGCAGGTGTAAGTGATCATCGCTCAGTTTAATCCATTAGCAATTTGCACCAGATGAGGATCTGCCCCAAGGTATCCAAGTGGCATCAAAACCGGAGAGGCTGAACTAGCTCAGCCACACGCTTTGCACAGCCCAGCCAGACTCGCTGCGCTGCGGAACGAGCCCTCGTTGCTGTTTGGATCAGAGCTGCCTCTCAGGAGCATGACAAAAAACACAAGACCTTGGCTATTTTTATTTTTTTCAGAATTAAAGCAAGCATCTGGGCTTACAAGCCCGTGTTCAGCCTCAAGCGGGACAGGATCATATTCCGAGTGGAATCGGTGCAGCGCAGGAGAGGTGCTCACTGCTCCGCCTCCCTAATCCACTTATCACCTGTGTGATGAACAGCCCGGACCTC
>NW_028185750.1:1270723-1300403 GCF_003343005.1 Rhea americana | reverse complement strand
GCCGCCGCCGCCCGGCCCCGAGTGCAGAACAGGAGACGGTGCCTGCGGGCGCCGCGGGCCCCGCCGGACCCTGGCAGCAGCACCGCGAGTTCCCAAAACTCCGGAAATACGCAGCGCAGCACCCTTCGCGCCCAGCGAGGCGGCAGAAATGCAGCCTGAAAAATATGTTTTAATATATTTACTATCTGTTCTTAGCTTTCTAGCGCCATGTAGCAGGACAAAAGAATTTCTTGCTTGCAACGAGCTCGCAATAGTCTGTTATTCCCCTGTTATTTTACTGTGGAATTTCTCCCACTATGCCCCAGTATCCTCATATTTTCAGCTGTTGTGTGTTTGCATTGATGGTGCCTTAACCTAGAAATAGTCTGCAGTTGTTTACCCGCTGGTAGAGCTTCAAATATTATATTCTCACATTTTTAAATCAGTGCAGACACCTGAGACAAAAAGTGTCCCAAAAGCTGCCTACAAGAGCTACATGCTGGTCACTCTTTCTTGTCAAGGTTGATTTATTGCCTCCTTGCTGTTCAATTTCACATTTTGTCCTCATCATATCCGTGGCTCATGATCATTCTAGGCTGACCCTTGTAGGGCAGGCAGGGAATATTGATAAAACAATTATCTGTTAGCCGTTCATTTGATTTTCCATTTCAATTACGGATTGCACGAGGCAAAAGGAAAAAGATTGCATCATTGATTTTTCTACCTTACAACAGTAAAGAGTTGCTTTGATGGTTATAAAATGAATGCAACTCAACCATGCTTTTAAAGGTCATATTTTTTGTTTTACTATATTTCTTAAAAGCCTTAATATATGCAACTGTACAGGGAGAAAAAGACTGCATCGTCAGTTCAGATAACTAGATACAAAGCATACATATGTCAAAGAAACACAGGCGAAAAAAGCCTTGCTCTAATGTATTTACAATAAATCTGATTCTTCCCCAACAAACTCTCCGGAATCATTTCACAGCTGAGGCGTAGCTCTGTAGGCAAACGCCTGCCTGCAAATGTTTCTCCTTGCATGTAGCTAAGGAGAATTTAACAAGCCGTTCCTGGAAAAGTGGCCTCCTGCCTGATGGAAAGCTCCATGCTCTGTCTCTCGACTCTACAGTATTATTGCACATTAAGAGTTTGCTCAGCTCACGTAATATGCAGAGAGCTGTTACAAAAAGAGACATATTATCCCTACTAAACAGAACTATGTTAAAACTTCACCTATCTGCAAGGATGATAATGTGCTATTGCTGGCCAGTGATCCAGGACGGTCACACTCGCGCAGAAATGGTGCTGAACCTACGGCACTTCATTACGGTTCAGCGCATGGTACAGCTCCGGGGGATTTTCACATGGCCGACCTCCGGAAAAGTTCAGCCTTTGATCAAGGTTTAGTGCTCCAGGAGCGGCCGTGGCGCGGAGAAGGGTTTCCATTTTCTGTGTCACAGGGTGCCAGTGTTGATCTCCTTAAAGCCCTAGAGTTTTCTTCCAAGACTGGATTACRCTCAGCAATTAAGGTAATGAACTGGCTGAGGTAACAAAGCATAATGATCTCTTTTGTCCTTTGAATTCTTATGAACTCCGCTCATTCACAATAGTCTGGAATGCAAAGCTTTCTCAAATACTGTGCGGCTTAAAACTGTGTAAAAATGATTACTTCCATTATGCCTTCATGGTTTGACATTTTTAATTTAAACACCTGTAATATTTAAGCATACTTCTCAGAACCAAAATACCCACTCTCAAAGAATGCTAGCTTACATTCTTGTAATATTTTGACATCTTATGAGTATTATTTTTATGCCTGAAAAGATAATGTGATGAATCCATTACAAATATATCAAAATATGTGTATAGAAAACTGTTTCTCACTTTTTGTTTCAAAACAATGGATTTTTTAAATAAGGCACAACATCTGAGAGAGCAGTAATATTTTCATAAGGCAATATATYGTGTTAATAATGGAAACAGCCACACCACATTGTCTCTGCATATGTGCAGACAAATGCAACAGAACTTTTGCTTCAAATGAAATCCTTTTATACTGTATTAAATGCTGCTTTACACTTTAGAATCCTTTTCAAGTGAAGGGTATTTTTATGTAGCTATTTCACTTTTTAAAAGCATTTACTTAAGGTTTTATTTATTTATTTTCAAACATCTGGCTACTACTTTTACATTTTTTCAAATTTTTTGCATGATATAAACCTTCTGCACTGCAGAATCCGCTGCACTCTGATCTTTCATCTTAACACATTTCCAGCCCCAAATTTCACTTCAATCTCACCTCATCTCTCCATACTACATTAACCCCTGGCAATTGCCTTCCAAATGACCCCATTAAGCTGTAATTGCCTCAGCAGGCCTGCACTTTCGCTTGTAATTCTGTACCTCTCATCTCCCAGACGTTCTCTCAGCATCATTTCGTGTTCTGGCTCCCTTCACTGAGCTCAGCTTATGACCTCGCTGCACCATGGCCGAAATGACTACTAAAAGCATAACAGAGACGGAATTCCATTACTTATTTTTAAAAGTTCTCTGGTGCCCTAATGTAATATTCTTTGGGGAGTGTTGTCAAGGATACCAAGCACCAGCCATTAAAACCTTTTGTTTCCCAAGGCATTCCGTCTTTTATTAATAAATAAAGATAAAGAGAAGCTCATCCACCCTCCAGAAAGTCAGCGTGTGTTTGCAATGGTCTGGTACAACTTCAATCCTTATTCTATCCCTTGTATTTAGAGAATGGCTGAGCTACACCTAGGAGCAAAGAAATGCAGACGGGAAACAGCAGTATGCTTTATGCAGTACAAGTGCTGCCACGYGCAGATAAATTAAAACCGTTCTGCAGATAATTTTGCAGGAGCAACTCTGCACAGTAATGCCTTCCTTTAACATATGCTCCCTTCTCACCTATAATGAAAATTAAAACTGAGGTCTGAGTACCCTTATGCATGGACACAGAACAGATGAAGAGGAAAAAACTAAAACTATCATATCCCACTGTCAAAGCTAACAGTCTATCAAGGATAATGGGAATCCCCAATGGGGACGAACAAAACAGCATGGAAAAAGCTGGCTAATCCTTTAACCGGGTTTGTGGCTCAAATGTGTTAAGGAGGAACCTCCTGCTCACGGCTGTTGTGAGATGGCCAGGAGACATATATTTTAGATTGAAAATTAATTGGCGTTGGATCCAAGCAAGCCTTTGTAGCAAGCAGTAACCTTTTCATTTTATGGTCATGACACTGAAATATTAAGAGCCCTCTTCTCCCATAAACTATATAAACAGAGGCACTCTGAAAAATGGAGGTAGTTTTTTTCTGTGGCAGAGAAGGAGTTTTACTCTTAATTCATAATAAAACTTGGTGTTCAGGCCACACGTGGCTACAGGCGCCGGCTTGGAAAGCAGCGGGGTGGGCTGGCCGGGTGGGAGGGGGGACGGACGCTGCTCAGCAGCAGAAGGGCAGACGACTAATGCATGAAAGTCCAAGAAAGGCCCCTCAGGGCTGTTCAACAGGGTGCAAGCATGCACGTGCGACCTGCAGCTCGATCCTCCTCCCCCCCCCCGAATTCTTGAACAGGGCAGCAGAAAGGGCCTCACTTCGTGCATGGGCTATGAACTGCCTCCTTGGGCATCAGCTCCTGACCCACGCCAGAGACCCAGCACCCAGCTGGGCGAGCTTTTGCTCCAGTTCAGGAGATCCATACGATTGTGTTGATTCCTTTTTAACACCATTCGTCAGAATAACAACTTAGCATGGACTCTTAACCAAGAAATAGATTTCACGCAGGATTCCCACCTAAAGGAGGACTCCTGAAATCCCTTGTTGTGTCTCCACAGCGGGAAGGTGGACAAGGCCGTGCCTAAGGACCTTTGCCCRCGTGTGATGCTCCCAGGTGATACCGTCAGTGGGAGCGCATTTTGCAGCAGACGCGATCGTTGCCACTGATGGCTATTGGTGTTTCTCTGTAGAGCATCCATGCAGGCTCATGTCCTCTTTGTCTGCTGGRGGATAGCTCAGCACGGGAGAAGCAGCAAAGGACAGCTTCTCTAAAGGCTGTCCCTCAACTCTGAAGTCACATCCCTTCYGAAAGACTGCCTTCTAGGCAGAATCTACATAGATAAGATGATAAAAAACATTCTAATCGTTTATCTGCTCCAAAGGTACTGAAGGAAGTAAGAATTACATAGAACTATAGCATAAATAGATGGTTTCTGCCGGCTGGATATCTGAGCCTGGCTTGCCTCTCTGGCTGCATGTAAGCTGCGTATTGCAGCAGACAGCACAGCTCTATCTGTATTTATTCTACACACTAGGCAGGAAATTTCCATTTCATGCATCACTCACATTTCGTACTGATTCCGCGAAGTCAGTGCTTACACTTAACATAAAACCGAGAGGAACTCTAATTGGTTTGTTGTTCCTATTGTTTGGAAATTCAGCTTAGGCTCATTGGGTGCCAATTTTGTTTGTTTTTCAGTGAAGCTTGTGTTACTAATGTCAAAAGTAGAGTCAAGAAGCTGAATAAAAAGTCAATTTGAGTAGTTATTTTTGTTTTCTTTAAAATGAACTTTGCTCTTATCATAGTCTGCTAGTTTGTAAAGCAAAGATAATGCCATTTCTGTGCACATCCTGAGAAGCGATTATCTGCATCAACAAAACCTTTAACCACCCRACCTGACGCTGTCCTGGTTTGATTATAAGCACCTAGTAGCAAGGGCCACTTTTATCTAATGCTTTGCACAGGACAGAGAATACTGGAGTTCTCTGAGCATTTCTTGCATTCCAGGCACATACTGGAATGTGCTCCTCAGCACCCAGGAAAATGCAGCTGCTAACATAATCATTTTAATGCAATACTTTGGCTTTTCTAGCTATCAGCTCAAATAGGACTTTAATCCTGCACAGGACTTTTAGGGCCTCTTCTTGCATAGGTTACAAGTATGTTGCCAAAAATGAATCTCAGAAATCCTACAAATACATAAACAAGTGAAATCACTAAAGACAAAGTACCTCCATCTCCAAAACTTTGCAATATTTCTTGTTTATCGAGTTATTGAAGTAAACATGAGTTAGAAAGGCACTTTATTGCCATTTCCAGAGTTAGTGGACACATCTAACAAAACAGCGAGTCATGAAGCATTGTATGGCGTCAATGTATGGCAACTGTGAAAAACGAGTCGTGCTACTCTGTTGCAGACTCTTTTCCCTGTCTTCCCATAGAAAAGAACTAGACTAGATGAATCCCTGTGCCATTCATTTCTCACCTACTCGGGATGAAGGAGGAATCCTTGAGCAATTAATACCAGCCATGCCAGGAAGGGTGAAGCCATCAAGAGGTAGGGAGTAYGAGTTAGATCATCAGATTTTGAAGGAATGTTTTCTGAATGCCAGGAATACTGATATGGGATTAAAAAGCAAAGGAGAAGAATAACACATGAAACACTATTGAAAAAGACCCCCAAGTAGTTTTGCAGGTTTGTTTTTTTTGTAATATATGTCAATATAGCTGACACTGCATGAAATGGTGGCCAGAAAAATCAAGTGTTAAACAAATAATCGGTCTTCATGAGCCTCAAAGTACAGTGCTGATATGATCAACAGAGATGTTGTCAATCAAGCAGACCTTTTAAAGAAAAGCAGAGAGTTCCAAAAGCTTTCAAAGAAAATCTCCAGCTTGGGAAAATTTTCTATTTGTTTCCAAGACTTTCCCATCTGTGAAAATATTTCTGTGGGATATTTTAAGTGCCAGCTGCAGGAAGGGGCTGCAATCATGCATTGCACATCTCCACTGTTCTGTGACTTTCCTATTTAAACAGGACAGCCCTAGGACCGTTCCCATGAGTACCGCAGGAATTGCCGAGCAGTCCCACAGCTGGTTCGGTATTTAGGGAGACATGTTAGGAGTGACAGCTTGATGGGCCAAAGGACCTAGGCCTCACCACGTATTCTCTGGGCCTAAAAAGTAGCCTTGCATGCACTGCCATCTATCTGGAGCCTCTTCTGCGCGCGGGATCCCCTGGCTCCCTGGCTGTATGCAGGCTCCAGAGTCACGGGAATAGCAGGTGAGAGGGAAGTGTGTCAGGAACACGCTGGTATCAGGGAATCACTTCTGTTCYGACAGACACCAAAACAAGTCCTGCAGAAGCAGAGGGCTGGAGAGCAGCCCACAAGGTGCTACGGCACACATCTGCAGACCCCCACCACCACCACCTCTCACCACCACCCTCMGCCCTGGCTACCACAAAACGCAACCGCCAAAACAATATTGCAGCACCCCTAGCACCAGCTGAAACCAAGTCTGCAAACTGAAAGGAAAATATCATCACTGGGGCAACCAGGTTACAAATGTCCTGGTGTAATTTTGGAATGGAAACATAACTAATCCTGCCCAAACGGGACAGCGCTCCAAGGGAGAGAGGCTGGACGAGCCGCTCCTGGGAGCGCTGCTGCTGTCCTGGACCTGAGCGTCCTTGTGTAGAGAGGTCTCCAGCATCACAGAGGGAACGCTTCTGGCTCTGGGAGCTGAGAAGCCATCTCCTGAGCCACAGTGACACCCGCACACGAGGCATTCAGGTGCCCTTGGGATGCAGCCTGTTTTCCATAGGTGATGGAGAAGGCCGATCACCCCTCGTGGGCCAATAGCCCAAGTTTCCTGGAGGTTAGGGCTTGGGTCATCAGAAGGGACATTTACAGCACCATTGGGAGCCCTCCCACCATGTGTGCTGGGCAATGGATCATGTCCTTCATCTCTGAGTACATGTGATGGACAGACATGAAGGAAAGCCAAGTGTTATCCTCAGGTAGGACGGGCTACTGCTTTCCCTGGCCCCACTCAGCACATGCCTGGCAGTTATTTACCAACAGCTTAGCACAGGGGAGCCCCAGGCTGTGGGCATATGCCCGCTCCTGCTGCAAAGTGCAGCAGGACCCCGAGCAGCTCAGGAATACCCAGAAGCAGCTTCACCAGACGTAGCCAGAGTTTTTATTGCAAGTGTGCACACAGAGACATTTTAAACTGAAAAAAATAAACAAAATATTTTGCATTACCTTCCTTTTGAATCTTGCACCAAAAGTGAAACCTTCCGTTTGTACCAAAGCAGATAGTTTGTATTCTAAAGGACATGTCTGATGAGCTCCGTTCTCTGCTCATTCTGGTTCCTCAACATTTCTATTCTTAACTCACAATTAACTGCTAATCCTTAAATTCCTGAGCAAATTCTCAGTTATTTTGCTCTTCTATTCTTCCATTCCCATCACTGACAGAGGCAAGAGCTGTTCACTTCATTGCTGTGACAAACCCAGAATCATTCTGCAATATTAACGTGTTACAGAGACTTATTTGATCCAAGGTACATCAATCCCTGTGCAACAAACCTGCATGAACTACGGATGTATTCTACAATTTAAATGTTCCCCTAAACACTGAAAGTAARAAAGAGGAAATTATATGGGTAATAAGATACCTAAAAGCTATTCAACAATCCTGCCACGTTGACCAGCCCAGCCAAGTACTGATCGGTACCAAAGACAAACAGTGAACACCAAAATCATCTACAGTCCACGTTCTGACTGTTTCATATGAAACAAAATACTCTTTTTGTAGGTAAAAATGATACAAAGCAGAAGCTGACGATAAATTTTTCCTTTCAGTTTTAATCAGGCTTCCCGTTGTAAAAGCTCAGCAGACAGTGACGCGAGACACTGCCTCCCAACTTCGGTTCACCTTTGCCGTTCCACCAGGGACACCATGTCAAGATTGTTCAGCTTTTTTGATGAGTGCTGCGTGGGTAACTAATGTGTAAATGCAGATACGTATAGAAAGCAGTTTTGACAGTGATGTATTGCAACTGGTTCCAGATGTCGGCAAGGGATGCTTGGCCAGGCACCTGGGGCTCGCCTGCCGCAGCGCAGCACCAGCACCAAACCAGTCTTCAGATAGATCACAAGGCTTTAACTCTCCAATTATAATCTTATTAAACAACCATCACTCGAGCTTCTGCTTCTCCTCTTCCAGGATGACTACAAAATATCTCTGTGTTGTTGCTCACATTTTAATTTTAATTAAGGGGAGATAAGCTGCAATGTGAAGCATAGCATTAAACCCTGCAGTCTGGCAGTCAATAGAAAACTTAAAAGCAAGCTGTTGAATCAGTCAAAATTAACCTTATATGAACGTTTAACAGTTTTTATACAACTACACCAAAGCTTGCACATGCTGGACATCTAATTACATATTCCCTAATTGCTAAAGTAAATGTTGAAATTCCACAAGAAATGTTACATTTCTTGTGRAAGATTGCAAGCAGGTAGTAGTTTTGCCTTTGACGTTAGAGCAAACTGCTGTGGAGAATACTTTAAAGAAGGCGGTCTTGGTTAGGTGATTGGAAATTGGAAATTCATCAGAAATACCTTGTTAAAAAAAAAAGTATCTAGCCATACTTTGTATCTTTTGTGCCAAGAACTGGGCAACTTGTAAATGCCAGAACTTCCCCAGTTAAATATATAAATAAAATAAATAAATAGAAATTAGAAACAATTCTGCAGTCTTCTGTCCTTCTGCACCTTATAGGTCTCAGCATTCAGTCTTCCTGATCCAGTAACATGGGGGAGGAATTTTAAATAAAAATAAAAATGTGTATTGAAAAATTAAGTAATTAATTAGCGCAATAACAGTCATACTCAGTGCACAATTAATGTTGACAAGCTGCTGGGAGACACGGCCAGAGGTGCAACCAGGCAGAGTGCACGTTACGTTCCAAAGAACAGCATTTAACCCAGAAAACCGATAAAGTTGCACTCCCTACAGGAGGAGCGTTTGTAGCTCAGCTCCAACATCAGCGTTTGCTCTAAAGGGAATTTTTTCAAACAACCTGCCTGTCTCCCTCCCCTTTCACTACAAAACTCGGCGCTCCAATCAAAGCCGCTCTCAGGGGATCCCCCCGCAGCCACGCTCCCTCCAGGTGGTTTGGTACCCGGCATCCTCTCGCTGATCAAGGGAGCTGCAGAAAGGCAGCGCGCTGCTTACCCGGGAACAAAGAGGAGCGCGGCGCTGCCGATCTTCTCGCGCTCATCAAAGGGCTCGGGACGCGCCCAACGAAAGCGCGAAGAGAAGCGAGGAGGGGTCCCGAGCCCCGCGCAGCAGCTCGCAGCGCACGCTCCCCTCCCAGCCCCGCGCCGCCGCAGCTCCCGCCGGCCCTCGCTGGTTTGGAAGCTCCAGCGATCGATAACCTCTTACTATGAGTAAACTGTTGAACTGCACCTAACCTGGGGTGTTGGGCCTAACGTCACTTGATATATTGATTGAGGGAAAAAAGACASACTGACCAGTCTCTGTTACTTTTCCAGTTGGATCATCAAATTTATTTCTAACCTGCATTTAAATGATCAACCTGTAAAATTTTATTACTTGCTCAGAATACACTAATGAATGGTGCCAGACAGCACAAGAGTTGTAAACTGTTACTTCCTTTCTGCTCATAGGGCTGCTGTTATGGCAAATCTTTACTAGCCATTTGTGGCATGTCCTTCACACTAGGTAACATAAACCACTCAAGCTGGTGTTTGGGTTTTTTCCATCTTCTGCAACGGGGAGATTTGAGATCGTCCTAGCTAAAGAAGAAAGTTTCGGGGGCATTTTGAGTGGCCAGTGAGCTTTTTGCAATGACACGCTCTTCACTGTGAGACAGGGGAYAGCAACCAAAGGACTTCTTGCTCCACTAAAGCAGAACCTGATAAAAATGGCCTTTTCCTGCAGTAAGCCAGTACAGAAGTGAGATGATACAGATATCTCACAGGCGGCAAGTTAATACGCCTGAGCATCCTGGTGTGACCGGCCAGGCCAACAGACAGGAGTGTCTCGAGAGCATCGGGTCCGGGCTGATAGCGAGGGACCGCGAGCGCGCGTGTGGGGAAGGCGCCCCATGGGGCCACGGGCCCCCGCCGGGGCCTCGCAGGGGRCAGCGCTGGCCTGGGAGCCCCACAGCTTTTGTCCTGGCCCGTGCGGGCTGCGGGGACTTGCCGCCAGAGCCCGCGGAGCAGGTGCGCGGGTGGGTGCTGCTCTTGCCAGAAGCTAGCACCTCATCTCCTTCTCGCCGGCGGTGGATTACCTGCCCAGGATCACGCAGACTCCTTCAGCCTCATTCTTACCAAACCTCACCGAGCAGAAAATCAGCATAAAACACTCCCCACTGCAAAAAGAGCAAAGAATGGTTGTGCCAGGCTCTTCCGCCATCTGAACCCAACTGGGAGGAGCAAACTGCTTCCTGGTGGACTCCTCTTCCAAAGGCCGTTACAGCCGCTCCTGGGACAGCRCGTGTCCATGGGGAAGCCTGGGAGAGTGGCTGCGCTTGTGGCACATGTTGGAGAGACACTGCTCCCTCCCCTGCCAAAACTTGGGCTCCTGGCATGCCACGGGGCCAAATGTGACGGATTAGGGTTCTCCCAGCATYACACCATGTCTCCTCCAGCCCTTCTCCCGTGGGGAGACAGACACAAGGAGTTACCAGGGCTTCAAGGCTATGGCTAGAACATTTCTTAAAGCACYGAGGTATTTTTTCCTCTTATTTTCTCTTTTGTTTGCTGGCCAGCAAACTGATTAGAAGTCCTGTTTGGCAAATCCTAAAATGGTTTGGGCATAATACCTAAATATTACTAACACCAAAACAGAACTTCAGGCAAGTAATTAAGATGGCTGGGTAATTGCAAGGAATGTTAATTCTCCCAGGCTTTGTGGTYTTGAACATTGGGTGGTTTGCAACCAGGGTACCCGACTCTGCAGATAACGTGGTGTGCAGAGGAGCGAGTCAGAGAGAACAAGGCAMCACACAGCCCTGCAGATGCCAACACACATGACAAACCACTAAATCCTACAGAAAATTCCCAGTATTCTGGGTGCACTGCAGCTGTTCTGTACCTTTTACTGCCTTTGGAAGAAGAGGAGGMGGTTACAGCAAGACTTGCAATGGGATTATATGCATATTTCCTCTTGAGAAGAGAGGTCCTGATTCAAAATCCACTGAAGTTAATGGGGCTCTTCTGAGTTAGTTTCATAGCTTTTGGGTCAGGCCTTCAGTTTTGCACAAARTCAGTAGACCCAAAAGCCCTTTGCACCAAAAAAGCCCCCTCTACCTCCAGCCTGCTTTATTTGGACRCATTTATACACTGTATGGGTTTGCTAAGTTAATAACCATAGGAAATAGAAGTATTGGACAAATCAATATTCCCAGCAACGTGTGTGTTACCAGACAACGGAAGTATTTAGTCCTACTTGCTATTACCATGGTGGCAGTTTATAGTCTTGCACAAGCTCACTTGGGGGGTACAAAGCCCCCCCACACACACATGCTTTGGTTATAATAATACAGGAGTTGCTAAGACATGCAAACATCTCGTCATTGCCATTTGCAGCTATGCTACAAATCAGCAACATATTTAGAAAATGTTCCATATGTATCTTACTCTAAGTAAAATATCAAATAAGCTAAAATTCACCCTGCAAAGAGACAGGATGTAAATGAAAGTAGGGAACATATTTAGAGGCTAAGTTGGGAAGCCCTTTTTCATGCAGAGAATCCTAAGTGCGGAATGGCCTGGCAGGCAAGTGCAGCGAGGCAGAAACACTGAGATCATTCAAGAAACAATTAGAGAGCATCATGTGGGGAGCAGAGTACTTAACAGAGAACGCACCCTGATGCTCGACGGGCTTTTACTCAATTTAACAACGCATCTTACAGCCTCACAGACTTCGCCCTCCTCTCTTCTGGGTCTGGGCAGTGAGTTGTGAAGAACTTTCTCAGCGACAAATATTTCAGAAAATAGTTCCCCAGCCTGTGACAAAATGGGGCACGGCACGGCACAGGCCTCCCGYTGCAGAGGGAGGCAGCACGAGGCGCGTCGCGGGGCAGCAGCCAGGCCAGCCGCGGCCCTCCCCACCCCGCAGGCCAGCAGAGAAGAGGCAGAGCGCCGCGGGGACYCGTCCGGGCTCCGCGGGAGACCCCAACGCGCCGGCTGCCCGGGACTGCTCCCTGACGGCGTGCGGCGGAGGGGCAGAGTCGGGTTCCAGCCCCGGCTCCTGCGTGTCTGGGAACAGGGCGGATACCCACACGCTGCTAAACGGGGCAAAAATGCTCGTATCSCATCAATACGCGCTCGCATGCTGGGACTTGGACTAACGAATATTTCACATCTGTATGTGCAAATCTACAGACAAGACGGAAATCACTGTAGGTACACAGTCCTCTCCCAGCAAACTGGTACTAAAACGAGTTAAGAGACAGTAAGGAGGCATGGTCGCTTATCACAAATATTCTCCCTGAAAAATAATTATAATCATCAAAAATTGCATTTGAGGACATAGACGTTAAGAATACGCTGCTTTAAAATGTGCTCTTTATCTCAGAGACAGCATGAGCGTATGCCATGTGATGGAGCAGTTGCTATGGTAATGCTCTTTATTGAATAGCAGCCTAAACAAGTGCAGAAAAGCCATTTACAGAATAGCATGTACAAGTCCGTGGAACTCGCATAACATGCCAGCATGGGAGCAACTCCCCCAGCCAGAGACGCTTTCAGACCCAAGCAAAATCAACARCGCGGGACTTAAGCAGGCTTTTTAACAACAGGCGGCTATTTCCTCGGAGCGAACGCGTGCTTTGGGGGCCACGGCAAGACCTCCCTCCCTCTGCAGGACCAGCCACCAGCCTCGTCCCCGCTCTGGGGGTCTGCGGGGCGCCCCGTCCCCAGCTCCGGCGCTCTGAGGGCTCCGGCAGCGCCAGCCTCAGCCCCGCCGGCACCTCGCAGGCCAGCAACGTCCCGGGGCAGTCCAGCGCTCGGGGGGCGTTTCTCGAGGCTCCGCAAGAGGAGCCCAGCAACGCAGGGAGAAACCAACCAATTAGGGTGCAACTTCAGCAGGAAGATGTTAAAACCCAGCAAGAAAGGAAAGACAGCAATTCTCTCCTGCACACAGCGTCTGCATGCGCATGCGCACGGGTCTGTACATGCGTGCACGCAGGCGTGGCGTGCACAAGCTCCCTGGCTGGGAGGCCCGGGCCCTGGGAACGCGGGGCGGCTCCGGCGGGAACGCTCCCGGCGCGGTGCCAGCGGCGCACGGTGCTCTGCCGCGAGGCCGAAACGCAGCTGAGCCCGTCCCACCGCCACTGCCGCACCCTTCACGGAAACTGTTTAAAATTACTTTGCAGAAGTACCATGACGCACAGAGAGCACAAAAATAAGTTTGCATTCTGTCATCATTTCCCAAACTTGTTTGCAAACATTACATTTTTATTTTACTTATTTAGGGAAAATTACACAATTCTTCATAGCACAGTTTAAAAATAACTCCACTATTAATGCAGGCCCTTTATTTAATCACTGGCTAATTTACTCCTGACAGAAAGTAAATTCCACTATTTTCTGTGAGGCTTTATGAAATTGCCATCATTTTTAATTAATTCTTAATTAAAATATATTACACCACAGCTTCTACCCATCTCTCTTGATATTCTAACATAATCAATTCAAGACCATTTACATATCATTAATTAAAAGCCTTCCTCTCTCATCCTTAAAATCATAATGAGGCTCCATTTCTCATTAGCAGCCTTTAAGGGATAAAATAACAATACAGACAAGAATGAATGATAATTTCAAAAACCTCTTTTCTGCTCTTACCGCTTTTCAGACTGGACAGTGACATTTCTGAAGTTCTCTACTTAAGTAGTTTCTGAACATTTTGTAAAAATAAATAAATAAGCAAGCACAACCAGTGTTATCTCATACTCCTTCATAAACATCAGCCACAGGAATGTAATAAACRATCTCCCTTTTTTCTAACTTCAGTTCTTGAGCAAGACCCCTAATGAACCTGGTGAAGAACCTCAAGCAGGTGAGCTCGGTGCAATGTTTCAGGAAAGGGAACAGACTTTCACACTAATCCTAGGACGGCTCCCACCCCRTGCAGGAAAACCCATCTGACATGGGGTATTCAAATCAGAATAACACTTTGCTCTGGGACTGTGCTTTGGGAACTGGCTACAATGCACRTCTAAAACTCTAAATTATATTAAATAGATGTTTCCAGCCACAAAGCCAAAAAGCCACCAGCAAAACAGATTTTCTTTAGCTTGTTTGCTTTTGACCGAAGCCATAATGACTCCCCAAATCATTTTCAATTGCTGTACACAAAAATGTTTCAAATCCCAGGACTTTAAATATGCATAGAAGACAATGATAGATAGAAATTCAAATTTATATGCATTGTTGTTCTCTAGTACCTGCCAGTGTCAGGGTGAAATATATCATCTTCATATTTGTAAGCAAGGGCTGAAACAGGGAAGATAGTGTTAAGTTCCAATAATTAAACTCTACAGCCAAGATATGTTTCACATATTCATAAATGAGCTGTGATATATGCTGCCACTGTAAAGAATTACCATTTATTGATAATGAAAGGTAAAAATTAACCACCTAGTCAATGATTCTTTTCATCTTCTCAAAGTTTAAAACTGCATACATTCCAGAAAAGATTTACTGCAACTCGTGACTTTTAACCTACTATTTTCAATATTTTGGCTGCGAGTTAGGAAATTAATACAACTTCTACCATGATTATTTTTACGATTAGTATAAAATAAAATTTCATGGGATATCTTTCGCCTGGCGCAGCTGGGACAATGACTGCCTTTTTTACACTCAAAAAGAGGCTGAATTAAACCATAATTTGTTATTACTTTTTTTAATATGGTTTATTATTCACAGCAATTTCCAGGCAAACCCTGAGCAGAGAGTGGGAGCTAAGCTAGTATCAGAGAGTGACAAAAAACAACACAAGTAATAGACAAAAATCAGATCTATGTCTCGGAAATGTTATGCAGAGTTATTGTCACCAACATTAACGATATCTAKGTGCTGCATATCAGGCAAATCAGATTTATATCACTGTCTTCTGCCAATTGCAGGTGCTCCACCACAACTTGTCAAGACAGCCTGTCTGAGGCTTCACACGTCAGATAGAATCACAGCACTTGGTGTTTTGGTCTGTTGACAGCAATTTATTTTGATGTGTTGTCACAATATGGAATTCTTCGATGCTCTGCACCATGGTGCCAGCAAGTCCTACTGTACTTTTCTACTGCCAGATGCTACAGGTTCATAGAGGGAAAAAAAACTGACAATTTAAAAAAAAAAAAAAAAGATTTTGTAAGTGTTCTGAAGATGCCTTAGGTAAAGCACGTACTGTGAGGCGCAGGCGAGGGCCCGGAGCCCAGCCGGCGTGCCACGGACTGCGGCAGGGCTGCCGCCGCCAGCCCAAGCGACGGGAAGAGTTCCTGCCGTCCAGGTGCTGCCGAGCGACCCAGAGAGGAAAGTTCTTCCCAAGTCTCCTTCTCTGGAGATGTTCAAGCCTGCCTGGGCGTGATCCTGTCTAATGTGCTCTAGGTGACCTTGTAGAGCAGGGGCGTTGGACTGGATGATCTCAACCGTTCTGCGTTTCTGTGAGACTCTTCACTCTTCTCCGGAGGCTAACGCTGCCATCTCTCGCTACCATCCTGAACCATCCGTGCTGTTAACAGTGGCCACCCCACTTATTTATTTAATGCCAAGCTTGCTCTGCTTATTTTTCTTCCATATTTCATCCTTTTCTTGAAAGCAGACTTGGGTGAATTTCACTAGAGTAACATGCCTCCACATGACACCATGTTGTCCTGATGAGTTGTTTCCTTCCACACCCCATCCCAAATCAAAAGAGGATAAAAYAGATATCAAACTGAAAAGACAAGTGTTAAGCTAGAATAAATACATTGATTTAGGGGCAGGGAAGGTATTCGAGACAATTTTCCATCTGCTGCTTGGCGTGGACACAGAGGTGTTTCCTACTCAGCAGCAGCATCTCCTCCTGGGGACCGAGGCCATTCGCCGGAGCGCCGAGCACCGTAAGGTGACAGCAGGGGAGATGCCACACTCCGCCCCGCCGGCCGCGAAGCCGGTGCGGATGGGGCAGCGTGTGGGGCTTGCCTGGGGCCAGTGGGGAGGGGAGGACAGGCGAGACAAGCTGCTGGACACCGTCGGCCTYTCGGTGAGCTGCAGCAGTGGTCGGAGCAGGGGGTTACAGGGCAAGTGCGGAACAGCTCAAGAGAGGAGGGTGGAGCACCCGTGCCGGGGAACCGTGCTGGCGCAGAGGCTATGGCCTTTCCTGCACCCTCTCCCCCTTGCTTTGGCAGGGCGGGACGGGCACGTTGAGCAGCGAAGGCAATGCAAAGCAGGCCTCTCCTGCACGCTGTGGCTTCTCAAGCATCTTCCCCCAGAGCCGGCACTTGGTCATGAGCCTACCAGGTCCTGGCACCTCTCTTGGGTGCCAGAGCATTGAGGAGAAGCGAAAACATCTCCTGATGAAAAGACAAGTCATTTCTGAGAGCGCACAGTGGTGGGGCAGAAGGTAGCTTCTCATCCAGGAAACCTYGATGAACCGAAGAAAAATCGTATACGAGAGACCTGGTAGGAACATGGGGAAGAGCTCACGTGGGACCAGCACCGTTTTCTGAGTGCACTTGTCTAAGAAGCAAAATAGCTGCATTTCCACACCTGAAAATGAAGCATTTGGTTTTATTTAAGGTGCTTGTGGCCTTCCTCAAAATAGCCCTGCTGTGGAGCCAGTCTCCAAAAAAAAGCTCATTCACATTTCCCAGGGGACACAAAGCGCACAGCTTTCCCGTTCCAAGAACAGGGCGTTTTTGACCATACCCATTTTGAGTAAGGCTGCACAGCTCTTTTGGATTTCCTCCGAGCGCCAGCTTCGTCTGTGCCTTCTCGCGCCGCAGCCCCTCTCCCTCGCAGCGCCCGCCTGCCACCCACCAAAGCACGCTAAGCACGACTAGCACTTCCCGAGGAGCGAACAGGACCGACTACAAATGGAAAACGGAAAAATAGAGAAGAGGTAAGTAATAGCGGGGAATTCTTCTCAAGGACTGCTTGATTAGAAACAACCACATTCATATTCAAACCTTTTAGAAGCCAAGTTGCCTTTTTCAACAAGGTGTCTCTGCGGATATTTGCCCTGCTTTGTTATGGGACTCCTGACACTTCTAATAGAGCTTCTAAATAAAAAAAAAACAGTGCATTTGTACTGCCAGGCAATAACCTTCACATTTTACTCTTCATTCATAATGAAAATTAAGGGCACATGACCTGCATGCTAGGTGGCTTTCAGGACCACATGCAAGCAAATGTAGAAAATCTGTGGCAGTAACCACCGCAATCGTAAAGAGGCGGTCTAAATGCGTGCAGGGGGACTCCAGCRAAAAATAACAGGCACTGCCGGGGCTGTACGGTCCCAAAACCACGCAGAGAGGCTAGCTGGCAAGAAAAGCGTTCCCGCACTGTAGCAACGCCATGTGGAAATGTGTTTGTGATTATTTTTGATTCAGAAATATGATACAATAAAGATACCACTATTATTCTGTGTTTATATTGGAGGAAAAAATAACTAATGCAATTTGATCCCATACAAAAGCACGGCGCTCGCAGAAAAGAAGGCTGTAATTTGACAATCAACCCTCATGGAACAGACCTGATGTGCTGAAATGTTTATTCCAGAAGAAACACTTTCAGAGAATATTTCAGAGGAATGGGGTGAAAAGTAGAACATTGATATGAAAAATATCACCATTCAGGAAATAACTGTAAGTACCACTTCACAGGCACCAGCAAAGCGGCTAGACAGAGCGAAGAGCCCGTTTCAGGAGAAGCGAACCAGCTGCGGCGACGCGCCAGGCCCGTGCAATTACCCGATCCACAGGGAGGGACCGTGTGGGGCCCACCAGGGAACAAAAGTGCCTGGCAGGAGGCACCGGGGTTTGCTCAGCGGGGTCTGGAGCCGGCCCGGGCCCTGCTGCGAGCGAAGCCGTGCAGCGGGAGCTGGGGTCGTGCCGCTCTCCCAGGTGGGCTGGGTGCGCGCGGTGCACGAGCTGCCGGCGACACCTTCGCCTGCCGCAGGCGAAGCGCTTTTACGTCTCCTTTTCGGTCTGCTCCAAGAGCCACCGGTGCCACTCRTGCCGCAGAAAGTGAGCGGGAGCGGGGCAGGGGAATAGCATCTGAGGCTAGCTTTGTGCTAATTGCTTTTTAACACCACTTTATGTGTGCATTGTGTGAAAGGCTGTGCGAGGGGACTGCAGGCATGTGTAAGTGATACAAATAACAGAACTGGGTTTGAAGACTCCATTTGGGCAACTTGCCATTTGATCCTCATATCCAAGTGATCACTATAACCAAATGGAGTCAATGACGCGGACACCAATTAACACATGCCACTCCGATTTGCTTTTCTGTGCCATACTTTATTAAACACTTTCAGATGTAATTGAACAACATTGTTACACAATTAAGCACTATACAGTATTGCACTTTAAAACAAAAGCTATGACAGTTCTGTACTCTATTAGCACTGTTAGATACTGTGTAATGTAGTAAGTAATTAAAAGCTAAAACTACAGTACTGTAACAATCCTAATCAGACTCTAATTCCAGTAGCAATAGAACTATATTAATTTTTTGATACAGTGCAAGTACCTCAGCCTCATGCTATGAAAAGTACATGTTGCCTGCTCCAAAAATAACCAGACAATTCTGCTTTTTCTGTTTAGGCAGAGCTGGCAGACCACAGGCGAATGATGGCTCTAAAGCAATGAGGGTAAGGAGGAAGCTGCAGGCACAGGGCAAGGACCACCACTGTCCTGGAGAGAGGTAACTCTTGCTGACATGACGTTATGGCTCAGTGTGACCCTTGTGTGCTGAGCCTATGTAGCAAGATCGGCTTTACTTACATGGCTATGCATTACATGTACCAAGAAAAAATGGAGTGAAATCTGCTCTTACAACTTGGCTCATGCTGTGATCTGGGGCTGTGAGCTGGTAGGGTTTCYGCTTCTCGGTGCGGGAGCCTTATCTGTCCCGTGCTGGTGTTAGGGTTATGTACTGGATGAGAAATGCTGCTTGGCCATGGTCAGCCATACCGATTGCTCCCCTTGCTTCATTCTGTACCTKCAAATTCTGTGTATGGGCAATGATTCGCCCAGGGCAGCGCTATCTTCCAAGGGAGACTTCAAATCATGATATAGAATATTCAAGTATAAATCAGTCTTGCTGCTGCTAGGTTCCTCCTACCTATGGAAAAGCCATCTGTGAATGACAAAGCRTACCTGAGCAGGGCGGTACTAGCCAAGGAGGGCAGGAGGGATGAGTCGGATCACAGGGGGACGAGGTGCCCACAACTGACAGGTGCTGGAGATGACAATTTTAATAACATCCCCTAGTCTGTCTTTCAGGATTACAAAATGTCACTGTTACATTAATCAGTTCTGCAGTTTTAAGCATAGTATGTGGCTGCAACATTAATATGTCTTTCTGTTATTTCTCTGGAGATACTCTGTCGCTGTAATATATGACTGAATTAATGTGTGTATTAAAGCACTGTGGAAATCCAACTAAATATCAATTATAAACACCACCAAATATCTACTCCATTCTCACTGTTTTCAGGTAACTCCAGCTCAGAGTAAGAGGGAGCTATTTAATCATAAAGGAGACATCTTTAGCTTGTGTAAGTCTTACCATCTCAGCACAACCTGCAGCACCATTGTGCAGAGCAGGAACTCAGTWAATGCAGCGTGAGTGCAGACACAAGGCTCATGGATACTCGAGGAACTGGGTAAATCGAAAGCCACTGCAATTCAAGGACTGAGGCACTAGTCAGGACTTCTAATGTCCAGGATCATCTTTGCTGTGCATGGACCTTCTTTGTGGTCTTGTGCAAAACATCTAGTCTCCTGGAGTCTCAGCTATGTAGCAGCTAACAGTCTTGCCCCACAAGGGCAAGGATTATTGCATCAACATAACTGATGTATTAAACTTCATGAGGAGTTAAGATATTGCTGTGATGGGGATCAGATGAATGTGCTTTAAAAATTATTTTTCTCCCCTTCTGTCAAAATGCCATTCCCTAAGAAAGTGAGAACACAGTTCTCCAAGGACACCGGTGGAGAGAGAGGTTGGGAAAGAACAGATCCTACAGCCAACACCACTTTGAAAAGTAATCTTTTTGGCTATTGCATCAAGTATAAATCAAAAGCCTCACCCTCGTGGAGAGGAAGTAGCCTTTGGATTCATCAGCCCTTCCCTTCCCTTCCCTTTCCTCTTTCTCTGCTGAATCCACACCACTGTGGCTACAAAGGATGACTGAGATTTCATTTGAACACAAAAACACTAATGTTGGTACGTCATTTCAGGAAAGATACTCCTTCAGCAGTATAATAAGGTTCAGATAAGGGAGCTCGCAGAGATAAAGCAAATTTTKTCCCTCACTGAGAATTCTTGTTCTGGTGCAGGGCCTGAATGTTATGATCCTTGTCTCTGTATGGAGAGGACAATGTCCATTCGGCTGCCACACCACAAGTGCTCTAATTACAAGAGATGTTCACAGCTCATGTTCTCTATCTTTTATACCAAAAGCTAGGATTTTCAACTGTAAAAGATATCTTTCATCCGCAATTCAAGCAAAACATTAAGAACCAAATTTCAAAACTTGCGCAGCTCACTGGGAGTATAAATGGAACGGACTAGAAAATGTATAAGCTTAAGTTTGCTTCTTTTTCAGGGAGACTACTCATCAGTTTAGGAAAGAAGGCAAGAGTTTGCAGACTGGAATCTTTTCTTCCCCTATGATAACTCAAAACTTTCAGCTATGCCCCCTCATTGTATCACTGTTCTGGTCAGGAGAACTCACACAGGGCAATGGGACAGTATATTCTTTTATTTAGAGCATAAAAAAAGAAGTAGTGGAAGACTGGGAGATGTAATTGCAGTATTTCAGATTAGTGGGATGAGCAGAACCAAAGCACAGACGACAAAATGTTCTTCATCAGACAATTTGCCTGAAAAACAAGTAAGCGACTAGACTGAACAACCAAAAAACCAAAAACCTCTGGTACTTTCAGGTCCCAGACTTTGCAACCCCTGTGATCAAAACCTCTGAGAAGAACAAAGTCCAAGACTGACAAAACATGCCAGAACCACTATCCTCATCTCTGCTGGCTGTCTAGTTATTCCTGCTACACGAACTAATTCATATTTGAATGGATGAAGCAATGACTAATGCAACACTGCCTATTAATACACATCAGCCTCAACCAAATGCATAGATATTTGCATTGGAAAATTATTTAAGATTCACACTCCTTGGTGTTCTGGAACTGCAGTACCATGTCTGCTTAGAGTTGCATTATTTTTGAGCATTGTGACCCATGAAGTGTTTGATTTATGGAAGAGCTTTTAGTATTATGTTAGGGCTCAAGCAGATCCAACATTAATGACATTGCGATGCTTAGTGGGAAGATATCTATTCATATAGGCAGAAAAACTATACAGTCTTGAAATTTTTAGATTGTTTGCAAAGGTTAAAGCTAAGTTTTCAAAAAGCTATTAAATAGTGTGTATATATACACTTTTGACAGGTTCCTATTAACTTTATTATGTAAATTGAAAGATTTAAATCAACTTTTGAATTGTATTATAGTTATAAGTCATGAGAGTTAAATTTAAACTCTATCTCATATACTTACAAGATAAGATGAGGACAGAGAAACCTTAAAGCAAGCTAAAGAGAGGCTTATATCCAAAGACTGTAATGCTGAAGCATGGCTTGAATCTTGRTAACACTAAACTATATCCTTTGGCTGGAGGATAAATTATACTTCCTTTGTCCCAGCACTGATTTTTTTTATATATGCATAAAAATWATTAATTGTGAATAAAAGCTGGTTACTTGAATCAGGTGATTTCAGCTTTCTAACTTCAAAGAAATAGTAAGATGATACCACAGCTTTGTGTGCATCATCTGCACACGGCCACAATCTGAGACTGTGGCATCCTACCTTCCTTCTATGGTATACGGATGATATTTTTAAAGAAAAAAGCTYAGCCTTCACTCCATTAAGAATGGATATGACAGGAAGGACTGAAAATGATTTGGTCTTTTAACCCTGATTGTAACCGAAGAATTTGAATGCATTCTCAAAATGTAGTGACAGCCCCACCCCCTGCAGCAGATATTCTGGATGTGGAGGAGGCCAACACCACCAACAGAAGATGCATTGTCTTTGCCAGCAGGAAGAACACAATGCAAAACAATGTACTTGCCTCACCCTGACTGAAGATAAATATATAAAAAAAGAAAAAAAGTGACTACAAATACAACACTTATTGACAGTACTCAAGTACAGATACTCAGCCACCCAAATGACCTTTTTCCTTTAACAATCTCTTTGAAACAAAATTTGTAGTGAATGCTTYTTGCTTGAAGAATATACAGGCTGTGTCAAATACATCAGCCCAGGGACTGATAACCGCTTAGGCTTAAAAGGTATTGGGGCCAGGCCTAGAAAATAAAATGGTAAAGGGAATACTGTGGTTATTTACTAACTTTAGCCTCCAAAGCCCTGTTATATTCCCAAATCACATTCCTATTGGCATGAGGGGCTGTTGAGATGGAAATCTCTTAACAGCTGCCTCTTGCTTTGGAGCTTGCACTCCCTTCCARTGCTGAGGTGGCTTTAGTGCTCACTGAAGCGACTGAATTTAATGCACCCTATTAAAAATATATAAATATATATATATATATTGTACTGCCCTAAAAAAAAAAAGGCTCAAAATCCAACCACTCCACTTTTTCATTCCAGTACTTTTAAAAACAAAGTTTCTGTTTAAGCTCTCCTGTTTCTACTGATGCTGCAGGATGCGATCAGCTTCTCAGCCTGGTCTTGCGCTGAAGGAGTGGTGCCAATGCCACCACTGGCCCCAGGGGTGGACAGGGACCTTGCAGTCCTGCCTGACTCCCACCATCGGGGTAGGCTGAGTGGTTAATACCAGCCTAGCTGACCCCAGTTCTTAAGGAAGGTTTGAGATTATGCCTGGAGGCTTAAATGGAGCTTAAGCAATCCCTTGGCCTTCCGCTTGCCTCCAGTGCTGAAGTGGATTTCATCCACAGCAAACACACACCTCTCAGAGGGAAGTACAAGCAGTGGGAGAATAGAATGCTACTTACAGAAAATATGAACAAAAAATCAGTGAGACTATTCAAAATAATGAGAAAAGAAGCCACGTTCACTCATACAGGAAGGAGAGAAACTAATTTTTAAAAATAAAGCTATAAAGTCTGTGTTGCCATGCATGTTGTTTGATTAGCTATTGTGATAGAAATGAAAGGAATTTTGGATTTATGTCATTAAAGAGGAAGGACAAAAACATCTCTAAGATTTTTTTCAAGCGTAGACATCTTTCTGATTCAGAAAATAAATGCTTAAAAATAATTTTGACGGATTCTGGAAACCAGTCTCCAGGGTTTGTTTTGGATTTTGGGGTTTTTTTTTCCTTCTTGTTTTTTTTTTTTTTCCTCCTTCCATGGTTGTTGATTCTGACTTGTAAAGGAGAAATTCATCAGGAGGAATGCTGGAAATGAGTSTTACAATTACTTACAAACATACTACCAATCTTTTAAGACTCCACCCAGTAGAGCTGCCATCAGTGTAGTTCATAATCCTAGATTTGAAGAGCTTTTCTGACTGCAAGCTGTCTGGGTAATTGCTAAGCTGTCTGAGAATTACTATTGAACTCTGTCCTTTTTTATCTCACTGATTGACTACTATTTGTTATTAGTCCAAGTAATAATAATATATTAATGCACATTCTTAATATACAGAAGTATATGTTTGTATTGAAGCTACACTGCACTCTGCACTCTTAAGTGTAGAAAAGTACTGTGAACAGTGAACAGTCACCTAGAAAGTCAGCTATCATTTTCCCAAAGGCCATACAAAACGATTAACTCGGTATTTAGTAATTCTTATGCATAAAATGCTTTGCACTGACTGGCAATGCTGGAAAAACTCTACAAAAATTAACCCTGAGCAAGAATCTCTGTGCTGCACATAGGCTGGATATAGTCTATCAGATTCACGCTCATCTTGTTCTCTGTGTGAAATGCTTGTTGTTCTGGTCTGGGAAAGTGGTAATAAAAATAAAAAGCAGCATAGTTATGCTAAYTAAAGGGAGTGCCACCCCAAACGAGTTCCCAGTTCAGACGCGCAGGCTGGAAGAGCGGGTGAGGCACTGCTAGCTCCCRCGCACCGTCACGTGTTCCTGAGCTACACTGACTGTAGAGCCCGTACTCTTCCATTTTAATTGAAGAACAGTCTTCTATTCTTTCCTTGTTTGCTTCTCTTTCCAAAGCTACTGGCAACATGCCTTCTGTTCTTCACAAAGATCAGTAAGAGTGGGACATACAATTCAGGACAACAGCAGGCCTCCTCCCAGCAAATTTGCATTCGCCATACTTCACATGCCTGGCATTTCTGTCCCATCAAGTGGCGAAAGGAGGAGAAAACAGATTCTTGAGAGTAACCGGCTTAACACGCGATCCCTGGGGAATTAGACAACCCCGCTTACTGTAAATAGCTAGATTACTAGGTTTCAGAGCTCTCAGATCCATTTCTCATCAGGAAGGTTGATCTAAACACAAAGGTTAAAATATATTAGCTAGACTCATGATTTGAGCCTAGAACAGTGAATGTGGCAGGCAGACAAGAAAGCAGATTCATAAGGCAAAGGTTTGCCATCCTGAGCTGACATAGTCCTACGTGCACTTTCTGTAGGTATAAATGTCCTTCTACTGTTAACATCATTAGAATTGCAGCTCATTTATTATACAATGCAAAAATTACTGTTAGCTCCGACACTTATGTTTCACTGATCTTGCCAAACTAAGCTCTAAAGTCCCTRAAGACTGAGGCATCACACAGGAACTTGTATGATTACTCCAGTGAGACACTAATAAATCTGGACATTGTGGAAGGTCCACACTCACTCTCTTTTGAAAGGAGATCATCTCATCCTAAAGTCTTGCTAATTARTGTTTTTTCCACACACTATGCTCCCTGCCTCTATTTTTACAGAATGTGCTAATATTTTGCTTCCTCTGTATGGCATTTTATGTACAAAGAATAACGTGCATTTACTCTTCTAAGATGAAATTAGAACAAATTTAAGATGTGTTTCCTYCACAGGCAGTACAGTGATAGTCTGAAAGTCTGTATGTCAGTATATCCTGAGGAATCTAGTCTCTCAGTTGTGTATATGCAACAAAATTTGTATTAACAGAAGTATTTATAGGAGCTTATATAACACTGATCACTGCATTGTCATTTGACAGAGGTTCCCACCTTCGAAGGGGATATATGGACATCATAACATGGTTAGAAGTTGGTACAATTTGTTTACTTTTAAAATGARAGCTGTGAAAGTTGATTTAAGAAAACAATTCTTTTTGGTTGACCTCTATACAGAAAGAGAGAAATGACCTGACTAATGAGGTTAAGCATCCTTCTCTGGAGGCATGCATCTGAACACGTGTCCAGCCTCAGCTCTCCGCTGAAGACAGTSTAAAGCTGCAAATATCCTCTATCTATACTGACTGCTATTAGTGATGACTATTTTGACACAGTTCTTAAGCAAAAGTCTCTATTCTGAAGGCTTTGATATATTCCTTATCATTTCAATGTAAAAGARCAGCCATTTTCTTTTTAAACTGACCACTTCAGCAACAAACTGCTCCTTCTAAAAGAGAATCAAGTGAAAGAACTCAGTATGTTTGGAATATCTTGGCCTAGTTTATAATACCTGTGCCACAGATCAAAATTTTGGATACAATCAGAACAGGAAGGAAACAGCATAGAAAAGAGAGCGTAAAGCTGCCCTTACACCTCCTTTAGCGAGCCCAGGAGGGCTCSAGCCGGGTTGGATGACTGGGCTGCCATTGCTGGAGGCAATTGCTAACTCTTCCTCTCCATAGCTGCCTACCTAGGAACACACATTGCAGGAGCCACGCGGCTATGATAAATGAGCTGCAAAACTGTATCAAGCACCGCAAAAGATAGGCATTTTCTTATTAAAAATATGGATATAGAAAATTAGCAATCTGTAGGAAATGTCGAGGCTTGGTAATGATCTGTTGATCTAAAAGATTTGGGAATCTGCTGGCTGAAGCGATCAGGGATCCGGTACTGCTCACCACAGCGTGCGTTTTGCTGTGCCATGTGGTGGCACATCAGCGGGCACGGAGGGGGATTTTACCCTCGGAGACGAACGTTCAGTGCTGTCAGACCTCATCCCAGTACAGAAATGCCTGATTACTCCTGAATTATTACATATAACAATTTGTATGATTTGAAATATATACAATCTATATTCAAATATTTCATTTTCAAGACTTCTTTCACTGCAGAAGTAACATAACACATGTTTTCTTATGTAAATAATGTTTCAAAACATTGCATAATAATTATTCAGTCTAGACCAAACAACAAATACTAATTAAGCTGAATAGAAAATAGTCCAGCAAACAAAAGCATGCAGGTTTTATGAAAGGGCCTTGTGTTGTTCGTATTGATTTCAACCTAAAATAAATCCTGTGAGTTGGAAGGTACCATGTAAGGAGCTCCACCTAACTTGTTGTTCTGTTATTTGTACAGTTTTAATAGGATTTTTCTATTAATCTGTGACAAACCATGAAATTTTATATTTTTACCATGACCAAGCCATGAAATTTGCCAACTTTGTCCATGATTTACACTGGGTCATAGTTATAAGGTCTGTTATGCTTTTTAACTAAATAACTCCTGAAGCTTCCCCTTTGGACAGAATGAAGAATTTGCCTATAATTAAAGCAGGGATTGTTAACTGCTGGCAGTAAAAGTTTACAGCATTGTTTGACAGTTGCGAAGATAAGCCAGTAAAATGCTGGGATGCCGTGTCTACCTGTGCTTCCCACAGACCCTAACAATAGGGTTATATCTCTCGGCATCGTGAAATCAATCTCAGATTAGGTAATGAAATATGCACCAGCCTTTTCCCAGAACCTTTGACAAATCACACACAATCCTAAATCTTCATAAATCACGATTAAAGACAAGTATATCATCACCAACGCATATATCTTCCCATGCCTGACCCAGAGACTAATGAGAAAAGGCCTAGACTATCTCATCTGATTAATTAATTCAAAATGTCTGCTGTTATTCAAATGTGAGGCTGGTATTATTTGAATAACACTTGACAGCAGTGCCTGAAGATATCATTTCTGATTTGTGAAGCTGCTGCTGCATAACTGATGATAGTTTATGAAAATGTTCCATCGAAGCTGCTTTTCTTGGCACAACTGTGAAAGATTTTCTGGAGAGAGTATTTYTTGTCAGTAGTTGATGTTGCTAACATTGTCAAATATTTTCAAAATCTGTAAGATCTTGGAAACCCTTTTTTCCTGAAGTCTCGCTTGAGCATTAGCTTCTTCATTCTCTAAGAATTAAATACTTCTCTCTCTCTCTAAATACGTATACATATATTTGTGGCACAGTGAAAGGCAGCTGAATTTGACCCTCTGCATACTATTTGCTCTTCATTAGCACCAAAGACAAAGCCTCTTCTCTTGCACCCAAAGAAAGGCTCAGGAAACTAGCTGCATCTGCCTGAAATCATTTCCTTCAAACCCATGCTCAGTGCTACRCCCCTAGAGATGCCTTTTAAAGAAGGGGTCAGCTTTATGATTTCATAGTACAATGAGTATGAGCATTAATTTTGAAGGCAAGGACAATGCTCGTCCAGAAATGGAGACGTTATTCTGTGACCAGCAAAGTTTTGCCAATACAGGGCTTGCACCCCCGGGGCTACCGCTGCCTCCTCAGCAAGTCAAGCGCTAGGTGCATCCTGCAGGTCGCTCCCACCACGCAAGACACGACCAGAGCACGTGGGATATCAGGGATCAGCCCTGGCATGGCTCCAGCCCCGCTGCAAGTCTCCCCTGGAAACAGCCCCCCATCCCCACCTAACACAGTAATTTCAATGGTCATGCTCATGGTGGTTACTACGGACAAGTTTCTTTTTCTTAAAATACTGCAGTCTCTTTTCCTCCTAGACTGCAACTTTATTCAAAAAGCAGGACGTAAAAGAGAGCAGCTGCTCTGCCCGAATGACTACGTTTGCACAAACGAAAACATGCCACTTGCACGGGTTACTGGAGAAATCAAGGCTTCTGTGAAGGCTTCTGTTGTACCAACAGAAGATTGGCCACAGGCCACCGCTGCAACCTGCTTGCAGGTCTATGGCTCAGCTCAGTCCACAGCACCCATCACGGAAGGGAACAGCCTCTTCCATGCTGTAACCGGAAACACTTCAAAACAAAACAGCTTTCTCTCCGCTAAACCACAGCTCTCAAAAGAGGCTCCTACTTTAATGGGAAACATTTTACTAGCTGGAGAATATGATTCAAGCAAAACTTAAAGCAAAGTCTTCRGAATCTTTTTTCCAAAATATTTGCATAAAAAAATGCGCCAAGACTCTTGGCCAGTGTATGAAGAGAAGCAACTGGGCTAATGTAAACTTTGTAAGGCCACGAATGCACTGGAACCGCRCGCTCAGCCTGAGACTGCCGGTTGTGACTACTGCTAGATCCAAGCTCAGGAGAGCCAGGCGCTTCTTCGGCGCATGGCAGCAGCTCACAACGCACCGTCGGGGACGGTAAAGAAGCTCAACACTTAATTTCATAGCACCTATAATAAGAACCRTGGGAACAGCCTACTGCAGGTCGCTGGACTTGCAGAGGCTCTGTTATTAGAAAAAATTAAATTACAATTCTGTAGCACTTACCATTATTTTAATAGGAATCTTGATTTAAAATTCTTATTTTTGTAAAAGATAATCAAAGTCAAGATTTTATTCTAAATGTGCCATACTGCAAAATACTTGCAACCAGTTACAAATCAATTTTTATTAGTTGAATGTGAAATGTGGTGCCATGCTCGTAACAGTTTTGAAACTGTGCTATTCCAAAGCTGTGTAGCCATACGCACTAAAACAGAGGATGTAAAATGTATGGTCTAAAACGAATATAAATCAATCATTATGACAGAAGTAACACTTATTTGAGAGTCAGAAGTGAACAAAATATTCTGTGTCAGCAAAATGTCTCCTGTCAAAACCTGCTCTTTAAAATTTCACTACAATGTGCTGAGACAAATGTCCTTTGCAACTCTGTGTAGGGAAGCATGTTCTAAATCTTCATAATTCAAACCTTCCCTGTGTTCAGACCAAGAAGAAAGCTGTAAACGGTTATATAGTCCTGCTGATGAAGTAAACACCACACATCTTGCCAAAGCAAGTGTCAAAAGCTGCTACTTCTTCCATCAGTGCTCAGAGGGGACAGGCTGCACCTCGGATTTACCTTGCTAAAAAAAAATGTGTGCAAGATGCATCAAGTTTCATCTTTTTTGTTCATTCTTTAAGACTGAATATTGCTTAAGAGGGAATATTAAGCTTGTGAAGGTGAAGAGATCATCAAAATGAAGTGATATATGCAGATCACTTAGGATCCTGGCACGTATCCATGCAAAGTTTCTTCATCTGCACTGCAGATTATCTCATCTGTGACCTGCAGGGCCAGGGAACGTGCATCAGAGACATATTTATGCCCCAGGCATTGCACATGCCCTGCTGCGACTTCTCCACAGGCACATTCGTGATGCCCCATCTCCCACCGTGGCTCTCGGCCAGCGGCTGCCTGACGCAATGCCAGCAGCATGGACTGCCTGCCC
>NW_028185750.1:1253351-1270206 GCF_003343005.1 Rhea americana | reverse complement strand
TCCACACACTTCGCAGGTCCTGGCTCCCCTTCAGCTCTAACCCCAGAACCTTTCATTCTCTCTCCCTATGCTTTTTTTAGTAAACCATTTGCCTTTGATTAAATTAYAACTCTTCAAGCCCAGTTAAATCCTACAAATAAGCTATCTGGGCTAGCGTCTTCTTTCTCCTTCTCCCTTTTATCCTTCCATACGCATCACAAGCTCCTGGAGATCTGCACTCTATCACTTCTCAGTGTATAAAATAAAGGATATGCACGTAAAAGAGATCACAGTTCTTCCTTACTTGGGATGACAGCCCAAGTTGAACACTTATTAAACGGCTATTTTGTTTGCCAGGCTGCCACTATCCTTAAATATATAAAATACCACATTTAAGTCTTTAAAAGGTGAATGAGTCCAATTTATGTCATTAATGTCATGATAAGCAACCTTTTCCATTTTGGAAATATTAAGAAAATACATGTGGGTCTGTGGAATGTGTGCCATGTTTCTGGGGAAGGGTGATG
Organism: Rhea americana; assembly: GCF_003343005.1. Taxonomy (NCBI): domain Eukaryota; kingdom Metazoa; phylum Chordata; class Aves; order Rheiformes; family Rheidae; genus Rhea; species Rhea americana. The sequence continues at coordinate 1,269,700 of NW_028185750.1, read as the reverse complement.
TAGCAATGGTTGTCTGTTTACCTGCTCAAAAGAAAACCCATTACTTTTTCAGTTATATGTTTTAAGCTGGACACAATATGGCACAGATTCTGAAAATTCATTTTGAAATTTCTGGGATGCATTGTAATTTCTAAAAAAAACTACACCTCCCTCACAAAACCGGAAAGGGCAAAGTCAGGCAAAGCACTGACTACTGGAAAAAACCTCTTCCAGTTCAAGATTCTATTTTTGCAGCTGTATATATTTAAAAATCTGTTTTGAATATTAAAAATGCATAAAACAGGAAATTGACATTTATTTCCTRCAAAACAATCTATTTTTTCCACAGATAGTTTTTCCAAAAGATGATAAACTCCTTCTCCTTATGTTGTGCCTTAAGACATCATGTGCTTTTATCCTTTAGCAAAATATGAACCAGCTACTAGGCTGACAATGCCAAGAACCATGACAAAATGGATTATTAATGAGAAACTGATCTCCAGAACTCTATTAATTTATGTCTTCCTGTCGGATCCCAAAGATGTATCAGCCTTCTCACTCAAAGAAAAAAATGCCAACATTGTACTTTGTTTTAAAGTTCTGCTTAGATGAAGAATTCATTATCCAAAGCACTGTTGTGTTATTTCAGTCTTCTTGTAGAATAAAGATTCTTTATCAAATAGCTAAGGAAGCCACTGACAAGTGCGAGGATCTTGCACAATATTTTTACATCAAAAATTCAGTGAGGAATCTTGGATTTTTAACCTTTTTTTTCTTTTCTTAGCAACATTCCTTGCCTCATTCTGACCTGTCAGCACTGTGAAAATGAAGACCATGAAATTCCCTGTGTAAAAACCTGAGAGAAACTAACATGATGGTAAGTTTTTTAAATTCTTAATTATACTAATTATTCCACTGCAAAGTAAAATGGTCTAACGTGTAAATAGAAGCAGTCAGATTTCTTTGTTAAGGACAAACAGCAAACAGACATAAAATATCCTTTTAAGCCTCCATGAAAAAAAATCTATCTAATCTATGCTTATCATAATATTTATGAAATAAAAAACAGAGGAAAAATTGCTGTAATGTACTCTGGGTGACCTCTGCTTTCGAGAGAGAATGAAAACAGCCTTTTGCTTTTCAATCCCCATCAAAGTGGAGTTAAAGGAGGGACAGCATTCCCTTGCTCACTGCCATTAATCATTGCTTTCTTCAAGCAAGTGCGTATTAATTTCTGTCATCCCAAACATCATCGAGTATTGTTACAGCACCGTTCACTCCTCATTCACCACCAGTTGTTACCAGTTTCCCTACACTGAGCAGAGACAGGGTGAATCGTGTGGATTTCAGTGTTAGAGGCCTTTATCCCTGGGGTGCTGACACCAATTAAGCCATTTCAAGAAGAAATGAGAACAGGCGCAACCCTTCTATGTAACAAGAGCTTGCACCTAGCATTGGCAGGTTGCCATCCGCTGTTGCCTCACACTACAAAAACACTCTGCCACATCCTTTGGAATTATACAGCATGTTTACATTTAATCTTTGCAGTACTCTGGCAATTTTTTGGGGGGGGGAGGATCTTAAATGCAAAGCTCAGTGCAGAGGATTTTACAATCACTTTCAAAATAACATTCCAAGATTATATGTATATTTTAAAAAAGCTTTAGGACAAGATTTAAAAACTAATGGACACAATATTTTTTAATCAATTAACATTACTGTTAGGAAGAGATCGCTGAAATAGTATTATGGGAATGAGCTGTTGCTCTTTTGCTTAATTCAAGCATTAGACACATATATAAGACAAATGACAACAATTTTACCATCGCAATATAATAGATATCCTAAATATAAAAATTAACTGAATCTTCCAGAATTATAATATTATTCAAGTTGACTAGAAATAAGCATCCTTACAGTGCTGGCATAGCATCAGTTTTCTTTTGGGGGCCTGCAGGAACTAAAAAATAACACATTTCCAAAAAGTTACCTCAAATCCTTAAAATCAACACATTTAATGAGTTTAATTAATATCATTTGTACATTGCTGAAGTATGTGCAAAGATTTATCAAACTCTCCAGCAATATTGTTGATTTTTTCTGACCGCTTTAGATCCAATCATTCTCCTTGTTTTAGACATTTACATCTGCTTTTAAGTTTTTATGGTTGCCTGTTGGCAGGCAGCAAAGTGGAGCTGTCGATGCTGCTGCAGAATAATGCAAGGTTTGTTATGAATTAAATATTAGAAACCTTAACGCAGCGGCCAATAAGAATTATTTGCCTTATTAAAGCAGCAGAAGACGCTGATTAAATTTTCATTGCATTGCAGTCTTTTTCCCATTTCTGCTTTCAATTCATCATTCTAATGTATGAAAGGCTTGCCGAATAATGGCATGGGGACTTAATTTCTGGAATGCAAATATGGCAAAGAAAATACCATAAATACCCTCCCAGAAAACATTAAACAGTCAGTTCTAATTAAGTGAATACTAACTAAGTAAATATTCTCTTAAAGGAAAAAAAAAATAACTCAAGATGTCAAGAATTCCAAGCAGGAAAACACTAGAAATATGGGCATGTACAAATTATAGGGAGCTTTGATTATCTGAATTTCATAGGAGAAAAATAAGGATGGTTAAACAACTGAGTTTTCARATACTCAAAGCAATGTCTGTATTAGTAAATATCAGAAAATACCATCCTGTTTTGATTAACTGAGATTGTACCTTATAGGTACTGTAACCACATATACTGTAGTGAATGACAGCTCTAGTAAGACTGCTTTAAGTCAGGTGATCCAGATATGTTAGTTGTATAAAGCAAAACATTTTAATACTACTCAGTTTGCTGGCATCGTGCCCAATATGCATAAAATTCCTTTAGGAAAAAAAAATTACCTCTTCTAACAAAAAATCCTAAAAGGCATTTGGAAACGAACCTCAGCTAGAATACCAGTTAGCAATTTTATATTTGCACCATATGCTACTACAAGTATATTTAGGAAAAACAGTTGAACAAAATCTTGTAATCCTGTGTCCTATACTGAAGGTTGTTCACGTTTCTGCTTTAATGTGCATCAGGAAGAAAATGAACTTCAAGTATCCATTTCCCCTAGAGAAAATCTCTTCCCTGAAACTCTGCAACTAATGAAATGGGGATCTATAAATAGCAGCATCATTACCATGAGAGCACTTGCTTTGTACCAGTCTCTGTATCTGACCCTCTTTACACTAATAACTAGTAGACTTCAATATAATTCCTCTATAGGACGATCAATATTAGGACAGTTAAAATGTGATGTACGTTTAAACTGTAGAGTATATTTACTTACCAAGCTTGCTAAAACRTAAGAACACACAATGCTATCTTGTAGTGTCTTTCTCTGCTCACACTTATTAAGGAGTTTCTTATTGTCTTAAATGAGACGAGTGCTGCTCTATAACTTCTCTTTGATGTTATAGAGACATGCATTCTGACAAGACAAAAGCCGTAATACACCTGAAATGTTCCCTGCTGAAATCTCTCTCGATGAACCTCATTAAAATGGTTACTCCATCCCAAATATTATCTACTGAAGCATTACTGTAGTAAACTCTTCCTTAAACTGTTGAATACAGTAAGTGAGCATTTAATCAGTAAATGCAATGATTTGGAAACATATTTTACCTCTATTCAAAATCCACTATTTTCCAATTGCAATAGATCATTTCAAAAAGTTAACCAATATTTAATTTCACTGTCGGTTATAAATTAAACCATACTAAAAGATAATGCAGTTCAAGAATCTAGGGGAAAAAAAAAGAACTATTTATTAGGTGTCTATGGAATATTCTACTACCGCATATAATTTATTGATACTGAGATATTTATGCTGCCCTTCATTAAAGGTAAATATTCAGTTACATTTGCATCTCCCACATACAAAGAGCTCAATTGTTCTGCTAATTTCATATCTCTTAAAATAAATATGATAAAACGTTCCAGTGGGTGGATGAGTTTAAAGGCTTTTATTCTCTGTGACAAAATTATTGATGACAACATATCATAAATGGCACTTACTCCATATACACATGTCACAAGAAAATGTAAAATATTAGAACAGTTATGCATGCAGGAACATTTACTTTTTAAATGAAAATATAACATCCCAATTTTTAAAACCATGTGGTTAAATCAAGAGAACGCATATAAAGAAAAAGAGGACATGAAATTTTGCATGTGCTTAAGCTGATATTCTTTTGGCTTACAGGTATTATATATACATACTAAAATTTGATTGACTTTATTTAAGCCACAATATACATAGTGTGCCAGCAAACTAAAGACAAATGGTACAACCAAACAAAGCTTTCTAGCATGSTAGATGACTTCCCTGGATCCCAAAGGTACCTGTTCAGTGGCATTTTTTTTTTCTACTTGTTATCACCATTTAACTTATTAAATATTAAAATAGCATAGAAATCTTCATTTTATATCAAAATCAGCAGTCAGAGAAAGCAAAATACACCTAAAAAATACTAGGATGGAAAAAATGAGTTAATATGATTCAAACAAACTGTACTTTTGCTAGAATGCATTATTAACTGTTATAGGCAGTATTGCTAGAAGAATATTTTGAACACATTCCCAGTATGAAGAATTTCACATTACAATCTTTTTTTAATCATTCAGGCATACCTCTGCGAGGGCATTATTACAAATACTATGGTTTTTCTATATTTTAATATGATTAATATTATAAGACACACAAAGATATTTGAAAGCAAGGATTTAAGAGAAATATGCTGAGTAAGTAAAGCCTGTAAAATGTAATCAACATCACACTAAAATATCAGGCAGCAAAGGCTGCCAKTTAGCAAAAGTAAGGTAGAATTTCCACTAAATGTGTGGGGACAGGGAATGGCATTTACGCAGGGGCTAGAAGAAAGTATTTACTGATGTAGGCAAGTATCTAAACTTTCAGGCACATTTGTAAATAAAACCAAAATTATTACTTTAGCTCCATCCTCTCCACCTTCACATGGGCCTCGGGTACAGCAAAACACAGGAGTTGAGCACTTCGCATATACGGGATTTAGAGAGTTTGAGAGTTAAACAGAGCAGATTTGTAAATGGCAGGATACTCTCAGCACCGACGTGGTTCTTGCTCTGAGGCAACCGATGGAGCAGAGCTGCTCAGCGGCACTTGACAACAGCAGTGCTCCCACAATTGTAACCCTCAAATCCAATCAATCGTTGCTCTTTGCATTTCAAGCAGCTCCTGGCTGCCACTGCCTGAAGATAACTATTTTACCACCTCTGTCATGCCTAATTAACAAGTCAGATGTACAATTTAGAAATTTTGCAATTAACCTGCTAAAATATTGCTGGAGGATGCTAATTGTTATGCCAGTTGCCATAAAAGCTCATTTGCATAACTTATGTGTGAAAAACAATTATGAGCGGCGTTCACAGACGCGGTCCACAAACTGCTCCTAGCTACGGATGAGAGGGCCACAAAAACACTTAATTCATTGCCCACAAAATTATGTTCCCCCTTTTCTTAAACAGCATCTGTTTTGTGAAGCTATATTCATAGAAAATCCCCAAATCAACAATTAGAAGCATATGTAAATGCGCGATTACAGTTCTTTTTCTTTCATTGACAACTTGCCCCGCGCGGGCGCGCGCGGAGCGGGGCGCGCGGGGTCCCGCGCCGCGCGGCCGCCGCCGCTATCTGCTCCTCGCAGGAGCATCGCTGGGGGCCACTCGGACAGCAAGGCAGCTAAAGTCAATTGTTTCTTCAGTGAATAGGCTTCTGTCCTTCTGCATATATTTACCGAGGCGTTTAGGGCAGATTTTTACCATTAAGTTAGCGTCTGTAGAACACGGTTGTTGTACAAATATTTACGCTAGTGCTGACCACAGCCTTACTGCTGCACTTGCAGACAACAATATTCCTAGCCCTGTCGCCCCATTTTGGAGGCCTGATTTCAGTTCTCGACTACAAAGAAGGCATAACTGCTCTTACTGTTTCCATGTGCCAAGTAATAAGCTTGTTTTATACGATATCAGTGGCTGATGTACGTTATTTTCATTAGGCCCAACCACACCACATTTTTCGAGCAGAAAACAAACACCCATTTTTTCCCAGGAAGAAGAGGATGAGGACTCTGCATAATTTGGGGTTTCTTTTTAAGCAAGCAGTTTGCTCAGTAAGTGTTCATAGTCCATTAAATATTACTAAACTAAATAAAAGCTCTAATGTAAAACCCCTGCAAAACGCAGTGCAGTTCCACAGCAATGCCATCACACCATTACACTGCAAGACAACACTGCCTGCTCCTTCCCAAAATATTAGAGATTTAAAAGTTACATAACAATTCTGGTGATTAAACAGCAGCTGTTATGATAATCAGTCAGTAAAAGAAAATTGATTTGTTTAGTGCTAGCAACTACAATATTATTAGACTCTCAGTATATTGAAAGGAAGAAATATTTCCTTTATTGAACACAAAATGCCATAAATTTAGGTAAAACGAAATTAGTTCATGTAATACACTGACATCCAAGAATTTATGTATATAGAGTCTATCATTTAATTTTCAGACATTCAATTTCTATACTTGGTCACAGTCAAAAGGTCAAGAACCAACAAGTCAATAAGTTCCCAAGCTTCATATCGATATCACATCACTGCCCTAACAAGTGGAGAAGAAGTAAGAAATAATTCACAAAAAAATTCTCAGCTGCTTCCAGAGGGCGAAATTCTCCCCAGCGGTCCCCCGTGAGACCTGTGCACTAAGTGAGCCTGCTGTAGTGCTAAATACTAAATATTTCTGCAGCTACTTGGCCTCGGGGCGCCTTTCGCCGTAGTGGCCCCACGCCGGCATCGGTGACCTGGGCAGAGCTGCCACTGGCACCGGAGACAGGTTTCACCTGCAGGGCCCCATCCTGCAGGGTGCGGGCACGCCGTCTCGGGAAGCACTGCAGCACTCTGCATCTGAAGATTTCTGCTTTGCCTGCCTTTTTTCTCCCCTTAACCCAATGCAACAAAGGAAAGAAATATGAGGTAGAAAAACTGATAGTTCCCACTCTATTTGAATAACAAGTGAAAACCTAAAAATACCTCCACTGCATGTTATTACCAACTGTATCACCGGGTTTTATAGTGACAGGACTGTGCTATAATTTCTGAGAAAACCTCAGCATAAAGCTCCATAAACCCAACCACTCCTGTAATGTATCACCTTATCTAGTGCACAATCATTTCCACAACTTTTCATGTTAGTATAATTTGTTCAAAAATGGTAATAAATATATCCTTGAAGTCAAATAAGAATCATTGCACAATCTACTGTAACTTGTTCTTACTAGTGACAGTTAATCTTGCACCAAGATCTCACATAAAATAAAATAAGCAAACATTTTGGTGTTGTGCAATTACAACTGTTCACTAGAAGCACACTTCCTTCTCTAATCAACAAATACATGTAAGCCATGCTTTAAATACCCTTACAGCTGTGTAATCATATCTGTGAACAGTTACCACGAAAGGAAAACAGTGATCCTCTTCTATGTGGTGAGCAATGATCCTCTTTTTGTACTATGCAARATAAGTACAAAATCAGAAAGGCTTGATATCCTTTTGCTACAGGTCTAAACATGAATCAAAAATGCCAATCTTCCCAACTGAAGCAAGGAAAAGTAGAAYGTCTATGGAAGGGCTAATCTACTGCCTCTGCAGGAAGCAAGACCTCTGTAGGGCTCACACTAACTTGAACAAAGTGGACACTGCAAATAGTTTTAATATCAATTTTAATTATACCAATACTCAATAAATTGTTTCAACATGTAACACCAATATAACACAGTCTTCACACAAGTTTCTGATTGGCTYTATTCCCATTTTACAGGTAAGACAAGTGAGACAAAGGAGGTAAAATCCCAGTGCTACTGCATTAACTTCAGCAAGATGGCAGCGAAGGCCCGGGGCTGTTCCTACTGAAATCACTACGTCTTTCCTCGCTTACTTATTGGGAGAAAGTTTTTTTCTCTAAGCAACAGCAGCATCAGGATTCAAACTCCAAAATTCCAGGGTTTCATCCCAACGYACCCTCTCCGCTAGAAATAACGGCTTTTGGGAATGTGTTAGTACCGGTAAAGGTAAGATTACTCAGAAAGCATTTTCATTCCTTAGTTCTTTTGTTCAAGAACTTGAAACTCAAAATAAGCAATTGGAGACAAGTGATGCTTTCTTTAGCTTTTTGTGAGTAAAAAATGATTTTGCCGTTTCAAGGGCAATTTTCTTCTTCTTAATATCAAAACGGTTTGGTATGATGACTAAAGTAACTRATCAGATTCTTTGGACCAACTGGTTCAGTAGCGCTCGGGAGCGAAATGCGACCAGGTACATCACGCTTGAAACGAAAGACGCAGAGAGGTTCTTTGTTGATGGAGAGAAAGTGTGTCAACAGAGGAAGCTCCTAGCCCCCACGGATACGGAGGGCAGCAAAGGCTGGGCAGAGACCCACAGCGCGCACGCACGCCGGCTGCGCTGCACTGCCGTGAAAACCCCTATGGCTTTGAAGAAGTCTCTGTGGTTTGTGTCTTATGCGGTTCATGTTAAAAATTTCCCAACAGTGATAGACTTCAGCTGCCAGGATCAGGGAGACCATGAGCATCTAGCACAAACAGCCCCCGCACAGAGCTCTGGGGCATTTTTTTTTATCCTTTTTCCTTTCTTTTAAATAACTATTGGGGCTCATAACAAGCGCTGTCACTCTAGCACTACTCCCCTGATTGACTTTGCGACAATGATGTGTGGAGGAGATGGGCACACGAGCACACAACCTTCTGCAAGCACTCAGGCAAAGAGCACTAGAGGCTTGGCTTTGTTTTGCTTTTGTTTTTAATAAGTCGTTGTCAAATTTCCAGAATTACTTCTTTGATATTTTTCAATCTTATTATAAAAGGAAAACTAACCGCAAAATGTAGTAAAGCAACACCAAGGCTGAATTAAAACCACAAAACCCAGGGAATTTTGAACTAAATCAAAAAACCTTGTCTTTGAGTCTTCCTAGAGCATCCTAATACTGCAGAGGTCTCAGCACAGTGATCTTACGTATCATATATGCTCTAATAAATAGGTTCAATGAGTTGAGTTAAGGGCAGAGTTTAACTATTAACTCTGAATTTCCTTGCTCTTATGGCTGTAAGTCAATCCCTTAATGTTACTTTAACACAGTTTCTGGCAATTGAATAAAATCTATGGTCAATATTACAACCCCTTCCTTCCTAAATGAAGGAAAATATACGTGTGATTTACATAAGAAATCATGGGAAATCCTGTGGCTGAGTGGGAATGATAAATGCTCAAGGCTTGATCGCCCAAGAATCCAAGCCGACCATTTGACTTCAGCTGTTCAAGCTCTCATTATACAAATCTCAAAAACAGTAAAACTGGCAAAAATACCACCACACAGGTATAGTTTTCAGCACAGTAACAGTTAGCACTCAAAGAGGTTATAATACAAAGCTGTAAGATATATCTAAAATAACACCACAGAAATCAGATGACACAAAGAATTCTAATACTTTCCTTTTGTTAAGGTACAGTAACTGAGAATACAATGAAATTCTTCATGTTCAGTATCTCCCATTAGATCAATTAATATTCAGAGAAAGCCTTTAACATGAAGTTTAAATAATCATAGAAAGAGAAAAAGAACCACCAATGTTCTAGAAGCTTCTCTAGACCTTTCAATCAATTTTATTTATATGCAAAACCAAGAGAAACTCAGAAAAAACAAAGCTCCTCCTGATGCTAAAGCTCTCAATTTACTGACAGGCAAATGGCTTCATGCTGCCACTTAATCTCATTTCTTGCATAATGCCCTCTAATTAGCATATCAAAGTGAATTAATACTTCTAGGGCATTAGCAATGGGAAAATCTGCTCCAGGCTTCACAATAGCAGTTAAGCAAGAGCCAAGAAATCCTCAAAAACACCACAAACCACTTTGCATTGCAAAACTGTTCAATTTATTTATCCTCTCTCTCTAAACACTTTTACCGCACACTGTTTTACTACTGTTCACCAAACAAAATGATAATTRCCAAAGTTACCAGCATCTGTAATGCCTGTTTAGAATCTTAATTTAGATGGTATACTTGAAGATCTCTAGATGCTTTCATCGATGCTATCAAATATAAAAGGATATACTGAAAAACTATTATTCTTTAAAAAATGTAATTGAGATAATATTATTAAATTCCATTTTCCATTTACAATAGATAATTATAAATCAAATAATATATGAAAAAGCCACCTGCTGGACAATGCAGAATAAGAGATTAGCTTTAAATGTTGATGCATGACTTAAGTATAGCCAAAGGTTTTGACCTGTAAACACATGATACAAAACCACCCCCCTTTCCAAGTGATTGATCTGTAGGATGCGTGATACTCAGTGATTCATATATTGTTACAAGTTCATATGACTGCGTAATATGCATTGAACCGATCTTTAATAAAAGAATTTAAAGTAAGATACTTAAAATAGTATAAAATGAAAATAAATGCATGGTTTTTACTATATTATTTATGCAAAACATGCTATTTTTATCAAATTCCTGAAGCAATAAATGTTACAGCTATTACACTCAGACATCAGACCACTTTTTCTTCAAAAAATATTTTCAGTCTATTTCAATCACCAATCACTTTGTTTGCAAAATATAAACTACAATTTATAAACAAGGACTAAAAAAATTGACATTCCATCATCTTAGTGCTCTCCATAAATATTTAAAAACAGAAAAAGAGTATTAGGAAAAACCACTAGTATGYCCAATGTAAACCCAAGCAGGGAGCTGGAACACTAACGGAGGGCTAATAACAAAGAGTTGAAGAAAATGTCAGGGTCAGAGGGGTTTTCTACATTTCTATATGCAACATGAAAGCAAAAAAAAAAAAAAAACCCATGGGGATAACAAATTAAATTATTATAGGTATTTATCTAATACATTGAACCATTCTAAAGAATGTGCATTCTTGAAAAATGTATAGCATTCAAGCATCAGGCTTCATTTCCTTTCGTATTTAATTCCCTGTTTACTTCCACCGTAAAGACAGCATTATGGAAGAGCTCTAATGTCCAGCTGAGAAGCACAATTCATCTGTTTGGCTGATGAACTACTCTAACTTTATAAAAGCATGAACTATAAGAGCTGACAGAAACTTTAATAATTTATATTAAATATTGATGTGAATTATTTACTCCATTCATACTTAAAGACATGAATTGCCTACCAGAGAAAAGCAAATGTGACAAAAGGTCAACATGATGGTGAAAAAAGGCAGGCTGTGTCAGGCATGTGTTATCTGAACCATGCTGATCACCTTGATAAGCGAATAGCATTAAACATGACTGCTGAGAAAACAAACAAAGCATTCTTCTCAGGGTGTCAATTCAGGGAATACAAACAGCTACATCTAATTCTACCAATGATACAAGGAAAGGAAAACTCCACTCAGGTCTCCTCGGATTTTGACTTATTAGTACACAAATTTATTAGCCATTCTTATTATTCACAAAAATATTCATCAAATCATCATACATATAATGTTCAAGGAATTGTAAAGCAATCTAAAATTCTAAAAAATTCATGATAGAGACCGGACTACTCTCTTTACTATATAATTATTAATACAGCCTTCTTACGTATTTAAACATTGTATTACATTTCAAACAATTTAATATGTGTAATTCTGCTTATATTTGTCTACAGTAGACTGCAAATATCATTATATTAATGTTTCACATAAATCAATATTTAAATTGAAAAAGACAGCATAATATCCATATCATACAACTTCCTATCTTCCACTGAATGCTGTAGAAAGAAATAGAGCTCGAGAAATGTGTTAAAACCTATAAAAAGGATCCTTTTGTRTTTATTACCTGTTACTATGATAATTTATTTTGAATGCAAAAATTCCTTAACTTACAATAAGCATTCTAAAACACACCACATAGTAACCCATATCATTTAATATTTTCGAATAAGCAAGYTGGTGTCAAATTCAAAAACAAAATGAAGCACATGAAAAACAGCTGTAAAATAAAATAATTCCCTGTTCCTATTTATATTAATATTGACATTTAGGGTCCAAATTTATCCTTTATGGAGGGAAAAAAATGATCTGGAAACACAGATCCTTATAATTAAGTTGAAGATTGTTATTTATATATAGCAAGGAGCGCTAACAATGGTATGGTCTAAAGGTACAGTGTAGTTACAGGTTCTCTAAGACAAAGTATCACGAATTTTTCTAGTGAAAATAATCACCAAAGCCGCCTGTTTTCTTAACCAAAGAAGGATCCTGTTAGAAATCCACTAAGAAAATAGATTTTTGATTGTGTTTGAAATAGACGACAAAATGACAATCAGATACTTTATTCAAATTATATTTTACTGGTAGGACATTTACGAAGAAAAGCAATGCCATTACCATAAGGAGACTGTAAATGAGCTAACATTCTACTGCACGTCATCATTTGGAATACATTTACTGGCAATTAAAAAAAAAAAAGCATTCAAAAGTATAACCAATGATTCAATGAAAAATTTTGCATACTGAAGCATAAGAAAGATAGCAAAAACCAAACAATTTAACCTGAAGAAAAGATGTACGCACGTAATGCTGACTTCCTTATGTAGTCAAGATAAATCCAAAATATGTATTCAGCAGCTTGATAAAAACATCACGACTGCACATAAATATTTTAAATAGCTAAATTGAAGAACAATTGATATTTGGAAAATAGCTTACATACATACATACATATACATATGTATATTCTCAGTGCCATTTCATTGTTCCACGTGAATCTTTCAATGTTCAGTTAGGATTACTAGTATTGCGTATTATTATATATTATTGCAAGTTCATGGCACAAAATGATAGATCACAAACACTGAAAAGTTGAAATTTATATATGTAAGAAAACAATCCTCCGATTCAATTTTTAAATAACCACAGTGAAAAGGTGGGGGTTAATATTTTCAAATTCTTACAGCAGAAAATGTCAAAAATAAGTCCTTCTAAGGCTGGTTACCTAACAGGCAGTTTAAGGATTTTGCAGCATATTGACAAGGGGCGTTTCTAAAAGTGTTGGGCCATTTCCATCAACAAGGAGCTTTGCAGCAAGTAAGGGCACACACGATACAGCCCTTTAATCACTGGAATGGCACTGCATGGCTAGTTACAGTTGTAGCAATAAAAATAAAGGTTTTAGCTTACATGGGGAACAGCAAGAAATTAACCTCATGGTTAACTTCACTATTCGCCTGGTTTTCGTATCTATTTTTTTTCATTCTTTAAAACGAAACTCTGCATGAGGGCAGAACATTTTTAATGAACATTTCTTCCCCTCTCTCCTTAGACATAAAAAATAGTTCAACCAGCCCAACCAGCCAAGCAGGCCTTTCTCTTCCCCTGCGGACACCTCCTGCAGTCGAGAAGTTCATTAAGTTTTATGATCTTCCCAAGTCAGTCCTGCTTATAAGCCTCACAAAGGCCACAAATCTGGCAAACCATCATGTATGCCATTAGGCTTTACTAGTAAATGAATGCTATTTAGGGTTTGTGGTGACAGTAAATTAGGGTTTGGTTGGCAGCTATCACTGTATCTGCTGGACTTTATAAATAAATAAATAAATGTGTATGTACACACATATTTTTATAAATGTGTGCATATATCTATATGACTGATTTTTAAAGACAAAAACCATATCATCTATCAGCACAATCCAGGACTTAATAATATATCATTCCACTGGGAAATAATTGCAATTCTCTAACCATTTTAAGACTGTAAGAATTAATACATTTTCATTTCTATCTCCATGAGAATAACCAGTACCTCAGGTATAGTAATGTATTAATGCAGAGTTAACCAAATTACAAATCTGAATGATTTTTTTAGTCAGTAAGTAACAAATATTTAGGAAAAAATACAAAGGCACAAATCGGTTTTGATGCCTACTGGTAGGCGCAAAAGAAGACAGATTGTTACACAGGTATGCAACAGATGTGACTGCGCATTAAGAATGTAACTTTAAGACTTCTAAGTGACACCTCGGAGAACAGATAAAATATAACAAAATAGAGTCAAYAGACTGTCACTTGCTTATCTCCATATTTTATTATAGGGGCTTCAGTAAAACTTGGGTATCATTTTTCCTTTGAACTAATTAAAGAAATAAGTGGCAGTTAGTTGTCTTTATGAAAACCATGCTACCTTGTGGTTGCCTCTAAGAATGCAGATACCACTCTATTAATATTTGTAAAGCTCTTACATGTATTATGCAGCGCTTCTGAAAACTGAAATAAATGTCAAGCTAAATTCAGTAAACTCAGTGATTCGCTTTGTACATGGTAAATACCTCACTGGAAAAAAAAAAGAGAGAGAGAGAGAGAGAAAGCCTTCAGCTCCTAACCCTAAATAAGACAGAAAGAAAAGCTTCTTCAAAATGCCATGCGTCCATTAACCCTTGAGGTAAAGTGGCAGGACTGCTTTTCCTAAACGGGGGATTCCATTACATTTTCTCTTACTATCAGTCTCACAAAGTCCTCAATGACTGTACTGAAAACTACTAAAATATAAAAAATACATAATTCAATACAAAAATGACTTAAATATTGCATTACTTATTTCAGAACAGACATGACTGCAATTACACTTTACGTACAGGCTACAGTCTCCCTTCTCACCTCTCTTCCTTCTCATAGAAGGCAGAGATAAAGCCATCATAGCAATTCCCACCGCCAACACCAAGGTAAACTTCGGTTCTGATTAAAAAGAATTAAATACCGGAGCATGACCCAGTTGCAGCCACCCTGAAGTATTTGGACCAAAAGATAATGACGACTAGAGGAGGAAGACCTCTGCTTTAATTGCATCTCAGACTGTTTACCCTTCCAGTTCAGAATTGTTTGAGCTGTGTTTCCTATGAGAATAGACCAGAGAAAATATGCTGGAATTTATTTTCACTTTTCCTTTGCTTTAGCGCATTAACTAAAGTCTACACAGACATTTCACCTCGACCAGGAGACCCCGCGCGAATGTCCCCCTGTGGGAACAGTTTTGGGTGGGGGTGTGGAGTCGTCTCCATCAATCACTCGGTGCATTAATCCCATCCCTCCTGTGCTGCGGGGCTGGCAGGAGCTGCCGTTGGGCAGACGGACGCCTGCACTCTTTGTTGGTTCCAAGCTATTCTAAAAAAGAGATAACTTGCAAACTTGGCTCCGCTACTTGGAGCACAAAAGGCAGGATCTCAACTTACAAGTTATCACTGAAACACCCTAAAACATTTTAGATCACAAAATCTCTTGTCAGCTTCCCTCTTGCTTCTGAAATAGTAGCAGCCTCACCAAACACCCTCTGCCAGTAATCCCTGTTTCTGAAAAGACTTGTTTTTTTCTTCTCAACTCACCTCTGACATGTGGTTGACTATACTTCCCTTTCAAAAGAGTGAGGCTAAGCCCTGTGCAAATAAAGTGATCGCAGGACCTACGCCTGCCTTCTTAATTGAAATCTGCCTGCTGCAAAATGTCTGAACATCAAGGGCAGGTTGCTTGGCTAGCTCTGGAGCAGGACGGGCAAAAAGTTTAGAGAAAGAAAACAAATACAAACCAAACACAGACAGAAGGGGATTACGAACGGATCCAGGCAAAACRTAGGTACATGTGGAAGGAGGATAGAAGGGGGGATCATTCCCCTTATCCCTAGTAATATAATGCAATATAAAGCAGAATCAATCTTAATATTCACAACACAGTCAATACCCTRGTGCTTAGCTGTCAGCAGAAACTGAAGTGGATCCCTAGCAGCAAAAAAAATCTTGGACATAAAACAATGTAATTTACCAAGAACTGTGCACTTTGGGGCTTCTCAGGTAAGATTTGCAGTAATTTCATGTTTGTTGTTTTCTTCTACAACCGTATTTTTTTCGGTTTGCGATTAAGAGGACTGTGATTTAATTTCAGATATAACTAAAAAGCAAGCCTAGGCACATAATTTATTTTTAAAGCTAGATTGTAATAACCGTTCTTACACTCTTAATACAGCATCGAACACTTTTCAAAATTCTCTTTTAAAAAAAGACAAGATTTCTCTGTAAATTCTGAGGTGTCAAAAACCTGGGAAAATCCCCTGAATTGCCTCTAAGAAAAACGTGGAATTTATTGGTGTCTCATTAACGCACCACCAAAAAAAAAAAACAAAACAAAAACAAAAAGAAAACGCGCGTGTGCGTGCGCGCCGGCAGCCCGGAGAGGAACGTTTCGGTACGAAAGCAGCGCTGCCGCGGACGCAGCGCTG
>NW_028185750.1:1250800-1252746 GCF_003343005.1 Rhea americana | reverse complement strand
CGCGGCGCCCGCCGCCATCCGTCAGCCGCGCGGGCGGTGACAGCGCGCTGCCCGCCGCCGCCGCCGCGTCCCTTCACCCGCTGATTTCACATCGCATTAGCGCTGTGCAAATGCCGGGCTGTGCCCGCGGTATATAAATCACCGCCCGCCTCGAGTACTTTCCATTCCGCGATATTATAACTGATTTATTAAGGAGAGGGGGAACTTCCAGAGTTAACATTTTTTGTTGTTGTTGTTTTGTATTTACTGTGATTTAAAACATTGAGGGTTTTCCCCCTGCAGCAATATCTTGTCAGCTTTGTAATTCATCTACCACCACTTCGGGGGCAGGGAGAAGGACAGAAAGAAAGTTACACTTCCTAGCAAGAAATCAAAGCCTCCCGAAGAACAGACAAATACTGCTGGATGGTGATTTTTAAATGAGTGTCGACCAGATAGTGTCTAAAGACATGGAAATGAGAATGGGAATATATCAGCAACAAGCCTTCCACACACTAGTGCAATAAAATGGAACAAAAAAATGGTATAAGCATCGCCTATTTATATATTTATTTTATATWAAAAAAAACATTAAATAGCAACTTTGATTCTGCCTTTGCTGCTTGCAATTTCTCCTACAGCATTAAGAAGTTGCTCTAATCGTGAGACTCCGGGTCTCTGCAGAGGAGCAGGAAGGAGAGAAACAAAAACCACACACACAAAAAAGACAAGGTTTAATTAGACGAAACCAACTTTGCTTGTGCCTCATCCAGGCTTTGGTCAGTGATGGTCATGATCTGATGGAGGATGTCCCCGATGTCCTGCTTTCTGCCGTCGCCGTCTGCCCCTTCGTGTCCGTGGGGAGGAGGCAGAGCCATGCCCCCCTGCACCGAGTGGCCAGCCAGGTTCACGCCGGCCAGAGTCTGCAACATCCTGGACTGATCATCCATACCTCCTACCGCAGCCCGATCAATGCACTTTCAGACAGCAGCCGGAGAAACGGCAAAGCGGGGAGAGCAGGAGCTTCGCCGTCGGAGGAAGGAGGTTTACGCTTCGAAAAGAAAATGTGAATAAATCTCTGGCTCTTGTAGTCAATTCAGTTCCTGGCTGGGTATTTTGTTCTTGCACACACACACAAGAAAAAAAAAAAGAAAAAAAGAAAACCAAAACAACAACAAAAAATCAGTATTTGTGTGACCGGATCTCAGTTGTTTATTCCACTCTCTTCTCCTTTCCAGTGCAGTAAATCACTCTCTTCTTTAGTTACAATCTTCTTTCATCATCATCATATTTGTGGCTTGGATAAATGAGTTGATAAGGTTTCTTTGCAGTTTTCTTTCCCTGGTACAATCTTCCTCCAAAGCTTTTTTTTTTTCCTCCCTTTTTAATTCTTATTGTTGCTTTTTATGTCTTTCCCCACTTGTCCAAAAATCTTCTTTGCAAAAAGACAAAATTTTTTAAAAAATAGAAAATCAAAAAACTTGCTTTCAAATCCTTAAGAAGTTAGGAGGGTGGCAAACAGCAAAAACCACAACAAACCAAGCGAACACCCCCACCCCCAAATTGCAACATAAAAAAAAGCCAAGAAAACACAATCACAGAGGGAAAAAAAAATTAATTGCCCTCCCCCCCCAAAAAAATAACAAATGATCCCAAGTCTGTGCAACGGGGGTAAAATAGCAGCAATCAAAAGTTTGAACTTGTGCAAAGAAAAGAGCGGAAATAAAGGGGAAAGAACTGTAAAAAAATTAATTACACACTCTCTGCAAAGCAATGTGCAAAAATATCAGCCAGCTGGAATTTATGAGCCCAGCAGCCCAGTGACTGTGTGTGTTTTATGTTGTTTGATGGCCGCTTTGGTGAGGGATTGACAGTCTGCCAATGCCACTCACTCACCCTGCAGACGTGTCACCCTGTGAGGGAGGCGAGCGGCAGCGCGCGAGAGGGACGCGGGCGCCCGCGCCGCC
>NW_028185750.1:1248801-1249918 GCF_003343005.1 Rhea americana | reverse complement strand
AAAAAAAAAAAAAAAAAAAGTTCTTTCTAAGCATACCTGCCCTGTGCATACACTTGTGGAAAGTTACTTGGATTCTGAACACAGTTTTCACATTTTGAGTAAAGCATAAAGAAGCTATTGCTACAGAGACCTCTCAAGTAAGAGAAAATCTTTGGAAGTATGGTGCTAAAGAGCTTTAGTAGCAATTAAGATGATATTTAATACTGTGTGTGCACTTTAACTGTGATGGACAGTTTCAGTTGAAAGAAGTCATGTCCRAACTAAAATCTCATCCTTGTCTCTCTGACATTTCATGGA
Organism: Rhea americana; assembly: GCF_003343005.1. Classification (NCBI taxonomy): domain Eukaryota; kingdom Metazoa; phylum Chordata; class Aves; order Rheiformes; family Rheidae; genus Rhea; species Rhea americana. The sequence continues at coordinate 1,249,621 of NW_028185750.1, read as the reverse complement.
TGTATGGCTGACAACTCACACTCACTGCGTCTAAAACAGAGCTCTTAATCTTTCTCCTTGGCTTCTGCTCGCCTCTTCTCTCAATCATGGTTGACATCACTGTCATCATACCTTCACTCGGGACCATAACTTGGGTGTCATCTTTTTGGTCTGGAACTCTTTACCATGTCCCATGCATATTATGCTTAGCGACTGTGGATTGCTTCTGCTTAACATAACCATGCTTTTACTGTCCTTCCAAGCAATTAACATGTTTATTTAATTTCTCATTAACTTTCATCTTGATTGCTGTAGCATTCTCTGGTCTCAGCAAATGTGTTCTTACTGTCATCCAGATTCATTAAGAATGCTACTCCAAATATTTTTTTTAATATTATTTTGAATATTTCACAAAATAGATGAGCAATCCTAATGGCTAGTTGTCACTGAAATAAATGAGACTCTGTTCTCTTGCTCTTTCCCTTGTGCCAGCTGTGGTACCCATTTCACCCCATGATTCCAATCACCTCACTAAATCACCAGAAAGCTAGTCTTTTCTGGATTATTTTTACTACTACTGGTTTAGCAGGCTCAGTCTAGTAATTATAGCACGAGATGACTGCAAGGGAATGACTCTCTGTGCTCAGCTTTGCCTCATGGTTATGGCCTTACTCAGGCTACGCGTTGCTTGTCGCCAGTGTCGGCTCCTTGCCTTCCACTAGCCAGCGATGCCAACTTTTATTATCTGTTCTTCACAGCGTCAAACTAATATCTTCATGCTGGCTCCTTTGGCGGCAGTCTCTGTATAGTTCTATCCGTTGTCCTCCTGTAGCTCCTTTCT
>NW_028185750.1:1219501-1247601 GCF_003343005.1 Rhea americana | reverse complement strand
CGCAGCGCCAGCGCCGGCGAGGCCTGTAAGTGCGGAGGGGTCCGGGGTACTTGTCCTGCCGCCGGGGCGGCGCCCGGCCCGGCCCCGCGGGGCTGCGTGCCCGCTGCAGCCCCCGGGTGTCCCGGTGCCCGGCCGGGCAGCGCCGCTCCTTTCTCCAAGGAAAGCCCTGTGGCAAATTCGCAGGACGAAGTGAAACAGCGCGGCAGGGAGCAGTGCCGGGGCGCCCGTGCGGCTGCGGCAGTGCCAGGCTCCCCTGCGCGGGTGCCGGCAGGTGCTGCTCGCCTCTGCCGGGAGCTCGGGTCGGTGCCGCCTGCGGTGAGTGGAGCGTGCGAGCATCTCTGGGAGCGAGGGGCAGCCGCTGCAGTTCACCTAGCCGGCAGCAGCCGCCGTTGGGGCGAGCGAAACAGATCCGGTGGGCGTCTAACAGTAAAGCCTGGCGGAAGAGGTGGGCTGTGTGGCTGAGGTCCTGGGAGCTGGGCATGTTACAAAGCAGGTGTATAGGAAAGGACCTCCCAGCTTCTCCTATTGGAATCAAAACCTAGTTTTGATCGAAGGTTTGGGGCCGATAGTTGCATTCTCCTTGGCCCTAGTACTGTCACTCCAAATTACTGATTTTTCACTTTATAATCTTCTGTCTTGGTCTGCCTGACCCTCTCCGGTTTATTGCTCTGAGTGTGTGGGTATTTGTAAGGTGAGTGCTTTTAGTATAATCACACTGCAGTATTTTGTTGGATTGTGTTCTCATTTTTTCACATACATGACGAGTAGTGATCAAAACTACCATTCTGTACTGTAAGAAAGAATATCATCAATGGAATTCTAAGTGTTTTTGAGGAGATCCAACCAGAAGACTTGGTTTGACTGTTAGTGACAACTTAGTGATTGTCTAGATGAGAAAGAGAAGAGCCAAGCTTGGATTTCCTGAACCTACATAGTTGCTACATGGTTTTAAGTTTTGGATGGTTGTCAAGTAGATAAAAGATTGGGAACTGAACTCTGTCAGTTGTTCTTTCAGATTCAGAGCAAATCTGTTCATGGACACTTTGTTTTTGTTTTTTTTTTATGTTTTATACACACACACACACACACACACATATATGTATATACATATAAAATTGAGATTATTGTCTATACATACAGTTGGGTAGAGAAATTACTAAAAGGGTGAGCTGCAACCAGTTTAGCTATTTCTTTTCCAGTTGTGTTCCAAATTCTTTTTGTTACATCCTTTCATTTTCTATTTATTAGTCCATTTCAGCCAAACACACTAAATGTCCTTGTCTACTCTTAACAGCTCAATTTTACATAGAGATTTTCCTTTTGATCAACAGAGGTCTCAGAAGGTTAAGCAGTTTCATGGAATGAGCCACACCATGCATTCTATAGCACAATTTTTCCCAAGCTTCTTAAGTTAGGAGTGTGAGAAATAGACCAGTATATTGAAAGATCACAGTTATACTGACAGCAGAACAAATGGACAGAATGCAAGCTGCATGTCTCCTACATCAGTGCAGCTCTGTAGGGCCAGCAGACCGCACATGTGGCAGCTCAGTTTGGCACCTTGCTAGGGAAAGGGTGGAGTGGCACTTGGTGAGGACACTGGAAGGAGAGCTCAGGCTTTCTTCAGCTTCTCCCTCTCTTCGCTACTGGGGCACACAGGCTTTGTGAGCATTGGGATCAAGGAGTTGGGGAGGGATGTGGAAGCAAAAATACAACAATGCTGGTCATAATAGGGCACAGAATGCTATTGCAGTGGCTTCAGTAACTATGTATTCTTCATATCATGAGTCATAGCTACGCTGTTCAGAACAGGAATCTACATTTATGAATACACCTTTGCTTTTGATGTAGACAAAACCAAGTCTTCGTATAAAGCGCTTGTAAAGGTAATGTCTCTGTAATCTAAGGCTACCGAGGACTGAAACATGATACTGCGTTGAAAAGTTTTACCTGGAAAAGGAGGACAGGAGGAAAGGGTTGTTTTACATTTGAAAACTATCCAACTACCCATTTAGAATAAGCTACAAAAATAAGTTACCTAGAAAAGAAAAATATACTTTTGGTGACATCTGGCATTTCTTTTTCTGATAGTACTGTTGTAAGACAGGAACCTAGAATATAATTCTGAAACTGTGTCAGGCAGTTGGAGTGGTAATAGGATTTTCAGTTAAAAAAATGATCATGTAGTTGCATCACGGTTTAAAAGTTTCAATATTAGACTAGTGAAGTGGCTGAACAAATACAGATTTCTGTCATACGATCAGCTAACTAATAGAAATTTCAACTGGATGAACCAATTCCAAAAATCATGGTTCTATGTTAAGTTGTTGTGCCAATGTTCTAAGTATTCCTCTTTCTGAGGAAAAAAAAAAAGTTCAATCACCTTACTTGTTACAAAATGTAAAAAGTATAGTCAGCTTCATCAGCTTACGGCTGTGACTACTGTTCCCTGTTTCTTTAATTAAAGAAAAAAATTGTTCAGCAATAAAAATGAAACTGAAAATTACAACATGTTATTTAAAACATACTCTCTTTTAGGTTGTTATTTTAAATGAACTAATATTACCTGTGAAAAACAAAGTCAAATATTTGTATTTTTCCTGGATAGTAAATTCTGATTAATACTCATACTGTGGAATCAGGCAATAGTAATTTCAGTGTTGGGTCATTGCAATATGACTGTATGACATGTGTAATGTGTGTTAGGTAATGCTTGCTAGCCAGTATGAAAAAAATAAGCATAATCATCAGCATTAAAAATTAAGCAAAATGTTTGCACATATTTAGATCAGGCAAAAACCAGGCAAGATGCCGCTTTTCTAAACTGCTTCTATCCAAACCATTCAGTACAATATCAGAATGAAAAATGACAACACTTTGTCATCTGTTCAAATTGATATTGCACTCTTTGCAGTGACAGCTGAAAAGGCCCACAGGTGCCATATAAAGAGGTGACCATGTTGTCATATTTCATTTAGGCATCCCTCTGCAAAGCCATAATTACCTAATTAGGTTGTTAATTAGGAGATTAGCATTTCACTATATTGATAGAATGCTCTTTGCAGGCATGAGTCTAGCAACAGATTTGTCTGCCCTAATTTATAATCTCTGCATTTTTGTGCACTTATTTATTTGCTTAAAATCTTGATGCAAGATAGCTCAGGTTAGCTGAAAATCATCTTTTTTTTTCCCCCTCACAATCAAATGAAGACTTGACAAGATCAGGAAACAATTAGTAGTAGACTGCTTGTTTGGAAACTCCTGTGTTCTCTCCCTCCTTCCCTAAAGCTCAATAAATAAAATATTGGAGTTGGTATAATTTGCATCATGATTGGTATGACAATAAAAATATGGCCAAATTCTGAGCAGTTCTTATATACAGAAAAACATATCTAATGCCAGATTGATTTACAGGTTTGTAAACTAGTAAAGAAATTTTTTGGAAGTTATATGTAATGTGGTGTTCTCTCATCATAATTTTCAAATTCCAATTCCACTCATGAAAGAGCACCTCTTTAAATAACTTTAAGTGATTATTATGTTTACTTTTTAATGACAGAACCCAAAGCATGAGTGACAGCTTCTCTAAATATATATTCATTCTTATATGGACTTGTGTTGAAACATTAGATTGAATTTTCGTATGTTTTGATTCACTTTCCTTTATCCTGCATGCACAAGAGTCTGTCTGACATTCAAGGATTTTGATTATTTGTACTGCTGGAAATGCAGATAACCAGAACCATTTCTTCTGCAATTGCAGACAGAAGTTAACTGTGAAATTATTTCATATAACCTGAATCATAAATTTTGAAGTATATTCTCACCGTTCTATTTCAGCTTGTGTGATGTGTGTGAGGGAAATCAATTCTTTATTCTAATCCCCCCTTTTTTTCATTAGTCTTTAAGATCACTTTAAAGAGCTGCAGTCAATGAGGGATGTTTAAGTCCAGTGACTATGGAAACCCTTCAGCCATAAGATGACATGTAATGGTATTCAATTCTTCCAGCCTCCTGTATTTTGAGATTATTGGTAATTGTTTTGGATCCAAGTTGTACCTTGTAGAAGCTGCATTTCTATTTGAAATATTTTCCTGCATATTTATGGCTTAATTGTTTGTTAATTCCTTCAGGGGGGCAGTCAATTTAGATATCTTTTCCTCTGAAAAAATGTGAACTATGATTATGACTTATTCTTCGCAGAATAACAGACAGTATTTTTTTTCCCTGCTTCTCAGCTTGTATTTTTGTAGTTAGAGAGGAAAATGACCTTGCAGGAATTGGCTCGAGGATTTTGTGAAAAATTTGCAGCTGCTTTTAGACATTTGAACCAGGGTTGTTGTTTTTTATTTTATCTATCATACTAAAATAGATGAATTTTCAAAACTGTATCTCCTATAGCAGAACATTTTTTAGTTGTTAACAGCTTTCTCTCATTTTTATCGCATATGCTAGCTTCTTTAGAGGTCTGTGAGTAAATTTGCATAGGTCTCATATGATATGTTTTAAAGTATGGAAGGCATAAATATAAAATTTTTCAGAGAAGAAATTTTTTGTTTTACCTCTCTGACTGTAGCACATCCTGAAAAGGTAGCATCAACTTGCCATTTTGGGAATGATAGTCAAGTTGAAGATGAGCCAGTCTTAACCAGACCGTATTTGGTTGAGCTATAAATGTGGTTTTATTTCTCAAAACTTAACCAGTCTGKTTTTTGTGACAAATGAAGTGAATAGAACATACAGTTTCAAGTTTTTATTGAACAAACCAAAACATGTATATATGGTGAAATTTCATTTCATTTTTAAAACAGATGGACTTGAATATACTTGCTTAGATTTTAGGTGAGAGTTGCTAGAGTTCTGAAGAAGTCTCAAAGCAACACATAAAACACCTTCAGAAACCTACATTTTCAGCTTATTTTCTGTAAGCTCCTTTAAAGGGAAAGAAAAATGTAAGAAAATGGGCCTGTTTTCATTAGTATCAATTTACCAAGCAGGAGTTTGTGGTTCCACTAGAAAGCATTTAAGGAGTCTGCAAATCGACAAAGCTAGAAAATGACTGGCCAAGGATATAGTTAAAGTTATGATTGAAGAGAGCTCCTGTGCTTTGTGTGGTAGATGTGAACATGGAATGAGAGTAGCTTCAGATGTCACCACGAGCATATAATGAAGTGAAGAGCAGCCTTTTACCATCTAATAAGAGAGCTGTTGTGTCAAACTGAACTGTGTATACTTTGTAGGAAACCGAAAAATTTAGTCCAGAATACTGTTTTCCCGAAAGTAAGGTGGCCAACATTTAACGTTTATGTCATGTTTCTAGTCGGACTCTTTTTTCTGAAAATAATAGTAAAAATAAGTTGATGCATGCTTGCTGTCCCACAGGTCAGCGTAGTCCAGCATTCAAGCAGCAAGACAACACTTCCAGTTGTTACTGCTGTTGTCCGTACTGAAATGTGGTGAGTTGGTTGATATGTGGTGGGTAGGTAAAATGGCCATCATGAGACATGCATTTAGCTTTTCCTATCTCTACATCTCACACTTACTTTGATAATGCCTTTGACACTCAGTGTAAAATAACACATGAATATAAAGCAAAGTGTGTGTGTGTTGTTTGTTTGTTTGTTTTTTAAGGACATGTATAGGGCTTTTTTGGAATGAAGAAAGTGAGAAAACCTTCCTTTTATTTAAATATAGTACATCAGAAGAGCAGGAAGGTCTCAAGAACACTTAAAACATTGTGACGATAAAGTTGCCTCCCTGAATTTGGATGTGTTCATCTGTGTGTTTAAGRTATAGTCTGTATGACTAGATATCATCTTTTTAGGACCTTTGTGTCATCTACTGAGAGCTGAATAATTTGTTAGAACATTCTGCATTATTTATTGTATGCCATATTATGAATGAGGTTGATCTGCATAACAACCTTCCTTCACTTGCTGTGAAATCTATAGATGCCATAAATATAGCAGTGAGTTACTGGAAGAGGAAAGCTTATAAAAATAGTAGACTGAGATCTAGCTCTCTCTGACTTTGCTGCAAAGTTTCTATGAAACCTGGCAAGTCATTCAGCCTCTTGATGGTATAGTTTTACATCTTTGAGGATATTATCTCACCACACAGGTGAAATAGGAGGTTAAGTTCCCAATGACCTCTGAGGCACTTCAATACTGCAGTGATGAGATTAAAGGGAAGGTGAGAGCATTCATATCCAATATGTTGATAATACATAAAAAAGTAAGACAGATGAATAATAAAGATTAAGAACAAAGCAAAGGACTGACTCAGCTCTGTCCACCTGTATGGTGGCTCATAGAAGGTATTTGCTGATAAGTTTATGATTATAACATTAAATTATATGCCAAGTCATACAGAAATGATGTTAAACCTGCATAGGTTTCACATTGCTACTTTCCTTTTTTCATGTTTGCATAGAATATGTTTGAAATTTGTGAAGTATTTAATAGTAGTACAGTATGTAGTGTAGCACAAGTATTAATAACATTTATTTTTGTTTATAACTGAAGAATCAGTAAGCTGCTGATGCTGTGAAATTCAAGTTAATTCAACTGCTACAGATGGATGTGATAATCAAGTGTGGGTATAAAGCACTTGGAAGATGTGGTATGCTGACAAACCCAAGTACATCTAGAAACTGATCTTGCCTCTGTAATTTTGCTAAGTTGATGACTTAGAGGTGCAAAAGTATTCATGAAAAGTTTTGCAATATTGAACTTCGATTCTGAATTTCATTGTCACTGTGTTCAGACAAGATATATGTCATCTCATTGGGCTTCACCTTTATCAAAAGGAAGAACCATTTAGGCTTGTGTAGGTAGTGCTAAAATCTGGTATGAAAATCTAGACTGGGTTTTTGTATCTGATTTTTTGGGGGAGGGTGTTGACTTTATAGAATTTCTAGTCACCATTAATGTATTGAGAAATTAGTTTTAGTGTGGCATTTTGGAAATTCTGAAGACGAGGAGGAAAAGATGTGTTTATGTTAAAGTTTAGAGTTTGAAATAGAAGCTAAATAATTTCTGGCATTTTTTCCCTATTCATTTTATGGGAAAAGTGATTGCATGTGTAAAATTGTAATGAAGCTTTGGCAATTTAGCACGCTGACTGTTAATAGGATGAAGTCGGGGTACAGAGTATAAAGGTAAAAATCTCGCATCTGCTGTTACATGTTGTTAACTCCCATAGCAGACATTAAATCATTTCAAGTACAATAATAGTGTGGGAGGTAAATTAACTAACCATTAACAATCTTATAAATACACAATTAACATGCCAACATTTATATGACACATTGATGGGCCAGCAGTAATTTTTGATTGGGAGTTTGCAGACCTTTTAGAAGCCTCAGGCTGTTGCTTATTTAACCAAGTTCTCACTGCTTGCAGGTGAGTGTGGCCTTTTTATAATAAGTGAGATATAAATGTATTTGGAGAGCATTCTCAGAGCACAAGCTAAAAGCAATTTCCTTTTAGATATCCATATACAGTACTTGGTTATATTTACATTTTTGAATTCAGACAATGTTAGTCAGATTGTTACAGCTTAAAGACTCTTAGCAGGTAAATTGCAATAAGAAGTTTGCCTTATGGTTGAAGGTTTGTCTTGCAGTCTCTCAGTTTGAGAACAATGAGAAATCCTTAAGGGAGCAGGCCTGCTTTCTGTAATGAAAATGACTGGAAAATAATAATAATAAAAACAGAACTTGGAATCGTGGAACTTGTAATGTTGGAGGGGACGTTTGGAGATCGTTTTGACCTCTCTGCTCAAAGCAGGGTCAACTAGGCTGAGTTGCTCAGGATCTTGTACAATTGGGTTTTGAATCTCTCCAAGGATATTGATGGAATTTATTTAGGTAGTAGCATAATTTATTGAATAGCATATTAATGACAAGCACCATGATAGTTTTCTTTCTCTACCATTCACCTATTCCTCCTTGCTACTCTGTCTGTTCTTTGATATTAATATTTTTGAATTTATCTAGCCTTTTTTTTTAAAGAAAGGGGCACAAGCTCTCATAAAACATATGCTTGTAGCAGTATTTGTGGCAAAAGGAGGAAGAAAGCCTAAAATGATGGAGGATGTAAACCTGTTTTTATTGAATGTTGTAATTACTAGAAGCTGATGTTTGGCAATGGGGAGGAGAATCGTAGGGGTGGTGAATTTGCAGCTTTAGGATGAGTATGAGGCTTTCAACAAAGCCATGCACCGTCAGAGTTTTGCTTTTGTCGTGGTTAGATGAGTGCCCAAATAAATTACTACTTTTGCTTTCAGCTGTTTAAATACAGAAGTTGCTTGGTGTGGCTCTGTATATTAATACACCTTTTTCCTCAGAAGCTTACTGGAAAATGATGAATGTGTTTGCTGTTCCTAGAAAATACCTGTCTGATGCTTTCTTTCACTTTGTTCTCTTAAAATCTGCCAGAAAAAGGCCAACTGCCTTTACCAGACTTTCATGGGAAAGTGCTTTGTGGGATTTAAAATCATTCTTGGTATTTTCTTTTAGCTGATGGAAGTTTTGCAAACAGCAACAATAGGAAGTCTTTTTTTTTTCAGTGTTCAAAATACTCAGTTAACGCATTTAGTTCTAGAGCTGATACTGATATATATGTATTAGATTTTTTTTTTTCTCAGATACGGAGATGATTAGAAAAGCAGTGGGGATTTTGAACTTCTGGATTCTATTTCTAGTCTTGTATCTGTCTATGATCTTAGATTTAAAAAAACCCACCAGTCTCTCTCCCCTTCAGACTGAGGTTTCACAGTCGCTGAGGGCCGCCGGGTGCAAGGGGTACCCAGCTGTCCTCCCCGTCTTTTGATAGTCGTGCTGGCTTTGCTATGCTTACACTAGTGCTCTTACAGCTGTTCACTTTAGGGGGCAGATCTGGCTGGAAACGAGTAATTTTTTCCTTGTCAGGTTAGTTTTCAGCAGCTTATGTTTCTGCTCTGACTCGCCTCACAGCTACGCAGGTGCTAATGCCAGCCTTGGTGGAAGCATGGGAGCAGAGCTGGACAGGAGCATGGAGCTGCCTCTTTCAGAGGCAGCCCACACTTAACTTAGATTATAGTATCTGTAAATCCACAGTTAGAGTAAAATGAGGTAAGTTTAACTGTGGTTTTTCTTTTCCTCCTTCCTTTTCTACCTATTACTTTGTTTTGTAAGGCCACTTGCATACTCTGAATCAGATATTTTAGGTAAACGGCAATTACTATTGTTAAAGCACTTACGATTTCAGGCATGTGGTACAGATCATAGAGCTCCTTCTCTATTGCAACTGCTGTCCATTATGAAGCTCCCTGCAGCAGCAGATGTTTGATATTCTGCCATGAGATACTAATTTCTTCATGTTTGAAGTTTATCCTGGAAATAAAAAACCTGAATTTCAGCTAGTTTTTTGCATATTTGGGAGTAAACAAAGTTTTCTCTATATAGACCTTTTAATTTACTTTTTAATTAAACAGAGTTAGAGTTTAAGAAGAATATTGTGCTATACAGAAGTCTTTGCTGGGTGCAGAGATGAGCTGGTTCTGGGAGTATGGTTGTTTAAGCATGCACTTTGACTTCCATGCCAGCTTTTCAGTAATATTTCATAGTATATGACAGGAGAAGTTGAGTTCAAAGACTGGAGAAAACTGAGAGCACAGGAGGGAATGCTGAGCAAGTSTATCAGCATCATCAGACCCATGCATCAGAGTTCTTCAGAGACAGTATCTTGGGAAAAAGTGCCTATAACCAGGTAATCAATGGGTTCATATGTAAAGACAGAAGAAAAAGAGAAACACACTATTATGATGGGTGTAAGGAGAATCAAAACCCTATCTGGTGCTGTATCTGGTACTATATTTAATGAGCAAATGTTTCTTTTGTGCATTTTATCTCACTCTGTCTGTGTGTAGTACTTAAATGGTTGCTATAATGCAAAATATTTTGTTTTATAGTAATGGGGTCTGTCTGGAGGTGTTTATTTTGCTCAGGTCTTCTGGAATTCGAGTTTCAAACTGTCCTTCAGAACCACTGTGAAACTTTTAAGTGGGTCCTCAGCAAGCAGTCTAACTTAAACTAGAACAGAATTAAAATAATTTTGTCTACAAAACTGAATTAGTTGGGTTTTGTGCATCCAAAATAGAAACTTTCCTGAATCAGTATTAGTTGATGGTGGTTTTATTTTGTGTATTTTCTTGTTTGATTGTGTTGTTTGAGAGGATTGGTTGGTTTGTTTTGCTAAAATGCTGTGTACGTTATATTTCTAGATACATACGTCCATGGAACAAGATGGAGAGAAGATAGTATAGTGAAGTGGTGGGCTTGTGGACAGGATGGCTTTCCTGGACAACCCAACAATTATACTTGCTCATATTCGGCAGTCGCATGTGACCAGTGACGATACAGGAATGTGTGAAATGGTCCTGATAGATCATGATGTCGACCTAGAGAAGTTTAATCCCTCGTCAACATATGGGGACAGTTCAGAAACACAGGGAAGCAATGGTGAGACTCAGGGCTATATATATTCCCAATCAGTCGATATTACCTCAAGCTGGGACTTTGGAATTAGAAGACGATCAAACACAGGTAAATGATATTTGCAGCAAAAAACGGTGTTAGACTTTTAAACTCAGTTTCTAATAATCCTTGCATGGACCAATCAGAGCATGACTTGCTAAATATGTCATGATTTTTCTTTTGTAACATAGATACATTTATATCTTAAAAGGACTTGTAATAATCCAGTTACTTTAGTATGCTATAAGCTGAATTTTAATTTCTGTTTTACTTAATCATGTACAGTGGAACTCTGAGATAGTTTCATTAGAAAAAGAGTTGAAATTGTGAACACATTCTTAGTCAAATACTTGGTCAGTCTTTGTTATTTGTATTGTTAATGTCTAGAGGAGTGTTAATTTTTGAAGACAACAGTTGTTTTCTGAGATACCCACCTACTGATGCATCAAATCTATTTGTTATAACAGGGAGGAGTGAAGTTTGTTAGCTGGTGGAGGGAATGATCTGTCTTTACTTTGTCTTCTGAAATCTTACATCTGAGGAAGAAACTTGAGCTAGGATTTAAGTTATCAAATTAGCAAATTTAAGGATATATACTGTCTCAAAAAAATGCTAGTAGTTCAATTTGCCTTCATTAGAAGAAAACTGGCCTATTTGTTGTTTCATCTTAGGGATATTGAAACTTCTACTTGTACCCAGGGAATGATATACATAAAAATTCTAGAATATATAGTATGTATGAAAAGACTGGTGAGGGATGATCAATACTAACCTTTTTTTTCTGCGTTATAGCGTGTGTGTATATATATATATTCTTTTCAAATTATTTCTGCAGGTATTATAACACCACCTAGAGCTCAGAAAAATCTGTGTTCTGCCTAACAAGTAAAATGCTACATATCATTAAATATCTTGAGATATGTATCACAAATAAAATGTTGTCAAAATTATAGAAAACACAAGGCACTGACGTTTTAATTAAGAAAGTTATCTTTGGAAATAAGCTGAATATGTAGATTTGGAATCGTAGCATACTGAAATTAAAGGCATGGTAAAAAGTTTAGTGTGCCAGATTGCCTAGCACCATACTGGAGGGCTTATTTAGTTCAGTTGATGTTATACCATATGAGGAAGGAAAGGTGAAGATTTATAGAATTGCTCTAAAAAGTGATTCTGAAGGATTATTTCACCGAGTGGATTGATAAAATAAGCTACATTTAATTTACCATTTGAAACCATTTCAGTTGCAAATTGATGACATATTCTAAAATAATAGTTAGGATACTCAGTCCAGTGGGAAGCTGGGTTTGTGCCTCTTCTCCTCTGGAATGTCTTTTATGGTGTGCTGTCACGTGTGCTGTACCACCAGGCACCTAATACAGTTATTGAGGCAACCAGCTTAAGATCTGAAACAAAATCAAAAAGGTAACAGAATAAGTTAATCAGCGTGAACCATTTTGAATAAGATGGGAAGAAGAATATGCTAAACTGAAAGTTAACCATTTTAAAATTAATAGAAGTAAGTGCTTTTTGCACTGCACAGATAGTTAAATCATTGATGGAAGAAAACACAATTCAGAAACTTAGTAGGAGATTATTACTCAAACACCTAAATTTGTTTATGCTGAATTGCAATAAGTAGGGTGTGTGTGTGTATATATATATGTATATGTGTCTGTATGTATATATATGTTTATGTAAAAATACATTTATATGCCTTTGGTGATGAAAGTTATTTACTTTCTGCCTAAAATTAGGAACTTAAGTGATAAGTCACTATTTGAAAAAAAAAAATTTATTTGGACTGTTAGGCTTATTTCTATTTGTAGTGAAGTCTGTTTTGGAAGAAACCACCTTATCTGAGACTGTACATGTTTTTCATCTGATAGAAATGAAAGATGTTGTATAACCTGAAAGTGAAAAGTTATTTTTGAAGTTTCATCTAATTAGCTAAGTAGCTTTCATTTATGAAGAACAATAGCAAAAATGACCCTTAATATTGCACTGCTGTTAAAAAAAAAAAAAAAATCCTGCTGTTGTAATAGCTGTCACTGAGTTTTAACAGTGTAAAAATTATAAAACAAGATTGTTTGGCACAAAAATGATCTAGTCATTTCAGGACATTCATTTAAATTAACCTCAGGTTTAAACCAGAAGGAAAATGGTAACAAAAGCAATTTTATACTTAGTAAGTTCTATAATTTTTAGAATATTTCTTGTTTCTCATTCATAGAACCAAGTGTTTATATATCTCTTTCAAGTACTAAAACTCAGTAACTAGTGGAATTTCAATTTTTATTCCCAAAGTGTGCAACCTTAAGGACATTTATTTTTTTATGTAGTTTATATCTACCTGAGTGACTTTTTTTTTTTTTTTTTTTAGCAAAAGCAGGAATGTTTGTTATTTGAAAAGTAATTGAAATGGTTTTTATATTGGACAGAGAAGGTAGTGTAATTTTGTGTATGAACAGATTATAGTGGCTGATTTTAATATATAAACTTTTCTTCTTTTTTTTTATAACCTGCTAAATAAAATAATTTCTGCTTATGTATTTTACCATTGTTTCTAGGTGCAATACTTTTTTTTTTTTTTTTTAAATCTTGTGCAAAGCTGTTTCATAAAGTACCTTACCAGCATCGAACCTGGTGGAGAGGTTGGAGAAAATACGTATTTTTGCAAAGACTCAACACGTCACTGTAGAGACCATACAAGTATTAGTTATTAAGTGTACCTCATGTGGATATGCTGATTTGAAAAAGGATTTATTTGTGTTCTAATATCAAAGCTGTCCCCCTGACTTAAAATGGATCTGCAGTGAGACATGTTAGGGTATGGCACATCCCGTTCAGGTCCGCAGGTGGTGTACACCCAAGATTTTTTCATCCTCTTCTACAGAAGCTGGAAGGGTCACAGGAGGTCTTTGGTATTGCATCTCTCTCCTGCCTTGCTACTGCCACATCCAAAAAAACCCACCCCTGCACACAGACAGAAGGTGAAGGTGAGCCAATACAAGTACCTGGGAAAGAAGCAAATGCTCCCTTCCAGTCCAAATGACTAGAAACAAAGGCTCATCTAGTTACTAATATTTAATGAAACAAGAACTGCATGTTGGCAGTGACGTTTTTGACATAGCTTTAATATTCTTGTTGAGAAGGAACCTTAAATAATTCTAACTCCTAATAAGTACTGATGGTTTCATCTAATTTGGAGTTGCTATAATACAGTCACACAATGAGTGATAATTTGTGATCAGCCTTACATAGGAGAATTCATCTGTATAGGAGAGCTGCACTGATTTAATGAAGACTGACTGCAAGTTAGTATATTTATTTTGGCGTGGGGCAGGGCCTCATGTTGATGTAAATGAGTTACAAAATGAAGTCCCTATTTGTATCTGCCTTGAGCTACTTGCTGCAGCTGTTGAACCTGAAGTTTTTTTTTTATCATACTATCTTTTTTTTTTCTTTTTAAAAACATTACTTCTATGTCAATACTTTTGTTCACAGACTGAATGTAAAAAAAAAAAAAAAAAGGAAAAGGAAATATTTGTTAGGATTTGTTTTTTTAAAAAAAATGGTGAAATGACTCAGAGAATTCAAAATGTATTTAAAAAATGTCAGAATAATTTAGTATTTTAGAATCTCTTCTAAAAAACGATTTTTGTTAATGAAGTCTCAATGCATCAAAGTTGCTAATATATCCAGCAAATTGTTTCCTCGGTCATCAACATTATTAGGCCAACTTTCTGATTTAATCTGCCCTCTTATTTTGAGGGGATGCTTTATTGCATTGGTTATTTTTGGTGGTCTCTTTTTGGGGTACCTTCTACCAGGGTAGTTAGTTGACATTCTCCTGAGACACTGGTTAACAAAAAGAGAATTTAAGGCATCTGGGACTGTGGTCTGTAAGTTGTTTGATATTTTAGCTATTTGAGGCTATTTTTCAAACAGTATTTTGAAGATGGAGTCAAAATATACGTAAAGAAATATTATATTCATTTTAATATTTGACTAATGTTGTGAAGATACAAATCATTTATTTTACTACCTATAAACTGTTTCAGCACACTGAAGAAAAAGCTATGCTAATTTATATAGCTTTGACATTTTATAATTTTCATGATTTTTAGATAAAGGATTTTATATTTAAAACTTTAATAGTCTAGTCTGAGTTCATTTATCTTTAATTTTTGAAACGGGTAGAGTAATTCATAACAGTAATT
This sequence comes from Rhea americana, assembly GCF_003343005.1. Taxonomy (NCBI): domain Eukaryota; kingdom Metazoa; phylum Chordata; class Aves; order Rheiformes; family Rheidae; genus Rhea; species Rhea americana. The sequence continues at coordinate 1,232,859 of NW_028185750.1, read as the reverse complement.
TTATTCCTGTAATGTAATATTCACTTCAGTTCATTTGTGCATTAAAATTCCTTTAAGACCGTTATTAATGATTTATATAATGAAATGTCATATTAATCACAGAAGTTTTCACATTTTATTATTCTCTTCCATGTTAATACTATCTTTATGATCTCTATTAATGTTTTATATCCTCTAATTTCAATTATAAATCAAGAACATTTTCATGTTTTTGTTGGTATTTGCTTTTCAGGGGTGCCACCTTTAAAATTTTATGACTTTTTCCCCTACATATGCAGTATAAAACATCTTTATTCATATAAAGGTAGTTAATTATGTCTTTGTTTATAGTAAACTTTCATTGACAAACTTATAGTTATAATATTTCTTTTCAAGCTCAGAGACTAGAACGTCTGCGGAAAGAGAGACAAAATCAAATAAAATGCAAAAATGTTCAGTGGAAAGACAGAAATACTTCTTACTCAGGTAAAATGAAAAGATCTTCTATTTTCCTACTGTGTTTATTTCTGCTTTTGATATTGAATTGTAACATTTTCCATTTGTAATTCTCACTTGAACTTTCAAAGCATATAATTGTTATATTTGCCTTCTATTCCCCAGTTGTGGAGTTCCTGTAGTTTGTTGTTTTATTGGAGTGACAGGCTATTGCCAGAAGCCTCCTATTCATTTTCAGCTTTGACTAGGGCATTCTAACTTATCAGTAAGGCAAAATACAGATAAAATGTTTAAAATTAATTTGGTCTGAACTAATTAGAGTACCTGCTTTATTTTTTTGCAATGTAAGTTATTAATACAATGTATGTGGATTTTCTCAGCTTGTAACATCCTTATCTTTTATGATTTTCATAATCTCAGTGAGTAAGAAATGAAGATATTAAAGCTTTTAGTGTTATTGTGAAATATTTAAAGAATAGTCAAGGAACAGCACCTGATTGTCTCCTTGCTGTATTGGTAGGTAATTGGCAAGTGTCTACATTCAAAATGCAGGATCATTATTTCCATATAAGTTACTGTTTTCAAGCTGCTTCCAGTGGCGTCTGGTGTACAGACTGTGATTTTTATTTATTTTTATTTATTTATTTATAGAGGTTACTTATCTGGATAAGGGGGAATTCTTAGGAAATAACGTATATGTAAGATCTATTTAAACAGAAGCTACTGCCTTAGCTTAGCTGTATCTAGTACTAGTATCACTAATTTCTCAGATGAATATGCTGGTTTTTTAATTGTATAATTAACTGTTTCTGACTGATGTGCTACATAGTTTAAATTGTAATATGTGGAATGAAAATTCCTTCTCAATTCTCTTGTTTCATAGCTCAAGCTGGTATCTATTCCTGTTGTATATGACACATTCAAACCTTTGAATGGTCTGTCATACCTACTTCTTTCAAAATGTGTGTATATCTTAATGAGGTCCCTGTGTAATCTCCTTTTTGTCTAAATCCTTGTATCTTCCTGGCTATCCTTTGCAGAACTCTCTCCAATTCTATAATATCTTTTTGAGAGTAAATAAGGTTGCTCACCCGAGGAATATGGTTGCACTAATCCCTACAGCGTTCAGCATATGTTTAATACCTCCATTTATGCATTCTTAAATGTTTTTACTTTTCTGTGTCTATAAGCACTGTTGTAGGTTTTAAAGTTTGATCCACCATAACTTCCAAGTCTTTGCTCAATATTTCTTAGCATTTGATCAAAGATGACGTAATTCTTTTTCTTCCTTTTTCCTAACACTCTCTCTCTMTATATATATATATATATWTTTTTTTTCTTTACACTGAATTACACTACTGTATCTATGCTATTTGTTTTCTTATGGACTCCTTGGCACCATGACATTAAGTTCCTTTTATGTGCTGCCTTAAAGATAGACCTAATCTGTCAAGCAGCAATAAAGGAGGTGTCAACCCTCCCTAAGAATGTATTGGGTTTTAGTTTGCCACTGCTGTTGCAGGCAAGCAGACCTGTCCCTTCCTGCTGCAGGAAAAATTTAAATAAAAAACATAAATTACATAAAACTCCAGGCACTCAGTAACTGTCTTTATTGGCAGTGTTGCTTCTCTTTCTCTGCAATCAGTGTGACTCTTCATGTTTCTTTACTTATTTGCATGAAGAACATAGCAGAAATAGGCAAAGGAAAAAGAGAAGCCCCAGACTGTATCCCCTGTCAATATGTGTATGAGACCACAACCATTCTATTGCTTAAGTTTAGCATCATTGGAAAATATGTATGAAAACAGTAGCAATAGAAATTGCTGTCCTCAGATGGGAGGAATTTGGCTGTCCTCTTCTGATAGTGTATTTATTAGAGCGTTAGCCAAAGTTAAGTTTATGGTTGACAACATGCAGACCAAAAGGATGGTGGAAAGTTGCTGTTTGCTGTGCTGATGAGACTGACAATACCATCTCCACAGCTTCCTTTGGAGGAAAGAGAAACTCTTTACCAACATTCCCCTTCTCCTGCAGGTTGATACATAGTAATTTGGGGCCTTTGGCAGTTGAGTATTCTTTGTCATATCCCATTTTGTATTACTATGTTCAGAAATAGAAGTATACTAACCATCATCTCTTGAATGGACAGGTATGACGATCCAAATGTCATTGGATCCATGGGCCTGTTACAAATGAAAGAAAATACCAGTGCCTTGCATTCTACAAAAATTTTCATTCTTGAGGACTAACACTTGTTGTGGTCTGGCTCAGAGTGTTCTCGTACATTTACCATATTCTTTGTCAGTGTTACATGAGGGGCTTAGCATGGGCAGCCAGACTGTAACTCTACAGTTACTTTGTCATGTAAAAGGTAGGTTGCCGGTTAGATAGCCTAACGTACTCACAACCCATTGCAGCCCCTCGCCTTGCACCAGAGCTGGGACTGGGCATGCCGGGATTTGAGCTGGCTGATTTTCCTTTGGTGGATTACCTCTCAGCCAGCCCAGTTTCCTCATACTTGTTTTCCGTTCTTTACACGAACATCTTTCCAGACTATCCTGTAGGCTATTAACCTAGACTTAGTCTCTTCTCAGTATTTGGGTACATAGCCAATGTTAAAAACAAAATATAAACTATGATCTAAGCTTAAATCCTAAGTTTGGATATCCTGTGGGATTCCACAGAGGTCCTCCTCTTTTTCCTATTGTCTGGCATTAGATAGAACTAGTTTTAAGAGGTATTATTTAGATGGAGATGATGCAGCATGCTAGCCAGGGTTTGCAGTGGAGGGTTGGCATCTTCAGTTTGTGAGAGCACTAGGATGAAGGAAAGTGAGAGAGGAGTAGTTTTGTGTGTGATAATGAGAAAAAACTAAGAATATTTTCTACTCAGCATTTGCTTGCAGAGAGTCRTTAGGCAAACTGTTTACACTGTCATAGGAGAGACTTTGAAATATAAAGTTGTAGTAATGTGCTGAGTCGGGGAGGGAGAAAAACTTCATGCATTTGGAGTTGGGTGGGGGATTGACAAATATAACGATGTTTTGGGACAATTGTTTGACCAGAAGTGTAGGGTACTCAAGGCCTCATTGCTGTTCTGCTGTGCCACAAATTCATATCACCTTTCTGTACTTCGTCTGTTTTTCAGTAAACACCTGTCAGCTTCATGCAGTATAGAAGTCATACTATGATAGTAAAGCAGTTTGGGGGTCTTATAAACCTAATATTGCTATCCGTCCCAGAAATCACTGTTATTTTATAAAATTCTAGGTCCTTTTAGGTCTGTTTATGAAAGGAAGTAGTAAGACACTGTATCACATGTTACATTTGTTCATTTCAGAGCATATAAAAATGTAAATTAACAATATATTACAGAAGTTTTCCAAAAATCTTAGACTTCAGCTCTATAGAATAACATACGTCTGACAATGCCTCAAAAGATGGGAAATACATATAATGCCGATTAACAAAAATGAAGCATTTTAGCTAGAAGTTAAAGATCGTGCAGGTAAAATTAATTCCATGTAAAAAGCTTTTTTTTTTTCCTAGCTTAAATGGAATAATCAGAGCTCTCAGAACCAGAGTATATCAGGAATTATTTGACAGAGACCTTGATGGATGGTGCTAGTTTTTTAGAAATCTTGTTCTTTCTTTTTTTTTTTTTTAGCTGTTTGCCCAAATCTGTAGATGGCTTTGGGTTCCTTTTCTTAAGTGAGTTGAAATTTTTTTGAAATTGTGAAGTCTTTTACAAAAGGAAAACCATTTCTAAGACAGCTGAATTTACAGTATTTTAAGATGTATTATTACTTAAACTGTTGGTTTTTAATTTGAGTGAAAGCTTTACAAAATTCAGAGCAAAACAGATGTCACACTAACAAATACAGAATTCCTGTGATCTTCTTTCTGCACATCCCAACAAAGGAAATAATAAACAAAACATCCCAACATGTCCCTAGAAAGAAAACTGGAAGGAAAATGTTTTTCACTTGAACCAATAAATCATTACATTGAACTCCAAGGTGCAAAGTACTCTCCAAATGCCCCCAAAATACTAGTTCAGGGTAATACTCTAACATAATTACGATTGAGAATTTTTTAAAGCAGAAAAAAGCTTGTTACAAAAACAGAATACCTAATGGAGTTCCACAGTTAAGAAGTTGCCACAGTTAAGAAAATGAACTTAATGAAACTTTTCTGATTAATCTAAGCCTTTCCCAAGACTGCTGAGTATTTGCCCACTGTCTAAAATTTTCAGGTAGTCTGCTTGCAAAAATAAAGTGAATATTTGACTAGTTAGTTTGACAAGTTTTAATTTCACAGATTAGAAAATGAATCAGCTCCCTGGAGATCAAGTCCCTAGTTGATCTGCCTTAGAAGCTGTTTCATTTCCCTGGAGGAGCAACATGTATATCTTTGAGATGTGAGAGAATCCAGATGTATGAATACAGAATAGAGAATAGGCACTTCAGGAGAGCTGATGTCGATTCTCAGATAGTGATTGATTGAGTTTGGGGGTAGTTTGTTCCTAGAGCCGACGTGGAGCACTCCTGTCCAGATTCAGTCGGTTTCTTGCAGATGAGACCTGTTGGTATTAATAGGCTAAAACACAGCAGGCTCTGTCCTGATTTTTGTAGTGTCTGTATAACATCAGAAGCTGTGATTTTTATTAAGTATGCCTATAGACCGCAGTTTAACCTGATGTTGTCAGTTCAACTATCTGATCTCATCATATTAAAAAAGCTGTATGACAAAGACTTACAGGATTTCATAGCCCCCACAAACTACTCATTAACTATTATCAGCTTTGTTTTTTATAAAGCTTTCTTGTTGTCCAGAATATTTGTCTGGAATGGTGCTTTCAGGCTTGACACTTTTTTAAGAGAAGACCATATCCAGTCTAACCATGAGAAGGAAAACCCAATGGAATCACTCTTCTGSATCAGAAGTAGCTCCTAGCCTGCTTGCTGACAGCACAGTCACTGGATAGTATTGTAATGAGTAACGTAATATTGTGCTGTGATATAATATAATGTATGTTAAAAGCTCAGATTGAGATGCTATTGCATGTTGAAAAAGTGGCAACTGTTCTCTTGCATAAAACTTACTCATTTATAAAAAGGTAGGCAAGCAGAAAGTCTAGAACTGCCTGATTTTCTTTTTGTATCTTGATACAATCTTGACTCAGGTAGATATTGCGGTGATGAGTTCCGTATCTCTGCAAGGCAAAAGATGCTTCATTGTCTCAGCCTAGACAGTAGCATCATTCAGACTCACTGTTTTCGTAATCTTAGGCTATTAAACAGAGCGGTGGTAGATTCTCCTAAAGTATTTACTGTTTAATATGTTTAATTTTATTCTCTCCCTTATAATGTATAATCCTTCTGTGTTGAACAKTAGCCTCTGTATGACTCATAATGCAAATACTTTCATCTCTTTCCTGAACTGCAGCAGAAGAGCTGAGCTCACTATTTGAAAAAAAGAATTTCAGAGTAAAATCTCCATGTTCTGGGAAGCAGTCAATACTGTCCGTGCGACTTGAACAGTGTCCACTACAGCTGAATAACCCTTTCAATGAATACTCAAAATTTGATGGCAAGGTAAGCGAACAAGAATTTTTTCTTCTAACCAGGTGGTCCCAGACCTGAAGATGATAGGCCTTAGGCAGTTCTCGTGTGCATTTACTTGTTTAAGCTTTAATTAGACTTTATAGCAGCCCATCAGTTATTTTAAAGTGGTTATCTAGAATCATGCTTTTAGTCTTAAATATAATGGTTCCAGGTTCATAGAAATGAGGGTATCATTAATTTTTATCCATATGCAAAAGGAGGGTGCATGTTCCGTTTCTCATTATTAAATCATGCCTTAACGTTAGCTCTGTTCCGTTCTCCAGCAGGGTGGTTATACAGGCTATTTGCTAGACAGAAACACATGAAATGAAAAATCGAATCCTAGAAAGTGCCTGTCTACTTGGTCGTCTTATGTTGGGGCTTTTTTTTCATCCCACATCTTTGGAGGCCAGGCAAGAATATTATAGGTTTTAAGTATGATGTTATCAAACTAGTTGTTTCTTAATCTCCCCAAAGATGCTGATGTCAAACAGTAGTGACAATAATATAAACACATTTTAGACTTGTGAATTAAAAATTACCCTGTTCAAAGACTCCATGCTATGATGTAATAGAGACTTAATGCCGCAAGAAATGTAAAATAATCAAAATATTCTCTTTACTTATTGCCCCTCACCTGATAATCAACTAGCAGACCATGTAGTTTCAAAATGTCATCTATTCCCACTAGGCAGAATTACTCCTGCATCAATATGCTGAATGTAGTGCTGTATAAGTACTCATTTAYGTAGAAGGGGTTTACTACAAACCTGGGAGGTTGAATGTATTTGACTGCATTCATTTCAAGAACTTCCTCTTGATATTACTCAGAATTGTCAGTAATTATCTCTTCTTGTAGGCATTCTGGTTACTCTGTATTGTTGATTTTTTTTTCCTCATAAACCCTAGAAACTAGAATATAAACAATGGTGTGATGAATCAGTGTCAGTGAAACAATTATAAATACTCTGCAGTTCTGTTTTCTGCTGGGCTTGTTTGTGAAGTCTCCTGTGGGAGTATGAAGTTTTGAGCTTCATTACCATTCTGATGGAAGAATTTCATATTCTGTTAAGTATTCTTAAAGTGGAAAGTTAGATATGTAATTCTACTAGAACATCTACAAATATTCTAAATATTTATGAGATGGTAGCTTTTAGACCGTGAAGTCCACATAGCACAAGCTGCCTCTGTCTTGTTTTATACTTAGCAGTATGTACAAATTAGTACTAACTCTGTTTCAGAATCTCTGGCCTCATTAATAAATGACAGTGATGTTTTGGTGCTGACAACACTGTGATGCCCTCTTACTAAACCTATATCTTGCTGTTCTTGTGTCATGAGATTTCAGTCTGGCAAATGTTTAGATGTGCTTCCAGCAGTCACGTACAGAGGAAGTAATAAATATTTGTTTATTAAGAGAAATTTATTTTAATTCAATGGTGTCCAGGCTTTATAGCTGTAGTATTTGGGCATGATTTGGGTTTCCAGTTAGAATTTTTCTTAGGTTTTGAGGAACTTTAGAGTGATTCCTTCCCACTTTTTATAATCCAAACTGCTTTTTACTTATTAGTTCATTACAGTCAACTAAAAGTYATACATCTTAATTTTTGTGTTTCTACACAAGAAATAGTGAAGAAAACTATAATGTATATATTAACTTGAGATTTTAATGAAATGCAGCAGTATGCTATTCAATGACAACTTTGTGGTTTGTAGGGTATGATATGAGTCAACTCTAATGTGATTCAGAAATCAAAATTACCTGTTCAACTAGCTCTAGAAAATAATCAAACTGGCATTTTGTTAGAGTATAATCAGACTACATTAGTTATAACAGTATTGTTTGTCCTTCTGTGGTAAGTTTGTCAGTGGTGTGACTATAAAATTCATTCTCTACACTTCTGTATGTGTTGCCTATTTTTTAAATATCTACTCACTTATCTGAGATATAGAAGAAATCTTACAGTTCAGTAATATTTTATGTCCCTCAGTTTTGTTGTATTTTTCAAACAATGTGAAATAGAAATCCATGCACCTTTTTTTTAATTACCATTTTTAATGAAATATTGTAGGTGTTACAATATTGTAGCTCTGGTATTTATTTTTTTATTGATAAGAGGTGAGCAGTATTTTTTGCATAAATAAAATCCTTTTCTGGGAATAGTGCATGACTTATTTACATAATTGAGAGCCACATGTCTCCTGGGGAAATAGTACATAATTGGGGAGAGACAGGAGAGGGGATGAGGAGGGGCTAGGGGCCTAATTAACCATGTCTTAAAAAAAAAAAAAAACTTAATTATGTATTTACTCAAGGGATCGCAGTGTCTCTGAAATCTTTAGGATTTTAACAAGGCTTTGGGTTATATATAAGTATTGTAACACAGGTTTTCAGCTTGTTGAATAACACCCGTTTTGTGACTCACTGATAAACCATCAGGAAAGYTCTTTACTTGCTGTTTCCAAGCTCTGTGTCCATGTGCGTACTCATCTTAACTGCATTCTAAGTGTTTTTCACTTATCACTAATTCAGCTCCTTAACTGACCTGAAATGATATAAAGCCATTTATTCACTACAGTTTTTGATGTATTGTTTTAAACTAATCAGTTAAAAATAAGAAAACATTGCATGCCATAATGTCAGCCAAGCCAATTTTTTGAAAAGCTTACATCTCACAAGTGTGTTCTGCCAGATTTAGTGTCTTTTTCATAACCACTTCTCCAATTTTATGAAATAATAAAATTTTAAAGTACTCTAATTCCTTCCTGTTCTGATCACTTCATTAATTATCAAAAAAGTAGAGAATATGGCTTGTGAAATGCAACTACTGTGGAGGCATTCTAATGAGCTCAAGAATTTMGGCGATTCTTTTCACACAAGTAAGCAAGCAGGGCAGACTTGCAGCTTTCATGTATATTGTAAAGCTGCCATTCTTAAAACAGCTAGAAGAAATGTACTTACTAACTAACGTTAATAACTAACGTTGTCTGCGTCTTAAGTTTTTCCTTAATAGCTATGAGTAAACCTAGCCCCTGAAACGAATTCTATGGTTTATAAGAAGGTTGTACAACTTGGCTAATAAGTCTTGAAAACTCTTCCTAAGAACATTGTATCAAAAGAAGACTAGTTATTTGTAACCAATCCAGTTGTCATTTGTATACAAAATTATTTGAAAGCTTTAGGAATTAGTAGCCAAATTGATTTCCTTTTATCTGCCTGGCAATTGTATTGTCATAGACAGAATATATTTTATAAGTATGTTCAGGCTTGCTTCTGTTTAGCAGATTTGAAAAATCATATTTTGGTGGTTTATTGTTCCAAATTATTGGCTGTTGGTAAGATTGGGGAAAATAAGGCTCACCGTAAAGACCTGACCTGGCAGATTTGAAAGTCATAGCCAGGTACTGGAAAGAAACACACGGGAAACAGCTGGCTCATTGCAATGGCACAACCCTGAGATTCAGAACGTACGGTTAATATACAAGATGTGTTTGCTTCTGAAAAAGAGATTTTTAGTAATTGTTAATTCTTAGTGGTTAAGCTTTGTTGCAGATTCAAACCTTAATTTCACTGATCCCATGTTCTTAAATTCAGAAAATGGGGCAAATATTACTTGCTTTCCCTAATTGCTTGAAAAACATGTATTATCTCTTCATTCTATAAAAATTCAAAATATTCCTTTTCAAATTGCAATTGTAACGTGCATRAGTTGCTGGAAAGCATAGTGATGGGTTTCCTCTGAGATATTGATCTTAAAGGATACTGTTTTAATACAGTGGTAGTGTCAAAGCTATTCAACTGTATGACAATTCCCACTAGTAAGAAAAAAAAATGTTATCAAAATGTGTTTTGTTACTGGAATAGAGGAAAATCATGCTAGAAACAAATATTCATCTGTGTAGGAAGCACATACTGCATGAGTAAGTCCTGCTAGGGCCTCTGTTTACAGTTCTCGTTAGAATCATCATTGAAGTCAGTCCACATTCTTTTTTTTTTTTTCCTCCCAAAATTAGTCCCTGCTAATTTTAAGAAATCTTAATCACAAAGAGTCTTGTCAATTTGATTTTTGAGATGCCCGTCACCAAATGGCTGTTCTTACATCGCAGAAAGAATGTTAACAAAGTGTTACCGGGCAATCAAAAGAAAAATAGTTACTGAAAATACTTAAAACAGTCAAAGACGACAGTTGGAAAACCACAATTAAAATGAAAAAAGAAGGGATTATTCAGCTTTAGAATAAGCTTGGCGTACAAGGCCAAAAGGCATTTCCAGTCTGCAGACAGAAGACAAACCTTCTCAGGATGCTTTTGTTCCTATTTTCATAGTCAGAAGTTGAAAAATCAAGATTTAAGGAAGCATCCAGGGTTTTCATTGGGGCTTGTTGTCTCACTTGACTACTGGAGGTAATTTAAATAAAAATAAATTGTTAACATAACTTTTGGTTACATTTGTTTTGGGCAGATGCTAAAAATTGTATTGCAAGGAATGGTACCACAGTACTGCATTACCAGATTTTTTTGGTGTCTGATTTTGATAACTTAAACCAACAATTTCTCTTCTTGTAACGGTTCTAACAATGATACTGTAGAAAGTATGGGGGAAGGGATAATTCATGAGTGCTAATTGCTTGGCTGTTAATTTTCATAAGTGTTGATAGAAGCAGTTCCTTAAATTAAACTTTGTTTAAAATGTATCAGGGGAAATATTCCACAATGTCGGGCCTGAAGTGAAAATTAATATGAATGCTGTGGCAATTAACACGTACTGGTTAATAGCTTTTAGCAGCATTTTGGGATGATAGTCCTTAAATACATTTTTGCATGCTGCTCTTGTTGCAGTCTTGTTCCAGTGTATGTCTGGATAATCATGAGCAAATGTTTTCCACAATCTCCAGTATTAAATAGCTTTATTCAAAGAAAGTAGATAAAGAACTTAGGAAAGAAGCAATGCTGCAATAATTAGTATGGAGAATGTCTAAAATAATTAATCCAGGATTAAAATCTGTGTGGAAGAAATAAATTTTTCATTTAAAATGTTTTGCCCTTAAGCAGAGAAGAATGTTTCTCATCTGAATCCTAAATATATTTCCACTGGTTTTTTAAAGTATTTACTTATTCTGCCCCTTTTATTAGTTTACATACTACAAGCATTCTACTAAAATAATACCCACCCACCCACCCCYGGAATGCCCCTGGTTATAATATATGTAGTAAAACTTATGTAAGGTTGTGTGTAGAGATTTATTACAGAAAGAATTCGGTAGAATTGCTTGTTTTGTATTGTCATGCTTGTCTGAAATACAGGACAAGATCTACATTATAARGATCTTTAAGTTTTGGAAAATTTGCTCAAGTAATTCTTGATGTRGTGTCTTCTTGGAAATTTCTTTATGCATGTACATATGTATGTGTGTATATATATATGTATGAAAACTAGAAATGAAATTATAAAGGTAAAGATAATTTTCATTAACATATAGTTAGCATTCCTTTTATAAGACTGCAGAATTGATGTTTATGTTTGAAAACCTACTGCTGTACCAATGGGATTTACCAGCAGCCATGTTGACAAAGCTGTGTTTGTGTTAGCACAGCGAAACCAATTCTTATAATTGAAACTTATTTTCTGCTGGTGGTAACTGTATCTACACTACCGCCTCCCTTCCTATTACGTTTGTCGGAAACCAGATGTCTTCATGCTCTTGGCTGACATTTGGTGTGACATAGACCTACGGGACCTGAGGCGGAGGGGGGGAACGCTGCTGCTGAACTGCATGGGGAAAGCACCCTGGTGCCTAGTCATGCCTGGGCGACCTGTTGCGGGGAAGCCTGAATAATTCTGCAGGTGAAGGTGTCGACACGTGGGGTGCGGTGGTGTATGGTCGTCCCCTCTCTCTCTTCTCCCCGTTCTCCCCTTCTCTAAATGGCTGTATAGACACTCTCTGTGTTGGTAGATGGTCCAGTTCATGATAATATACTTCCTTTTTTTTATTGCTGTTTTTGTTCTAGTTTCCTGTTTCCCTTTTACAGTATGATTTTACATGCTTTTGCTTCTTCCACGCTGTTTTGCCTTGTACCCACGGAAGCAGCTCCGTGTCATCTCTGTTTGGAGGAGCAGGCTGTCCTCTTCCAGATGCTTTGATTCTCCTGAGGCAAACAGGAACAGACTCTCTTCCCAGTAAGARGAACATTCAGATGAACAAGACTCCCCTAATTGGGGGAGCATTTTGGTGTGGGCCCCACACCTGTTGTGTAGTGTGGTTGCAAACCTCAGTAGTAGGCGACAGCCACACAGTGTGAAGTATGCAAACAGGAATTTCGGAGGAATGAACAGCATCAGAACAGCTTTTAAAGGAATAYGTGCTGTCATTTCTTGCTCAGCCCAGTTGAAAGGCTGCACTGTGGTTCCTTAGACCTAAGAAACAAGTGCCAGTGACTTGCAGTTGTATCAATCTTTGCCTTCAGTGTCCAGGAACTCCTTGCAAAATTTCACATCCAGTTGGGAGAGCTTGAGTAATGAAATATTAGTCTGAGATACTAAGAACCTTTCATCATTCGTGATCTGCATTGTTAATGACATAGCTTCATGATTCTAATGTGTAATATCATATGATCGGCTGCCTAGAGAGCTAAGGCCAAAAATGCTTTTGTTTAGCTGAAGTTTCTTAACTTAAATGTATTTTAGAAGTAGTAATTTTTTCTTTCGTAATCCATGTGATTAACATGAGTYGTGCTACTAGCTGAGTTTTATTTAAATAAAACACCCCTATATTAAGAATGCCTGGTTTGTTCTTTATTGTGTCAAAGCTGTAATGATTTTGATGCCTAATCAGTTCACTTAACTGTTTCCTCTGCCATTGTCAATTCAGTAGGTTTTGTTGGCTAGAGAGAAGCCCCGTGCAGAGGGATCAATTAAATAGTGTAAAGGAAGTTAGAATACAACAGTGCTTGGGTTTCCATACATTAATTAAAATACTTTAAGCTTGACTGTTACTTAACAAAACACATTCTGAAGTATTTTAATTGTTTTGTACAGAGAAGTCATTTAAAATGAGATAAGGAAGCCCATTGTAATGACTGCTGAACACTCGGAGTAACTTGATGCACTGACAGAAGACTTTTATAAATTCTGCTGAGGGAACACTCATTTGAGGTATCCTTTGTACTCCTTTGAGTACATGCAGTGGACATTCACTTTGCATATAAGGGGCAATACCTGCTATAGGGAGTTTTGGGCATGGTGGCTCTACTACCTTGCAAAAATGCTGTAGCTGCTCTCTAGCCTAAGTTATAGCCTCGGGTAGCAGATCATAGATAA
>NW_028185750.1:1187001-1214501 GCF_003343005.1 Rhea americana | reverse complement strand
AGATTTGATGAAGGTAGAGGATGTAGGAATATGTGGTCAAAACTTTGGGGCTTGTTTAAATGCTTCATCTGACCCTGGACTGTTCTGTAGATTTTATGTAGGGGGTGTTCTCACACTGCTGTAAAGGGTGGCAGTGTAATATTAGAGATAGAACTAATATATATTTTTTTAATATTTAGGAGGAGTACATCTCAGCATCTCTACCTGGTCACACACCTGTTTCTAGAGCCTTGCTGCCACTCATCTTTCTCTGCTTGCAGGCCTCACTTGTGTAGGCAGAGCTTCAGGTCCAGTTAATTCTGGCTGAAAAAAATGCAGACTGCTGCATGGCATTTTGAAGTGCTGTTTGTCTTGAGGTGAAAGACRTTCTTTTACTGGCAATCTCAGTATCATAGAGGCTAGTTTAACTTCAATTTAGAAGCGTGCATTCCTCACAGAGAATTTCTGGAGAAAGTCGAGAATAATCCATATAGCCTGCTTCTCAACAAGATAGCGTTCTCAGGATGAACTCATTTTTGAATCCTCCAGTGGACTGCTTGTATCAATGGTTTCTATTGATTTTGCTGAAGGATCGAGTCCTTAGTGATTTGGTTGGTTTATTTGTCTTACTATAGCAAGTATGTGTGTTTGTGTGTGTTTCGACCTTCCATGTGAATTAAATTGGATAGAAATATAATTGGGTGTCCCTTTTTATGGGCACTTGGTTACTTTGTTAAATTTTTTTTGTAGTGCTTTTTCTTTCCTGAAAACATTGGTATACTACTGCACAGTCTAGGTGTTCTTATTTGGGGGTTTGAGGTAAAGGAGAACTTGAAAATGACTTTTAAATGAAAGAACTTTCTATTATATTTATCTGTCTAGAGGCAATAAATCTGTTTCAGCAGATTAAATACTGACTTCTTTATAAAACCCTGTTTTCTCAAACCTCTTATCAGCAGCACTTGGCAGTAATCACACCTAAGGAAACTTATAATTTTCCTCAAGGAGGTGACACTGACAGAATTAAAAATGAAGGAGCCCCCTGAAAAGCCAGTTCATTACAAATTAACAGTGGTCCTAGCAAAGCAGTGGGCTAAGGCGTGTCAAATAGCGATACAGATAAAGAAACCCAGCATTTTAAACTGTCAGAGCTGGGAGCATAGCTAGCCTTAGAACAAATTAATCACATATTGTCAACGGAAAGTTGCATCAAATTAACACATCAGATTCCAGCATATTAATGTGAGAATGTTTTCACCTGATTATTACTGCAAACCATTGCCACTCTCTGACTGCAAAGATATAATTAAATTGCTAAATAGAAAGTGCATATAATATCTCTGCGTGCATTTAGGATGCATGAGCTGAAAAGATCACATGCTAGTAAGTGACAGTTTCTATTTGTAGTGAAACTTTACTTCTTTCCTCCTTTTTATTTGCTTGGGGATACTAGAGTATGAAATGAGAAAAGTTAGCGATGTTATTTGCACTCTGTGCAGCTTAGGTGAAACACAGGTTTGATTTAACTGATTTGCTATGCTGTATATGAGTACATAATTAGCTTCACTCTTCTCCATGCTTTCCTGGGAGGAAAGAAGGGGGAAGACAAAACACTTGGTGTAAAAGTTCAGTTTTAGAACAGAATAGGAAAAAGCAGATATCTGTACATTGCAAAAGGTGCTGCTCGTTGATTTTAGATAAGTTGCTGATCAATCTGTTTGAAATTAAATCGCATTAAAACTTCTGAAGATTAGATACTGTCTAAATTTGCTAAAAGTTTATTACATGTGCTGTGTATGTTAACATGTATTTGCTTATGAATTTAATACTAGCAGAAAATCTGTCTTGAACTTAAAGTACATTCAAGGCAAAATGCTCAGTTTAATGAATTTAGATAGTTTTGTAACAAATATAAATATATTTAGCTATCCTTTATAAAAATAATTTAAATAATAATGGGAAAGTAATCAGCTGAGACATTCTATTTTCCTTTGTRTCCTTTCAAGTAACATCAGATGAAAAGTGCTGGTGCTTTTCACCTGTGCCTTTTAAGCTTGTGTCTCTTACCMCTCTGGCTTCAMCTTCTTTCACAGTGTCTTCTACACTTGGAACATGCTCTCTCTTCCCTGCCCTGTTCCATTTCTTTGCCCAATCTTTTTGTGTTAATCTCTCATCCCTTAAATTCTTACATGAACCATTATCACAAAGATTGTGTTCAGGCTTGATTTTTATTGCCTTACACAGACTGCTTTTCTTGTCAAAGGTCCTTTGTACCTCAGCCRTTTCTAAGTTAATGTGCTCCTGTCTAAAGTATGCATGAGTACTGGAGATGTGAAGTTTATGAACTCATGGGCATTCAAACTTGAAGTTTCGGAAGTTTATGTGGACTTACCCGTGATTCTTAGTGCATGGCAGAAGCGTGAATGGGGGACACATTAATTCCCATGAGGATGGGGAACAAGAAACATACAGACGTATGAACGTATCAGAAGAGGGCTCACAGGGACGCACARACCCTGTTACTGAGATGAAGGGGAGCAGACAGCCCTCGGCTTAGGTGCTGGGGCTGGGGCAGACCGTCTTACGGAGCAGGTGGAGAGAGATCAGTGTAACTACTTTTACAAACTTAAATACTAATGCAGTTTCCTGAACATGCACTGATACGAAAGGTTTCCCTTAGTAAKGGGGTAGGGGAGGAAGTGTTGTAAAACGTTAAAATTACTGTGTAATTTTAACAGGGCACATCTCTTAGAATTTGCCTTACTATAGCAGGCATCACTCATTAACAGAGTGATTTTAACAGACAGATGCCAACAAAATAAAGCTTTATACTACCTTTCACATCTTTACAAGTTCTTTATTTTTTGCTTGTCAAGAAGAGTATGAGCAAGTATTTTACATATTGCAAGGAAATTAATAATGACCATTATTCAGGTTACATTAAGCTCTTCTGTGAGACTTAATTCTCTTTAAAAAATTTATCTTGTAATCGAATCTGTTAGTCTTTTGTTAGGTTCTGTTTTAAGTTTCCTATGGAAAAGGAAAATAGGTAACACAGTGGTTCAATCTGAAATGCTTCAAAATGTTTGTGAAACATGGCCCTGCCTACATTTCTGCCTTCATATGCTCATAATGCAGTACTCGAGTAGTGGCTTGTCTTACAGTAGTCTAAGAGCCGGGTTTGGCGCGTGCTACGCTCATCCTTCAGAGAAAGGAGCGTGCTGGTAGAGAAGCCGATTCCGCTTCTGCCATTTATTTTGTTTTGGATTCTTCCTGACAAAGTTCAGTGAAGGCCGGGGGGGTGCGAAAGGGGAAGAAGGTGGTGCGAATACAGAGGTGAGGATCGAAGGCCAGGGAGGCGAGGGAGAGCGTGTTCAGCACGGTGAGCGCGCTTCCCCGCAGGCTGCGCGCCGCTGCCACGTGCTTGTGGTCCCCGCTTTAACAAGCGTAACCTTTATGAATTTGGATAACCTGTGTTCACCTCTTCTTCTGCCAACATAGTCACCACGGTGGGCAGACCAGCCTCACTTGATTTATCAGATAGGAAACAGATATTTTGGTGAGTTTTCTGGATTTGGCTGGGAAAAAWAAGTTTCCTTATTTAGCAGTTTCTTCTGTTAAGAAGTAACAGGTAGAAGGTGCACTTTGGAGCCATGACTGTGAGTTACCAACCTTTATTTTTGCAGGAAAATCATAATTCTGGCTGARGATTTTAATTTCCAAAAAATACTAGGAAGGGAAGACCATTGGGACTGCACATGGTAGCTCACTAACTGCTTCTGACCTTGCCCTGAGTGACCAGAACACTTGAGATTTTGAGGGAAAAGAAAGTTCTTCTGAAACATAGGAGCTCTTTTCCTTAATAGGAAATATTATAAAAATCTTGAAAGGAAAATAGCTAATTACAATAAAATATGTAGAGTAATTTTAATGAACTGRCAGTTTGGCAATGCATTTAAATAAAAAGCATTTTCAAAGCAATGGTCATTTAAAGCAACTTAATTGGAATTAAAGAATTTTAAAATACATTTTATAGTGCACTTGTTAATCTCTTGATTGAATCATATTATATTTTATTCTGTCTAATTGATTTTTAGCAATTTACTAATGTCATTATCTTTTCCTTAATTACAGATCAAACCAAGTGAAAAACATATTCATAAGGTTTTTAACAGCCAAAGAAATATGGATTTGGCTTATTAGAAAATGTTTTTAATGCTTGATATTTATTGAATGTACACCTCTAATGGACGTGTTTGTTGGAAGAAGCTTTTCTGAGGGAAATGAATATCTTTAATTTATCAGAAAGTAGTCTTTTAGACTACACATTCATAGTGGCCCTTGTACTTTAAGAATAACTTGAAAACATTGACACTAATTATGAAGAAAGTGAGTTTAAGGACTCTTTTTTGGGTCTATTCAGGCATCTCAATATCACTAAAGGATGAATTCTGCTTTTCTAATTAAACAATCTGCATGGAGCTGTAATAAGTTTTTTTAATTCTTATTTTCACTACAAATTTGAATTTCCATGGTCTTTATGTTGTTTTATAACAATTTTCTGAAATTAGAACCTAGAATTAGGTTCCCAACTAAGTACAGAATGTTTTTTTAATTAATTGTTTTAAATGGCTTTTGTCTTGAAATGATCTCAAGCAAGAATCCAGCCTTTCTGTTAAGTCAGCAGTGGACATACCTTGTGTCTACCCATTATAGACTTTTCTTAAAGTGGTCCTTTCAAGCAGAAATGTGCCACTTGTTTCAAATGCATTATGAGCAGGAAGTAAAGCTCTATCCCATATCCAGCCACAAGTGTAAAGCAAATTTATGAAGATAGGGTGTAATTATCAGAGATTTTAGTCAAGATACTGGGATTATTAGACCAGTCTTCTAAAAAGTATCATGAAAATACTAATTCTGCAAAAAGCCGGGAGTTCCAATTTTTCCCAACTCAAAGTCAGGGTCATTTGTATTGTTTGAGAATGTACTTTATGTGCTGTGTCAAATGGTATGTTAAACTAATTTTGTGTGCACAACAATGGCAGAATCAATAAATAGGCAAATAGTATAGCGTTTCAGTGCATATGTATATAATTGGATTATTTTCCAAAAGAGATGGTTATAAAATTTTCACAACCAATGAGTTCTGTCTGTAGTCATACTGCTAGTGGAAATGGAGACAATTCAGAAACAAAATGTGTTAGGTTGCTATCACTACAGTTAATTAGAATTTCAGATTTTTTTTGGTAGGATAAAGCCATGGTCTGGAATTTGCTGCAGATTTGAGGAATTTTGTTTGATCGTGCTGGGGAAAGGGTACAATTAAGTCTTTACAATTCTTTATTCTGCGCACTAAGATAATCTTTTGTAGTTCTCTTGAACTTAATTTCCCTCTTGGTGTTGAGAAAGTAATGCCATACTCCTTTGTGTTCTCATTTCTTTCTGTTTATAGGCCCTTCTTTGCAGAAGTATTAGTAGAAGCTATTAGTAGTTGCTATTTCTACCTCTGGTTCACTGTGTCTGCAACAAGAATTCAGGACTGGATTCAGCATTATTAAATGCAATTTGGCAATAAAGCCCTGTATGGCCGTGTTACCCTGTTGCCTAATCTCTGGAGAGAAATCATCGAAGAGAGATCTTTTACCAAAGAGGCTTTAGGATTTTTCTTGGAATTAGTTTCTGTTCTCTTTGCATAAAAAGGAAGTAGTTGCATTTGACAGAGCCCTAAGGCATTTATTCTTTTGTTCATCGATTTTGAAATACAAAAACTTTGACTATATTGCTGAAATCATGAATGTATAAGTTTAGTTTGATTAAATGAGTATACAATCTCACCAACAAGTAATATATCCAAGTGCGTTATTGTACTTTATTATTTTTGTTGGTATAATATAGCCCAGATTATTTGTCCTAGATCATTTTCCAAAGACTACATGTTTTGTCTCATGACTTTTTTTTCATAACAACAAATTAGGAGGAGTAACTTGCTGGTCAGCCTCACGTGTCCTAAGCAGCTTTGCAGTCCACTGCAGTGATTAACAGTTGTAATGTTCTCAGACGTACTGCACATAAACAGTCCGTTGCTTTTCCCTCACTATATAAGCATGGCAAATCAGACAGTGCAATTAGTGTCTTGGGTTGTCTGGGTGAAGTCCCAGCTGAACTTGTGTTTGACTTGTTCTTTGAGCCTTTCTGAGTAATGTAAGTAGAAACTTCAGTTTAAGGGACAAGCTTATGAAACGACTCTTGATGTGTATATAGTGACTGATGCTAAGGGAAAAAAAAATCACATAGTACAAGAAATAAAATACCATCTTCATGAGCAGCCAGACTGCTACATCATTTCCAGTCTCTCTGATGGTTTTTAAATTGAGGGGGGGAAATGCTATTGTGATAATGTCACTAAACACTACAGAACATATTTCCATATAAAAACCTACCTAGATTGGGAATTCCAGTTAATAATTTGGAGAAAAACCTGTAGTAAAACTTGAACATATTAAGAGTTTAATTTGAGCTCTGGGGGAAATGATCTATCTAGATATGCACAGTAAAAATGATGAGATTTCAGGCAGGTTTTACAGATGATTTTCTCTTTCTTTTCAAGAATAATTGAGTCCTTTTAATGATAAGCCTTGGTTGGTTCCTTTGGATGGTCTGTATGTAATTAGTTGTTACTTCAACTGTTGTAACGTTTTGACAGAAAATATATCAGTTAGCTCATAAATTCTTTCTAGCATCTGTCTTAAATATTTGTTCATTTTCTGCAACATACAGCTTCACCACTTCAGGTCAAATTGCAGATAAGACTCTGTTTTCTTTGTTACCTCGATCCTTTCCTTCAGGATGAGGGAGCATAATTAAACAGAACATCTTTTCCTAGCAGCTGGAGTCAAATTCCAGCTGACTGCAGCACCTGTGAAGATTGTACCTCTGCCTTCGGGCTGCGTGGTACGATGCCAGCCGTGGCTACAGGGTGACGATGTGTTCAGAAGTGCACAGATTCGTCGTCGTAACGCTACTGCCCTTCTGTGAGCTTCAGATGGCAATAATGCCAGTGAATGCAAAGTGTCTGGTTTAGACTAATTAGAGGGATGATTTGTGAAACATTGGCTATTTATTTAATTAATCACCAGCACAAAGCTATAAAACCCATATTTTAAAAATCCCTGTTAGTTTGCCATGTGGTTAATAGATTGTGGCACATTAAAAAGTGACATGGTGATGTATTAAAAATGTTCCACCTAAGGTTGGCTAATGTCCTCAAGGAACTTAAGCTGTCTGTTTTATGCAACAGAAGCTARGGATTAGAGCCTCAGACCTGTTTAAGGGTTGAATATTTGTAAAAACATTTATCTTTTGAATAGCATCTGTTCATTAAAATATCTCATGGCATATTTCTTGACATATAAGTAATGTTTATGGCATAGTTATAAGTTTTCATTGCATTTTGTTATTACAAAAAATTACTCTATTCCTTAGTATTAGATTGTAATGTTTATTACTAAGTAAAATGTAAATAATTCTTCCGAAGTGGGTCCTCCCTGTTCTTCACTRTGTGGGAACTAAGGTTAGTTTCATAGAACAAATGCCTCTTTGCTGCAGCTATAGCAATTGTATTTTGATAAATCTGAATGTATGTTTTCATTCTTCAGCAGAACTGTTGGAACTGACTGAATAAGAGCTTAATATCCCCAGTTAGTTCAGTCCCATCTCAGCTGATATGAAATTCAGGCCTCGAGAGAAAGGCATCTCCAAGTCCCATGTTTGACTTCAGTGATGCTGCAGGATTTGTGTTGAGCTGCTGCACAGGAGGGGCTTCATTGCTGGCAAAATGCCATTTGAATATGACAGCATTAAAGATGAACTGGATTCATTTGTCCTAAAAATGATACTCATATGAAAGTAAATGAGGCCTGGGCCTTAAAGGGATCTGTGGTCCCCTCCATTTCTAAAGGATATGCCAGAAAAAAATCATAACAGGAGATCATATTTATAGCACTTAGAGTAAAATATTTTTAAATTTTAAGTGAATTGTGTAAATGAATACATGTTACTATGGTTGAAATATGCTGTTGTAAGAATTGTATTTATTATTCTTTGCTTATGACTTACCCAGTTTTATTAATTGTGGGAGTGAATACCAAGAAGGAACAGGCATTGATTTTGGACRTTTGATTAGGTGTTTGTACACATAAATCATAGTTTTGAGGTGCATATAAAAAAAATTGTTCAGGTGGAAGCTTGGAAGGAAACTGTCCTGCTCTGGAGGTTATGTTTCTCAGCTGTGTGTTGTATAATTAACTGGTATGTTAGGAGGGGGGCTAGAATAAAACATGAGTATGTTAATGCAGCCTGGAGCTGATGTTGTAGTGATCATTGCAATGCAGATAAAGCATTTCTCATAACTGCTGCTGCCTACTGGAGCCTTTGAAACATCTGGACCTTTAATTGAAAAATAGTGAGGTGCTGTACAAAGCAGACATGCTAAGTGAAGTCAACAATTTAGAATAAAAAAATAATCGTGTGTTATTTACCTTGTAGTTAAATATTCATACTTTGTTATGCTTTGTGTAACAGGAAATTACCAGGTTAAATTTTTATGAACAGTGACAACATGAATAAGATAAATTAAGTGTTTAACAATGTTAATGGGGTTTTGCTTTGTGATCTACTAACTCTGCAATGCAAGCTGTGATGATGTAAAGGAGAATCCACTCCTTCGAGAGGAACTTTAGACTTCTTTAGACTTCCTCGGAACTGGCGGGCTGTGTGTGTTCACCTGCTGCAACTGTTTGGTTCGTTTTGTATTGTCCCATTGGTCTGGCTAGTGATATTTTCGATAAATGACTTTAGAATAATAAAATTGATCATAAGACTTATATTATTATATCAACACTGGCTTAATGACTTGGTGAAATATCATTCTTATTTGGCCATTGTGGGGTAGGCGTGTTGGGGAATGAAGGTGGTAAAACTACTCTGTATTTTCATATGAACTATAGGACCTGGCTTTATTCCTATGGATATTAATAAAATATGCAACTGAACAGGCATTTTCTCTAGATCTGTTTCAATGCTGTGTAAATAAAATGAACAGACAATGTAGTAAATATTTAACCATCATATTATGYTAGGTGATTTACTCGCAGCATGAGAAGTACTCGTTGCAGCCCCAGGTTTCGCCCTTGGGCAGCGTGGGTGTCGGATGTTGCTGCTAAGGGTGCTCATCGCCCTGCTTGGCTGCCCGTGTGCTCTCTCTGAACAAGATGCCACTGGTGGATTATATTGCACGATAGTGGAAGGGTCTCTGCCATGTGTGTATTGAAAGCTTTTAAAATAGTTGATCATCTGAACTTTTTTTATCGTATTATTTTTTTAAGAGCAGCCTTCTTGTGTACTCATCCCCACAAAAGCTGTTTTATATAGAGGTTCATCGACTGATTTATTTCCAATTATTTGGGGTGAAGAAAGAATTACTCTRAATTACAACTTTGTTTTTAAAAATGCATACCTTAGGAAATAGTGGTTTTCATGAGCTTCTTAGAAAAATATTCTTTGTTGCCATAAACACTTGTTCTSCAATCTGTTGGAACTTTTGTGTTTGAAATCTATTAGCTCAATATTTACATTTTTCCCCCATCATATATTTTCTATATATTATTTAAATACATTTTTGAGTTATGTTTAGGATGATTGCTTCATCTCATAGTAAAACTAAATACCCTGTTTCTACCCTGTCACCTAAAACAAGAACATTTCACTTGATGTGAAAGTGAGAAGAAATTTTGCATTTGGAAGAGGATAAACATTTGTTTCCATTTTGTATAATGTTTAACATGGTTTGCTGGGAGGTGAGTCAATGACTTGAATTAATTATAATTACTGGAGAGACATATACTGATTGAGCAAATAAAGTAGTAAGCTCATTTGTGCCAAGGCCATCTAATTAAATGCTAACTTTGGATAAGCTGGATGTGCATGAAAGATTAATTTTAAGAGGTTTTTATGACTCACTAAATAATGATTCAGTAAAATCTTTGCATTATATCATTAGAGCATCTAATCTTAAAGTGATATAACATTTAGTCACAGAGCTCTATTGTACAGGAAGATGCAGTAAATTATTATTGTTGAAAATTAATCATATTTTTCTCTAGGAAGTGTTTATGGACTTTATTTTAATTTTCTACTGCAGTGTGCAGTAAAACAACTCAGATGTGAGGACACAGTATACATGGTTTTCTCAATGACTATTTCATTAGTTTCCCGTTATCCAGGTACTTTAGAATTACATTTAGAAGTAAGCTGTCCTTGGAGGTAGACAAAGTTTCCTRTATAAACTGGGAGAATATTAATGGCCACACTGTAACCTTTTCAAGAAATGCATCATGTAGTATTGGAAAGAGGTATACATTCTTTAGTGGCCTTTGAGATCAAGTCTTAAAAAGACTCCTTGGATTCACAGAATTGAAAAAGTATCTATTTCTTATTTTTTTGATTTAACATGCTATATTTAAAGCATATTGACTTTATTACAGAATAATAAAATTGAGATAASTTAAAACTGTAGGGAACCAGTCAAGATCATTCTGTATGCAGTTTTCCTGTCATAAGTGTAGTAACCAGAATTTATATAATTAAAAAACTCAGCTCATAAGTATGCTCCTGCCAAATCTCTTAAAATTCATAATTTGAGTTACCTGTCACATCTTTCACTCATGCTCCTATGTCTAGAAGTTGCAACAACATACATACCTGCTGTTGTGCTACTTATAGTAACATATATAGTTATACTTAGCCCAACAACTTTTAAACCATTACTGTATATCCTCAAAGATTAATGTACTACAATGTCTGTGTTTATTTTAGATGCCTTGGGATATGTGGATTCACAGGAGCAGTAGTCATAGGTAGCAAGTTATTCTTTTAGATGAAGTTTGTTTATTAATGGAAGTAACTTTCCTAGGCTTGGTCAGTGCTACTTTCATTTTTAATTACAAAAGTGCATAAATATAAATTGAACTGCTTAACTCATTATAAAAAAAAATAGAAAACAGATATTTGTGAATTCATTAATTCGTTTTATGTAACATTACAGTTGCACAGTTCTTGTATAAGAACAACGATGTGCTAACCACTGAAAGTTCTAAATGTAGTTAAGAATTTTTTCCTAGGTAGAAAACCCAGATATATTAAGAAGCTAAGTAGTTTCTTTGTGTGCGCACTATCTATTAGCAGTAAGTTGGGAAGTGTGTCTCTGTTGATTACTTCCTCAAGCCTGGGTGTGCTGCACAGGGCCAYGTCTCCTCTGATGAATCCCAGTACCGTATGTTTGGTGATAAAGTATCATTTTTGCTTTACATGAGATGAAAATATTATAGAAGTGGCAAATTGAAATTTTCTTAAGAACGGACAATGTGAAAACACTAGCGGCCTTAAGAGAATCTATTAGTAAAAATATTCAGAAAATTGTTAGATCTGTTTTATGTGTTGTGTGTACACAGTTTCTCACTTTCTTAAAGGACTAGGGGAATATAACATTTCTAACAATAAAAGCTTAATGGAATCAGATTTGTGATTTCCTAGAAAATTAACGAGATATTTTGTCAATTTTATTCCAGACTTCATTTGTCAGAATATACAGTGTCCACTGACAAGCTAAAAGAATTTTTTGACAGATTAACTAGCCACAGGTGACAGATCAGGAAAATGTTAATTTAACAGCCCCTTTATGCCTCCCAGATTTATTGGAGGCTATTAAGAAAACTCCAAATGGTAAGGCCCCTGGCCCTGAATAGATTTTCCATTGAATTTTATACAGGATCTATTAATAAAGTTTGCTGCTGCCTTTTTGAATATAGGTAATTGTACTTTATCTTCTTGGTCTGCTCAACATTTACAGTCAGAATCCAATTTTTAGTTTGGGGGGAAAAAAGTAATTATGCTTCCAGTAGTGTCTGTAATCTGGTTCTGAATGATTCCTTCTAAAGAAGTCACTACAAGCAACACAAAATCCACAAGTTATTACTAGTTAAATCCAGTGTGGCTAGATCTTTTGACTCTTGGCCACTGAGACTAATAATTGGATCCCTTTTATTCAGTCCTTCCTCCTACAAACCCTACCTCTTAAGCTTTGAGAAGGTAGRTAATTGAGCTCTGTGGGACTTCTTGCACGATTAGTATTTTGCAGGTTCAGACTAAGAATATGGATTCATTCAATTCTGTAGACAGGTACCTGATGTTTTGGATTTCCAGCGCTAGTTCAGAAGAAATGTCATCAATTCGTGATAAACATATTGGAGATTTCTCCAAACCCCTTTGACTAGTGATTCATCAGTCTAAACCTTGACCTATGTGTTTCTAGGGCTTGCTAATTTTTCTCGACTAATGTGACAGTGAATGTTCTCATTATTAATTGAAACATCTAATCAGCTCCTAAATCTAAGGTTTCGGCTTTGGTAATATCTGATGGCAATCGGTATTAGAGCACTTGTAATTTATGCAAGTATTTCATTTACCTTTTTAAAAATCTTGAGTATAATAGTAATGCTTTTGAGCCATTTCCCAACAGTGCCACTAGTGATATTRTTCCCCTGATTTATAGGGTAGCTGGTATCCCAAGACATGTATGAAGTACTTATGTTTTAAGCCACATTTCATCTTCATGTTCATGCAGAATGTTTTTAAGTTAGAGAATAGTGATATCTGTAGTGGAGGGATTTGGACAGGGAAGATGGTAAAAAAAAACGACTGGGTGTGTGGAGATTTGAGGATGGGGAAGAACAAATTTAAGAAGCTCARTGTAGGGCAAAGAAGATAGAGAAGCACTCTGAAGGACAGTGTAGGAACTTATTTGTGATAATGTAAGCTCAGGTCCATAAGATGTGTTCATTTTATCAGTACAGATTTTTTGGGGGGTTAGGAWCTTATAAAACAGTCTGTACTTAAACTAGAGGCTGATGGAGTCGTCTGTGCTTTTTGCTTTTTAGTTACRATTCTCAGCCTTTATCCTTTTCACTCCTTTTTCTGCTTTGTGCCATGTATATCAGTTGTAACCTTAGCAACAATTCTAACATCTGATTGTCATTTTATTTTTTTCCATTGGTAGATTTAAACTGTTATTTTTGATCCTGACATCTTTGGGTTTTAGACGTGTAACTAGTTCAGCACACCCAGGATTCACAGTAATTTACTTGATAATTGCTATTTACTGATTCCAAAGTAAATACTTTTGAAACAAGGGGCCTTCCATTCTGACTGGTATGTGCAAACACTACCTTAATGTAAGAAACATTCATAATTGTATGTATGTTAGATGCATGTTAGGGTGTTCCCCATGTCACCACCTTGACGAAGACGGGAACAGAATTTGAGACTGGAGATTCATTGTCTGATATTAGTTTAATTTCCCTTAAAAATAAGCCTTGCAAGTAGGAAAGCAAGCAGAGAGGGATGGAGCGAGAGAAAGAAAACAAGCTGTTTTGTAGCAGTTGCAGTTCTTTTGTAGTACTGTTTTCATTGGAGAAGTAAGGTTGTGAGTCTAGTTGTTATCTTAGAGAGTCGAAGGTACACAACAGGGAAGCACTGCAGCTGGATGGGTGCTTAAATAGCTTCACTGAATCTTCTTAACTTGAAGTTTAAAGTTAATTCAAGAAAATGTCTTTAATCACTCTCTTGCACATGAACCTCTCTTGCCAGTTGCACTGGTAGGACATAAGGCTTATCCAAACAAGCTGCTGGCATGCCCCACGCTCTGTGGAACGTGGCATTTAACATTTAATGCAAACTTCATAGTTCTTCATGTTGCTATGTATTTTGTTTTCTTGGGTTTTAATCGCCGTGGTGCCAAATAGACTTTAATACAATAAGTTCCAATAAAAAACAGTATTAGTTAAGACTTCTTGGATGTCTTCAAATAGTTCAAAGTAACTGAATGTGAGCTTAGTTATGTCTGTGATTTTGTCTTTGTCTTGGCAAACAAAGATCAAGCCTAAGGTTTGTCTATAGTCATGTCTTAACCTCTGATGTGATTGATGTTCCCTTTGGCCATACTTCCATCCTTAGGTTCTGTAACCCCATTTTACTTTCCCTTATATGAACAGTTTACGGCCTGCGTTAGCTGGTTGTGAACTAACCTTTATCAGTTCAAATGGTTCAATTTGAACAGACACTGTTTCTGAATTTGTTGTTTGCATTTAAAGATCAATCTTTGAGTCTCGTTAATTTGTATGTGTAGACCTCTGTCAGCTGTGACAATCTCTTTTCACTCCTCCTTTCTGCTGGGAGGTGCTGGTCAGCCTCCCGTCTCCCTTGCTTTTTTGTACGTGGAGGGTTTCCCTACATTTTATCCCACTGTGCATCCTGGGGTGAAATCCTTTGCCTCCTTCTGTGTATCAGCAGATATATTAAAATTGAAGGTGGGTGGGGGGAAAAGGGAAACGAAAGAGAGTGAGAACAGCCCCAAAGTAAAGCTGGAGGGAAAACAGAAACGTTAAAAAGCCAGTAGCATTGGCAGCTTTGACATGTAGTGCAGAACTAGTTTAAGCAGCGAAGCTGAGGGTGGTGATGAGACAGATTGCTTTGTGAATCAGGATGGAAGATGCCAGGGGACTAAAGAGAGTGATGGCKGTAGTAAGAAGGGAATTGATAGTTTTGCTATTGAGGGAAGCAAGCTTTTCAAGTAGTGGAAGGAAGTACAGAAACGTATAGAAACAGAAATGTAGAAATAAGAATAATGCTACCAGTAAAGGCTGATAGAAAAGCATTTTCTGAAGTTTTAGGCAAGCTCGATAGTTCTCCCTTTCTTAGATCTCRTACAAACATAGAATCTCACAGTGAAGTTCAGACTTCTTGTGGAAATCTGCGAAATCATTGTGAAATCTTTCATGTAATTTTTAC
The DNA here is from genome assembly GCF_003343005.1 of Rhea americana. Classification (NCBI taxonomy): domain Eukaryota; kingdom Metazoa; phylum Chordata; class Aves; order Rheiformes; family Rheidae; genus Rhea; species Rhea americana. Next base: position 1,199,621 of record NW_028185750.1, on the reverse strand, counting down.
AGATATAGTAAACACCATTAAAAGAATTGGAATTTAAACATTCAAACTTGTTTCCGTTTTAAAAGTCATAACAGTATATTTTAATCTTGTTACTGAAAGGAATTCAATCTAGAACAGATTTTGTATAACTGTCATACTTTGTCTTTTATGCGTTCTAATAAAACATGTTTTTCTCAACAGGGACATGTTGGTACAACTGCAACCAAAAAAATTGATGTCTACCTCCCACTGCACGCAAGCCAAGACAAACTGCTGCCTATGACAGTTGTGACGATAGCGAACGCCAAGGTGCATGACCTGATTGGACTAATATGCTGGCAATATACAAGTGAGGGACGGGAACCAAAACTAAAGTAATGTGCTTTCTTTACTACCTCTTGATCTCTATTTTTTTCTTCTCCAGCCTTTTTTGCATAATGAAATGAATTTCTATATCAGTGTTTTCAGAGCTAGATCTCACAGAAACCTCCTACACGTTTATCAGTATTTCCGTTTGAGCAATACACACTTTGCTTTCAGTTCACCTACTGAGTACTGTAGAATGATAAGCRTGTGAAACTGTGGATCTGTAAATGAACCCTAATTTGAAAACACTCTATGAAAAATAATATAAATCTTATCTCTTTTATTGTCATGGAGATATCTTTTATTTTATGTCCATCTATATTTTTATAGTGTCCCTAATGCCTAAGATCACAAGTATGTCAAATAGAATTTAAAATTCATCTGTAATTCCGTTTTTTGTTTATTTTGGGAAAAGGTACCAAGATTCTGACTGTCTTTTGTCTGCATCATACCGGGTTCCTCCTACAGATTCACAAAAAGAGGAATCATTGTACTRGGTGACAGAGTGTCTTGGAAGCATTATTAGTGTTCTGATGAAACCATTTATTACATTTTAACTATAATGCTTAAAATTCTGTCATAGGATGTTAGCATTATTATTTACTTACTTTCAGTTGTCATTCTGGTGACAGTGACCTTGATTAATATACACACATTAAAATATTTCTGTTTTTCTAAAAATTGAGATTTAGGGGCTAAAAGTATATCATGTTTTTCTTTCCAGGTAATCATCGTGGAGATACTATTAAAATAAGAATATGCAAATAAGAATCTTGCAAACAAAATAAATGCTAGTTTTGTTTGACATTAGGAAAAAGTAGTATTCTTTAATTCAAAAATCATTAGTTATACAGTATTTTATAATTGCTGTGAAACTTTGACCTCAATCACCTTGGCTTTTTGCAATAAAAAAGATCAAAATCTGTGTTGTCCTTTAGAAATTCTTGGTTTCAGGAAGTCAATGGATTTTTCAGCATCTTTGATAACTATTGGTTACCTCTTCATTGTGAAAATAGTTTGCTCTTAAATTTGTGTGACTGAATAATGATTTGAGTCTGCCATGCTGTTGAGGTAGCGTTGTTTAATGAAAGCCGTTACTTTATCTTGGTAGGTCACAAGTTATACAAAAAGGTACTTCAGACCCACTCATATGAATAACTTTGCTTTTAAAAGAGTTATATAAAATCCAAAGAAGTATTTCCATTTTTTGTTGGGTCATAGAACGTGAAAGAAGACATTAATATAGTTTATTACAGAGGTATTAATAACAGTTATTAGCTGATGACTTTTCTGGTGGAAAGAAAGGTTAACAGTTTTGGTTGATGTTTTTATATAAGCCAGTCAATTTTTCATGTTTCAAATTTTCTTTGTTCCTGGAATATTTGTTGAATGTTTTTTCTTTGGTACTGCTTTTTGTAGTTGTTGCTCTTACAGCATTTTTCGAAAGCGTTTGAGAACTCTGTAATCTTCTCTGCTGCTATAGCACAGTTGCATGGGGAAGACATCTCTGAGGGGGGGAAGGGAAGGTGCTCAGAGTTATCTTCAAATCCCTTTCTTTAGGATCCTGCAGAATGGCTGATTTCTGGGTAGTAGGGGAAGGGCAGCACAGAAAAGCAGCCCCTCTTGAAGACAGAGCTTCAGGGATACTGGTGCACTGGGTCTAGGAGTTCCCTTGGACCTTCTGAAGAACATTTATTTAACAGTTTTTATACGGGAGAAGAAATGTGGAATTATTTGCAGACAGTGCCATTTCATTTGCTATTGTTAATTTCTGTTCTGTAAGTCATGCATTCCACAAAGTATCTTTTGTGTATTATTAGCTAATTTTTTAACAAGCTAGATACCACTAATGTCAATATTTGGACACGTGTATATATTTCAGGGACACAGCACACCTCAAATGGAACAGTGCCAATGAGTAGAAGTAGTCCATGAAACATTGCCCACGGCAAAAGTCAGCAGTGGGAGGAAATGAATTTCACTGTCTGCATTGAAGGATAAGATATTATGATGTGTCAAAGAGTGATCATGACCAAGGAGGCTGTCCAATGTAATCAAATCTCAGGACAGAAATAATAAATAATGGAGGTTGAGGTAAAATAGCTTTTGTAGGTTATATATTCTACATTTTGGTTTTGGCCCTGATCTAGTCAGCTTAGTCAAAAAAAAAAAAAAAAAAAAAAAAGAAAAGAAAAGTATAGTTGTGAAGTTGTATTAAAATACATATAGGTAATGTTTAAAATCTTATATATACTGCATGCAAAAAGGCAACTAGACCTGCTAGTAATACTGTTGGATAATACTGAGAAGGTTATAGACTTGACTATGAGAAACAGCTCCTCTGCCTTTAGGAAAAACATATRGTGAGATTCTTTTTCCTAAAAAGTAGGTGGAAGAGTCTGCAGTGAGTGAGTACTGAATGACTGCTTTGAGAATGTTTTATATATATTTAGCCTACCATTTTTTTTCTTTATTATTGCTTTTGTCTCTATTCACTGTCTTTTGATATGAGGAACCACTGACAATGTTAGCAACCCTGTTCCTGGCCTGTTACATATGAACTTGAGTCATAACCCGCGGGACCATTCTGGCGCCACCCTCAGTGGATGTGCTCTAATGGCTCTGTCTACAAAAAACAAACAAACAAGCCCGTGTAGGTATAAATTCTCGTGATACGCAGCATTCAAATAAACTTCCTTATATTAGAATTTAAGAATACTTATATCTGTCACTCGTTGCAGTTAAACTTTACATTCTGTCCACAGCAAAAAAAGATTCTCAAGACTTTGAACCTTGTAATTTGCGTGCAAAATTAATGACTTTGATCTTATGCTGGTGGAGGTTCAAAATGCAAAACATGTTTACCCAGTGGACTTGGTTTTTTCAATAGATTAGCTGCAATAGATATTAAGAACGTACTTGGTGTTATCTTCACTAATTATTGGAGCCTCATCTATTTTGTGTTGCTATTTTGATCTCATTCCAGATTATAATAAGCACTTGTAATAGCTCTGAAGGAACAGTGTGTGAAAATAGGTGCAATTTCAGTAGACAGTTTGTAGGTCAACATCTTAAAGTGGTATGTTAATGCAGCATTTTCTTTGACAGAACATCAATGTCTGTATTAGGTCATTTATATTTTGATTCTTTTTTGCCACTGCTAACATGAAACAGTCTTTCTTGACACAAATGAGTGGGTTTTTTGAAATTATGATTTAGCTCATCAAAATAAGCAGATCTTTAAAGCCGTGACTTATCTTTGTTAACGTTCAGGAAGCTACTCCATGTTTGAAGACATTTGCAACCCCTTTAATTTTTGAGATGTAGCAGACTTTGTGTGTTTGCAGTATAACTGGTGGAATATAAAATGGTATCACCACTTCCATGTTTAGCGTTTGAATTGCTTTGGAACCAAACTGAATGTATTCTGTTGCCTGCATGCCTATATAGCCCCTTAATTTTAATGAGTGTTGTGCAAGTGCATCAAGTGCCACCTGAAAATGGTAACTTTATGTAGAAAGAACTTTAAGTGCACATGAGGCTGCCCATAGAAAAATTCTGTCAAACACGTAGGGTCCTGTACTAGAAAATCAGCAGGAAGCACAGAGCATGCTTATGTAAAGACAGGTATTGGGTGAGTATTCAGACTGGAATGTCTCATGACATGGGGGGATTTTTAAGGTTTTTGGCATGGACATAATGAGGATGCAAAGCTTTCTTACTGTCTGCTGGTAGAAATCSAAATAGAATCAAAGAAGAATACACTTGGGAAGGACCTAAAAATCACTCCAGGCATTTCTATAATCTAAGCAGGATCAGCTGTGTCTGTATATTCACAACCTGTTTGCCTAGCTGATTCCTAAAATGAAAATGATTCCTATAATGAAGACCACAGACCCTCCCCGAGCTCACTTTGTTTGGGTCAAAGCCCTTGCAGGGTATAGATTCTGTTGCCAGTGCTATCTTTGGCCAGCRTTCCTAAAGGTTACTTAAGTGCTCTTGAAGTTAAAAATTAGTTCTGCAGTGATGTTCCAGTTCTTCACAGCAGTCTAGGGACTCATAAAAGTTTCTTTAGTAGTAGTGCAGAATTTCCARAATTTATAGTGACAAACATTGCTGGATTATCTTTTTGTTAGCCATCCATTTAGCAAATTTACAGTTTACATTAATATTAATGCATCATTATTAGCTGTTTTATATAATAAATATCTTAAGGCATGACAGTGTGCATATAGATCACCTGGACTAGCACTCTCAATAAAGCATAGTTACAACCAAAGGTTTGTGAATTAATTGAGAAAATTGCAAATCAGGTAGTCAGTGAAATAATTCATTGTCACATCCAATCAATAAACTTTGTAAATCAACTCATTTAATTCAAAAAATGATCTATATAGATCAAGYGACCAATTAAACAATTAGCATACACTTTGCAATTAATTAATTTAAGCATCAATCATGCAATTAAAACTCCAAATTTAAACTGCAGAGTTTAGAAACATACTGCCATGTGAACATTCAAGCTATACTTCACGGCTCTGGAAAATGTCTGAATGATGGCAGATTTGCAAAAAGAAAGGATACTTATTTGCAACTGAATAATTTAAATATTAACATTTGAAATAGACTTTAGTATTAGGAAAGCGTGATTACTATTATGTTTTGTATGTAAAGATAGAGCTATTTCCCCATGGATTTTAGTATGTGGAAGGAGGCTTAGATTTTGTTTTGCATCTTCTCCATACAGCATCTGCTTAAAGCCTCCTGTGTTATTTAGTTCTACTTGTTAGTATATGCTAATTTTTAACAATTAATACTGTATTTAACACTTTTTTTACTTTCTTTGTAGCTTATCCCTTGATTTTTGTTTATTACAATGTTTACATATCTAAGATCACTCTCTAATTTGCAAGTATATGTTCAGTAAGCTTTTTCACTGTTGCTTGATGTATAAGAGGAATATATAGACACTGCTTGTTTGTCCTCGATTCTAAAATTTAATGGTCATATACATAAATATGTTTCCACAAATGGAGAAATATTACTACATGTTTTATGAAGTCGTGAAACTTCTGTAGACTTTGATGTATTTTAATCATTGATCTGACACTATTTTCCTTACGGTCCTGTTAATGATGAAACAAGACTCTCTGCCTTATTCTTGGGGGGGAGGTTGTTTGTTTGGTTGTTTTTATTTYTATTGCCACATGACTATGGTAGCAAGATGTGTTGGGACTTGAATCTTTATATAAATACATGTCATCAGTGGCTTTTAAGTATATTATTTCTGTAAGAAGTGTGTCTGCTTATTTTCTATGATGTTTAGCAGTTGATGTTGGTCTGCAGAATGGAGTTTGTTGTCTAGTTTCTCTTCTGAATAAATTTGCTTTTTGTTTGTTGCAGTGACAACGTCAATGCCTACTGTCTCCATATTGCTGAGGACGATGGTGARGTTGACACAGATTTTCCACCCTTGGATTCCAATGAGCCCATTCACAAGTTTGGCTTCAGCACTCTGGCGTTGGTTGAAAAGTACTCGTCTCCTGGACTGGCGGCGAAACAGTCGCTCTTTGTTCGAATGTGAGTATGGATGCTAACTTTGTAAATTATCTTAACATCCGTGTGTCCATGCCACCACTTCCACATCTTTTTTTTTTTTTCTCTCTCTCTACTTCTCTTCATTTGAATTTCATTAAAGGGGGCATGTGTATTTATGATTCTTTGCAGATGATGTTACAGTGTAGAATCTTTCATGAGGCAGGTAAGAAAATAAATGCTGCTGGAAGTACTTCAGATGAGAGACTCCTTGTGAATCTAAAACTACAGGGGGTRGAGAAGGAAAAAAAGCTGTTGTGCGTATGATTAATTTGGAAAAAGTAAATTATTGCATTCCTGCTAATAAATATTTGAGCTCATAATCTTCATTTTGATCCAAACATGATACTTATTTATGAAAAATATTTTGAATAACAAATGAAATAACATATATAATAGCTGGGAGAGAGTTAGCTTCCAAAACATTGATGCTGGATGTAGATAATTTACCCAGAGACCTTTGCAGTAGGTATCAAGAATTGATACTGCTAGTATTTTCTTGACTTTTTTGGGAAAACATGATAAATTTTAGCAGAAAAAATATACATATATGGTGTTTGGGCATCGCAGAGAGGGAATAGACATGAATCTTCTTTTTAAGACTGATAGACAAAATAGTGAATTTGTATTTAAAGACCAACTGAAAACATTTCTAATTGGTAGGCTAAATAACAAATAATTTTAAATGCAATAGTTATAGCATGTATTAATAATACTGCTCTGACTGAGAAGGGAAGTGGTGAGTAAATAAGGGTAATAGTTAGAATATGACTAGACATGCCACTGTACAGTCCAGAAGGAATCAGAGGGAGCCTCCACCCACCGCTTAATCTTGAAGCTGTCCTGTTTGTAGTTTTGAGGAGTTTGTTAGGTAATTATCAGTAAATTCGTATCAGTAGAGATATACTGTGCTTGGCCACCATTATTTTTCCTTACTTGTGAGAGAGAAGTCTTTTAAACCATGAAAAACCTTAATTACTAATGTACCATATTAGTAACATAAATCACTTCTTTCTTGGGAAAAAGTATTTAGTGTTTGAATCTCTCAAAATGAAAATGCTAATTTAGCTTTCCTGATTATTTTTGCAATTTCAGTAGAGTATTTTAGAACATAAAGAATTGTTTAAATTTCAGAATCATACAGCTGCCTCCCATTCTGAATAGTCAGACATAAAAAAAAAAAAATTTCTAAGCTATTTAATTCATTTTTATATTCATTATTACAGACTTTTTGTCTTAGAAACAGGTCTAAAGTGTCATACTGAAAGAGGTTATCAGAAATCCCACGTGTATTTCCCAAAGGCTCATTCATTCCTTTCTATTGCATTAGGTCATTGGAAAATAAAGTATTCTCTCAACAATATTTAAAAATAAGTTATTTAAGGTAACCATATTCAGCTTTGCTGAATACAATGCTGTCATGTGGAAGCTTATACAAAGAGGGAATGAAGCAGTATTTCAAGTCATATTACAAGGTCCATTTTTGTGTAGAGCAGGTTGCAATCACACGGTTGAGCCAGGCAGCTGACTGCTTTTCGTCCTATGGGATTGCGGAGTATTTAGTTTSCACTATCTGACTGAGGAATGCTGCATGTTTTATTTGAAAGATGGAATCTCTCTCTCACCTGCAAGCATTCTCTGGAGTCAATGCTCTTGCCATAGATTTGATTTGTAGTTCATTTTTCAGGCAAATCATCCTTTAAACAATATATTGATTTTTCTTTTTTTGTAAAGTACTGTAGCAAAATGTGAACAGTTGCTTGTATATTTTAATAAGTTTTTTCCAGCTCCCTTCTTAATATTTATGAATGTCTTTTTAGCAGGCCTAAAGGTGACTGCACAGAATGTGCTCACAACGTGTTTTCTTTTGCGCACAGATATATCTGCTACCTTTCCACTTTAAGTGCTGGTGCTGCTGTTACAAAAAAATACTAGATGCTTATTAACTATGTGATTAGGCAGTTCAGAGAAATGTATAGGAGGGATCAGCAGTAGCTCCAAGAGCTAGCCACGTACAAAATAAGACTAGTGTGGGCAAAGTGCTGCAAAATTCACAAAGATTCAAAAAGCCAGAGTTTACTAGGAGGAGAAATAGCACAACTGCATCATGGGTAGTGCTTTTCTGAAAGCACTTTTTTTGTATCCACATGTTTGCATGAAATTGCTTTTACTTCGTATGTAAATACTTATTAATAAGTATTTACATTTAAATTGGATTTTTAGTGTGGTTCCTAGAATAGAAAATTATTTGATCATCACTAGATCAAAAAATGGTTTCTACTGTGAGCTTAAATGTATGTGCTGTCTCATTTTTATAGGAATTTGTTTTAAATTTTGCATCTTCCTTTTCTGTCATCCTACTAGTGCATGTAATTGTGCTTTTGTATCTTGTATCTCTTTCTTTTCCTCCTCATGCTAAAATATTCCAGCTGCTGCTTTGTCAGGCTTGTGACTTGTAATGTTTATTAATATTACATCACTGTTGCAAAAAGTTGATGCTTCTGAGAAGCTTCATGATGAAGCATGGTGTTTTATTTCAGATCTCACCCGTCCTGTATTTTGGATATATTCTCAGATGTTGTGCAGTTCCCTGAGCTGACAGTTAAGGAACCTCGCCGGGGACCCTATTTCAGCAGGACATATTTGAGCAAAAACAGTTTGCAGAACTTTATACACTTAAACTCCTGCCAAGGCAAACTCTTACCCACTTGAGTTAGTTATAAATACCCAGTGGTAGTGGTGGGAAGTAGCCTACAGTGCATTTTATATTCTGAGCTGAATGTAAGTGTCTTTGTGGTTATACAGAGTAGTAAATAATTGAGTTTGATTAGGGAGAGGGACCTCATTATCCCCCCACCTGTGCCCAGCTGGTAGGGGAGGGTCGAAATGAAGCCATTAGCTGTCTCTCTTACTGGCATCTCAAAGAGCTCAAATACATCTGTGTCTTATTTTCTTTTCTGGCACAATCAGTCGAGCAAGCTAAGCAGGCATGACCGAATTTGGCAAGTTCCAAGGACTCTGGCAAAGTTACACAAGGAGAAGACGGAGGGCAGTCATTCTGGCTTCTAACTGCCCATTAGTCTAGCGAGTTATGTTTTTGGAAAATGTCTGTTGTGGAAAGGAGTACTTTGTCCAATGTCAAACACTGCATTCTCAAACGGTCCTCTTTGATGTCGAATATGATTTGTCAGGAGAGTCAAACAAAGCAGTGCGTTCATGTAAATGCAGACTTTGTGAGATGGTGAAGCAATACCTGAAAGACTTGAACGAAAGTTGCTTAAAATAAATCTGTACTATCATTTAGGATATTTTTTTTTTGGAAACTTTATTATAATCACAACTTGACATGCTATATCAAATGGTGTTTCTGGGAGTTGTAACTCAGYTGCCAGTTGGCATATAGATTAAGTTTGGCAATGCAGTTCCTCTGCTCAGTAGCAGCTTTTTCTGTTTTAATATTATGTGTAAATTGCTTTGACCATTACATATGCATTTTTTTTCAAAGTAGCACCATCATTATACCTGGTAGATGAAAGTTTGAAACATTATTAAAATACCAAACTTTCACAGTACATTTACAAATCCAAAGCTTTGAAATGTGTATTTATTCAGGCTAAAGAAGCACTCCCCAACAGGCCTATTACCAGTTTTTAGAAAAGTATAGGTAATCTACAAAATATATTTTAGAATATTCATAGAATGCAAATTTAAGAAAATTAATGTTGGTGCCTAAATTGAGAAGGTAGGCTCCTGGGAAATACAGAAAGATAGGATCCCCAGGAAATGAGTTGGAGCAAAAGGTAAACTTGTTAGATTTCTAGTGTTAGAYTATGGTAGTGTCAAAATATAGGCATTTAAGCCAAAGAGCACAAAAAATTATCTAAGGCTAACTGTAGCTACACAAAAGCAGTATCATTTAGACTCAGAACTAAAAATGAAGTTAGTATAGTCATTCTGATTCATATCATTATGCATTTTATCTTAAAAAAAAAAAAATTACCCAGCTGAAGTTAAATACGTTGTGTCAACTGGGATTTTTAGTCTTAACTTTGACTCTGTGCTGATCAAGTGGAAATCATTATTAGTCATTCTCAGGCACTTTCAAACATGCCAGCCATTTTCTGCAGAGAGCTTTAAGTGCTATAAATTCAGATTTTTTTTAAAAAAAAAAAAAAAAAAAAAAAAAAAGTTGTTCTAGGTTGGAAAGATAGCTTTGGGAAAAGTTTATTTCTCACTCAGAACAGAAGCTTTTCGTCTTCTAAATATTGAGGGTTGTTTTTGTTTTTTTTGGTTTTGTTTTTTTTACGTAAACTGAGCGCATGGAGAAGATGCTGCAGAAATTGCCGGCCGCCTCTGACCCGCTCTCCCCAGAACCGCGTCCCTGGCTGCAGAGCTCTGCAGCTCTTGCCTTTTCTGTTTGTTTTCTTTTCCGCCTCTGAACCTTGCCACCCTGGCTCCAGCACTGAGGCTGTAAAAGAAGATGGAAAGCCGAGTTACCTCGGAATGATCACTATCATTAACATTCACGGGTGGTTCACTTATCATTCCTGACTGCACAGACATGGCAGCCGTTATGAAACGTCCACAGGTGTAGCACGATGATACATATTACATTGTGCCACAATGGATTTATGTATTCTGTAACAAAAGAAAAGTGTAATGAAAAAATACAGAAGGTAATCCTTTATTCCTCCACTGCACAATTTATCAGTAATGCCTGTGGATGATAAGTGCCAGGGATTTCCTTTGCTTGATTTAACCTTGTCACCCAGGTATGTTTTTGTAAAATGACAGAAAATACAAGCTAAGGAGTTTCTTTGGCTTCCAATTTGTAAGCAGCAGTTCTAATTGATAAAATAGCGTATGTTTGTCCCATTTTCTAGTGTGTTGACTTAAAATAAAAGTATCACGTATTAGTAGAGTATGCTAAGCCATATGGAATTAATAATCGTAATTGAGGATCTGCTGGAATAAGGTTCAGTGAGGGAAGTTCATGCACACTGTCGATGCGGCGCATCACGGAGAAGCTGGCGAGGAAAGCTGGGACGTGTATTTCTTCCAGAAGAGCCTCGACTGTGCTCTTTGCCTATGAAGAAGGATGGCTGTGGATTGATGGCGCTTCAGACAAGCCAGTGCTGAGGGGGAGCTCCAAGACGCGCTCGCTGTTCGCCAGCGCTCCGGCGTGCCAGGGCTGCTGCTCTCCTCCTCTCGTTCTCTGCGGCGCAGGAAATGTGGCCTGACGTACTGGCCTGATCCCAAGATGACAGAAGAATCTTTTTCGTCCGGGCTTCGGTCCACTTTCAGCTCAGATTTCTGGGTTTACTGGGTGCTARAATGTCGTTACGGAGGTTCTGGGGTACGCTGTTAGAGAAAACCAGCGTTGGGTGCTTACTGAGCAGAGGCAGAGCAAGGGCAGAATAGCGCGTGTGAACTCTGATTGGCATCTCCAGCGCTTCTGGCTGAGTTCCAGAGCAAATATCCCAAAGTTTACGAATGTGGGGTGCGCTTTACATTTCGTAGCTCTTGCCAAGGTCTCACTTACTGGATAGCACACTAAATATAGTAAAACACAGAGGTTTTTCTTATTTTGCTTTGATCAGTAAAATAAACTTTTAAAGATTGTTCTGGGATGCGATCCAGCTTCTGAGGCAAAGAATGGCTGTGGTTCAGCCRTGATTTAGTAATAGAGTGTCAGTAAAATTAGTTTGACAGTTCTCAGGCCAGCTGCTCAATAGAAAGAATTGACCAAGTTAGAGTGGACTGAAACCCTAGCAGCAGCAGCAACAGCATGTGCTTTTTAACAGCTAAAGTGTCAGGAATTGAAAGGCAGTCTTCCATTTTTGGGAGGTTACAGAGATGTCTCGGTATTATTAGCAAACCCAAATTAGGGCATCAGCATTGAGTTGCCGCTGGTGGCTTCGCCTGCAGCAGGAAACCTGGCTTCTCCGTAGTAGAGGTTGCAGGCCCTACTTTGTGAGAAAAGCCATTTGGAAGAAATTTTGTATTTGAGGGGGTAAAAAAAAGAAAAATAGTGACTCTGATCTGCTTGGACATGGATTTTTTTGGAAGGCTTTTATCTCCTTTCTTGGTTTTCCTTCAGTATTTTAAATTATTTTCATATATTTTGGATGCAGTTCTCTTAATATTCTGCAACACAGAAAGACATTTATGTAATTACTTGAAGGCACTGAATGCCTCTTGAAAAGAAAAGTTTTATCTCTGTTCTGTATTGTTTCAGWGCTTTGAAAGCATTGCTTTTTTTCTGTAGCAATTCCTTGACAAACATAAATAACTAAAAAGGAAAAAGTGTTTTCCTTTTTATAATTATACTATAACGTAATATTTTCTTGTAAAAAAAGAAAGAATTCACAAAATTTAGCTCGGCAGGGTCAGTCGAGACTAGAACAGTAGTGAATTTGGGAGGCTGATGCAGAGTGAGGYGAATCAGAGAGAATCAGATGTTCCATGTTGCTTGTGCACTGCGCCGGCTTCTGTAGCAGTTTAAGGAAGAGAGTTGCTCACCGGTAAAGGGACTCCCGGAAAGTCCCTGCTTGTTGTATGGGATTGGTCAAAGCCCCCAAATCTTGAGGCTCTTCTAAGGATAGAAATCTTACAGAGGATGATACTTCCTCCTGTGGAACAGTGTACTCAGTTCTGATCACTCCGTATTAAAAAACATA
>NW_028185750.1:1169778-1186826 GCF_003343005.1 Rhea americana | reverse complement strand
AAAGGATGTCCCATGCAAACCGATCTGAACTCGGACTCTTCCCGGAGCGTGCGTCTGACGGTGACATTTAACGTGGTTCTGGTTTCAATGAGGTAGTTGGGTYGCTTGGATTGCGTTTGAGTGCCRATCGGCTTTAAAATACTCCAGCTGTGATACTCGCCTAGAACCGTACTCCCTGATTAAAATTCTCCGTTGCCCGAGAAAAGCTCCTCCTGCTGTCGAGCGCGCTTCGTGAAGCGGAGCCGAGCCGTCCCGGCGGGTGCTCGCGGCGCTGAAATTTCCGTGGGAGCTGTCTGCAGTGACATCTACTGACACGAGCAGAGATTGACTGCAAGGTCTAAGGGGCAAAATTTACTGATACAGTAATTCAGCATCTCTTTTATTATATTGTCACCTTCTCCGCTTCCCCAGTGATGCTACTTCCAATACCTGCCTGTCCGTGTCTTCCGTAACCGTCTCCTGCTGTTTTCAGTGCTTCRGGCATGGAATTCTTCCTAGGCAGCAGCCAGGACAACTGTCGCAACGGTTCCTGTAAGATCCTSTGTATGAAGTTCACGAAAATATGTCCAAAAAAGCGTGGTGTTTGTACTTAAAATAGTGCTGTACATCAATATTGCTGAAAAGCTGCTGTTGCTCTGACTGTTGTTTTTCCGCTTTTTAATGACTGGTTAGGTGCGTCATTGGGATGTGTATGAAAAGGGCATTGCAAAATCGGGTTTTGTTTGCGCTCTTACACACTTAGTGATACTTAATAAGGAGTATTTGAGGAGTTCTGTGTGTATATTTGCTCATTTTTCTTTTTTAATGACAAACACAAACTGGATAAAAATTAAGATGAGTTAGGAAAATCCTTTCACACCTTGAATCTCAATTTTCTTTTTTTTTTTTTTTATTCTTTTTTGGTGTTTCTGCCTTTCCAAGGGAGATTTTTCAGTTTCTCTTCTTAACTCTACCGTTGCAACACAACTTTGTTCGTTGCTGTGTCTTAAAAGTACTTTGCTTGTAGCTGTAATGAGAATAGGAGTAAGCTGCCYGATGGTGACTGTTTCGTAACATGCATGTGCATCTGTCTTGCAGAAATGCTGCTCATGGATTCTCGCTTATTCAGGTGGACAGTATGAAGGTCACCATGAAGGATATCTTACAAAAGGCCTTAAAGAGAAGGAAAGGATCACAAAGAGGCTCAGGTGGGTTATTTATTGTATTTTGTAGAATATAGTGCTTTTCCATGAGCATATTTTACATCTCTTTTTAACTCTTGGGAAGGATGCTCAGTTTTTTCAGTGGATACTATGATTTTCAATACTACTCAGAAGCAGTTCTATGYAGAGGTTATGTTCTAGATACTAGCAGAAAGCAGACAATGAAGGAGCTGCATAACATTTGCTGCAAAGCAATATATTCATTACTGCAAATATTTATTTATGATGACAAAGCCATTTACATTCAAGTCCAGCTAGTGATAGTTTGAGATGAAGGGTGAAAACACAGAAAGACCAGTCCTTCCTACAATTTCTATGCTTTTAATTTTTRTAAGGCAGTGGTGCTTAATGTGATTTTAAATAATTTAAAGGATTAGTTTTTACCTGCAGAGAAAAAATATTTACTTCTTGCAGTATTGTTAAAAGACTACTATTATAGTAAAGACATATCAACATTTGAAAAAAAGAAAATGTACAATACTTGTTATATATTASAGCAATGCTTTTTCAGACTTTAAGTGTACATTCACATACATATTACATATATATTTTTTTTTCCAAAGTGCAAGGCTGAGATATCTTTTCAGCAACAAGAAATAATTATTGTGAGACATTGCACTGAGTCTTGTCAGGCAACAAAAGAACTTTAATATAAACCTATCTATACACTAGGTAAAGATAAGCATCTTGTCTTTGTAAATGAATGAAACCTCCGTATATCCCCTTAGTTTTAACTATGTGAAAAGAAAATAAACCCTGTTCTGTTTAGAAAAAGTAGTTCAGTGCAGTTTTTAAACGAGTGTATAATCTGTCATGGATTTAATTAGCTATCTTCAGATGAAAGCTGAAGTTTTAATAAAAGTTAGAAGAGATAACACAGTGAAGGACACGGATGAGCTGTCTCAAGGCCATATTCCAAGGGAACGATAAGAGCTGTAAAAAATGGCAGAGGAGAGCAATTGAATGAAGCAATGAAAATCTGATTCTCGTAAAAAAAAAAAANNNAGAGAGAGAGAGCGAAAGAAAAAGGGAGAGCGAGAGCTGCTGGGCGGTGGTAGCTGAGACCCGCTCGCGTCTGCGGGCGGTCTGGCCGCGCGCCAGGCGTCATTGTTCCCCCTCGGCTGCGGCGGCTCGGTCCAGATGTGCCAACTGCACGTTGCGGCTTTTGCCAGCTGACTGCGCCGTTTGATAACCAGCTCTCTGGATGCCCATCACTGGCCGCAGAGATAGAATTAAATGATGATGATCTTCCCACAAGTTGGGAGAGGAAACAATGCATATAAATCTTGATTTCATCTCAGCGTGAGAAGTCTTTATCCATCATCACTCATAATGAACAAGTCGTTAGCTGCGATGAATGGTGTTCTGTTTTTTTCAAACACCTCTTTTGTTCACTTTTTGGGTGACTTTTATTTATTTCCTGGGGTCAGGTTTCTCTTCCCTGAAGGGAGATGGCTAAAGGATTCGCTTAGCTCAATCTTTAAACTACTTCCTTCCTTCCTGTAACAGACGTTACTCTCTGTCCTTTTGAAATTTGTATTTGCTCTAATTTTGTTACTTTTATTCAGTAGTTTAGAAAAGGAATGGAACTGTCATTTGTTCCTTCAGCTAATACATTAATTTCTGCTGTCTTGGCACTCCTCTGTAATAACAATTTTTCACTAGGTGTACAAGCATATATATTTTTTTCTGAATTTTTAGATTATATAAGAAATCATTTACATTTACTTTACATAAATTATCTGCGTGACATCTCTCCTCTTTGAAATATGATCATTGTCYTTGTTGTGGATATAAATCACAATATAAGTCATAACTAAAATCTGATTTTTTTCATTACTTATATGTGTATTTACTTTTGAACATATAAACAGATTTGTAGAACTAAACAGTGTTGGTTGCAAATTTTGGTTTAAGCTTGTGTATAGATATGTCCAGAATTAGGACCTGCAGCTGTAGGTTTTGTGTATTGGGAGTCATTGCTGGAAGAGTGATCACTTTGGGAAAAGCTTTTTGCTTTTTTTCCCCCATATTCCTGAATTTCATAAAATAAATATTTTCTTTATTTTTAAAACTATGAGCACTCTTAGTGCCTTATTGAAATCAGATAATACTGTCACATGAGGGAAGTGATGTCTGAGATTCAGTATTCATATATTAATATGATAAATCATAAATTAAACTTTGTTATTCCAATTATTATTATACTTTCCCTATCCAAAACTGTGACTCATAAGGTAGCAGACTCTTTTTTCAATCTTGCCTTTCATCTTTAAAACGGCACTGTATTGCAAAAAGTGCAGCTGTTCTCACAGAGGGATCCACTTGCTTGCACTGCCCTCTGGATCTGAAACAAGCCATTTACAGTCTCCCTATACTGCTGTTAGCAGAATGGGATGAAAATGCTGCCTGTGTTTAAAGGACAGTTAAAACTCAGAATGCTACCTGCTGGGCATGGATTGACTGGAGATGGAGTGGAAAAAGGTCTTGTCTTCGTTTTTCATCTAACACCAAATTTCTTGTCTTTAGAGTGAATATGCCTCTTACTTTCAGTGGGAGATGCTCAGATAAATGGAATTTAAGATCAGACTATTAACACAGTACAGTTCTGTGCCTTTGTAGTTTAAGTCATTATCAAGCAGTGGATTAAGATGTCAAAGATCTGAATAAAAGAGGATATAATTTAGGAAAAGCATTTCTTCTCATTCAGCAACACTTCCTTTTAAGTTAATTGCTCTAATTTAAAAAAAAAAAAAAACTAACCAAAAAGAGACTTAACGTATTTACTTAAAGTAGCTGTAATACTTTAATAAAGTGGAATGCCTGTGAACTTTTCTGTGCTTTTCTTATGTACCTACAGACTAGTCTTCACAGAACAAATGAATTTATTATGTTTACAGCCCATGTTATTTTCAAGTGCTCAGGTAAAAATTTGCTTTCTGGCCTGTTTTCAGTACTGACAGAGATGATGTATTTCAAATCGATCCTGCTTTTATGGGAGAATGCAACATTGGTTGGTTGTTTTGGATGAGGAGAAAATTGAAGACATGCTGTTGCATAGTCTGGAAGTGGACATCCCATTATGACAAGAGCTAAGATACTAGACTAGTTTTCTCCAGTTATTTTATTCAGCTAGTAATCTGCAGCTTACAAGTATGTTTTTCAATGAGCTGTTGAGTTCCAAGTTCCTGAAAATCCATATGCCTAGGTTACCTCTGTGAAGCAATGACCTTCTGGATTTCTCTGTTTTTGACTTTTGTTTAAAAATGCCATTACCATCCTTGTAGCTACCAACCTTTACCTACCTTCTGAAGCATGAGACTGGTAATGACAGAGTTTGTCGTGACGAATGGTAGCACAGAGTTCAGTTTTTTAAAAGTTCTGTTTTAATATGTGCACTGATGTTAATGTACAAATATATGTTGGGTGAACTTTCTCTGTACAAATTACAAATGTGTTTTTTTTTTTTCCAAAATCCCTTTTTTGAAAAGACCAAAGCTGAGTATGAGACTGCAAATTAACTTCAAGACAAAGATAATTTGTTGTATGAAGATACAGGTCAATAAGTTGTGATAGAAACAGTTTATGACCTTATTTCATAATAAGTAGCATGAAAAAAGTGGGAAAAAATAATTATATTTAGCTCTACATAGGTATTATGTTAGATTAAATTATTGCAAATTCTATAAATTACTATGCATTCTTTGCAGTTTTCCTTTCTTGGTGTCACACAACTTTTGCCTTGAAGGTATGAACATTTTTAGTATTGAAAGCTATTGATCATTTTAAAATAGTGATCTTTGAGTGAATCAATGGGAAATGCAAGTGGTAAAATCATCTGTATGTGTTGTAGTTGAGAGAACCACACCCCTTAAGTCATTTCCTAAAGGTTGTACTGAGGCGGTGTTTTGGGAACCTCACGAACAGCTCCACAGTGGACGGCAGTAGGGAGTTAATGGGAATACTGTATCACTTCTTGCCACAGGCCCGAGTAACAAACTGGAAGAAGTGTGTGAATGGTTGCAAGTTAGGGAAAAGCCTGTAACAAACAGTCAGTGCTACGTACTGGAGAAGATAAATCTGCAGAGGAAATTGTTGAGGCAGATGTTTAATTAGTTAGAGTAAGGCTGGATAAATCAGGATAGGAGCTGTCTACGCAGATATGCTGGTTTGCCTTGCTTTTCTCAAGGCTGGTTTCATTGTCTTGAAAGCTAACTGTCCTTTTAGCTTAGGAAAGAAGCAACAAAAGCAGTCATATAACCTCTCTCCTATTGTAATGGATTTCCTTGTGTACACTCATAAAATGGAAAATGTAATTGATGTTTTCTTATGGTAATGAAAAATAACTAAGTAGAATACTTTATCTTCAATTTATTTAACCTATTGCATGCTCACTGCAAATGAGTGTTTTACATGCGAGCTGGAAATAAAACACTCTTGGTTGTGGAATGAGCTCCCAGAGCAGGCTGGTCTAATCCAGAGATGAACCACCTTGATGGGGGCTTAGTGAAATCTTTCTTGTAAGAGAGTTTTCTCTTTTCTTTAAAAAGAAAAAAAAGAGAGAGAGACAGAGAAGTCAGGATAGGACCGTATCCTAACCAAGACATTCCACAGCAGTAAGGAGAGAAGAGCTCAAGGCTCCGTTAAGGTCGGTGGGGACTTTGTTATGCCTGTCAAGTTTACCTGGGCAGTGCTTCGGTATTGTGGTAATGGCAGTGGAGAGAATCCTGACGTGTGTAGGTGCTGTGAGGATTGCTGGGTATAAACCCGCGGTGTGTGGAGTTCTGTCTTTAACAGTGGTTTTGGAAGCTGTGGGCAGTCCAGCAGCTGATGGTCTGAAATGTGGCAGATCTGAAAGGGAACCACATATGTGAAATCAGGAGCATAAGAACTTCTCATTCTTCCTGAACTTGTCAGTGGAAATGTTGGACTGGGGCTGTATGGATTTTGGACAGATACAACAATRGAGTCTTGAAATGCTTTTTGGAAAGTGAGATTTGGGTGTTTTAATATGTTTTAATACTCGATATAATTATACTCCCTAGAAATCAGTAAGAGTCTTAATATTAATTTCAAAAAGGAGTAGACTTTAGGCATGCTTTCRATACCCGAGGCTCATGTTTTGCAGAGCAAGTCCTGGAAGAAGAACAGATAGCATTGTGTAAATGTAAAATACCATTATCAATGTATATATTAATTTATGTGACTGCTAAACCATTTTCCTAGATGATCAATCTAGTGTTTATTTCTGCWGGTCCCACTTTCACCAATACTTGCACATTTTCGAGTTAGCCAGTAAGACTTACCGTAAGAATGTGGGTTATGGTAAACATACATTTTAAAACCCTTCTTTCCAGAAAGGCTCAGTTTCACCAAGAAAGAGTAGTTGTTCCGAGATGAAATGCAGAGACCCTTGTGTGCAGATACCGCAATACRGCTGAGTCCTGGTCTGACAGCATCCCACAAGTTGCAGTAGACAAGTAGATCTTATCAGTCTTTCTGTATCTGGACTAAAGCCTGATTTAAGTATTTTCTGTGAAGTACGTTTGCATGGCGTACTATTTTAAGAACATAAGAAAGATGATGACTTTGTTCTTCATATTTTGTGTATCTTAATGCCGTGGTAATTTTCTAATTAAATGTGTGCAGAAATTATATGTACGCTTGAAAGCTATATTCATCTTCCTCTCTTTTTTCCAGCTATCCATCCTTTTACTCTTTCACAGATATGTTTTCTGGCATACCAGTTGGCCTTTCCTCCAGAGCTTAACTGTAGAGTAAATAAGAGTGCAAAGAGAATATGTACAGAGAGTTTGTTTTCAAACAAATTCAGCATTGATGTCAGTATATAAAAACTGAATGTTCCTAGAAGGAAATGAGAGACAAAACTAAACAAAATACTGAAACATTAGAATAATCCTGCCTGCTTCTGGTCCATGTCAGCTTCTCTTCATYTGAAATTTCATGTGAACAGAGAAGCCTTGTCTGATTAATCTTGTCTGATTTTAAGTAGAAATTCTTTGCAAGATGAACATGCTACTGATTATTATTTAATAGCTGCTTCAAACTGTAAACATTTCTAAACCAGGAATACTCAATCCTTTTAAGAGMAAAATGCTATACAAGTTTAATTGTTATAAACAATATCTTCTGCCAACATTTCACAGACATGACCTGTATTTTCCGTGGGTTAGAGTGAGAATTATTAGCTTAGTATTCTGTTCTGTTTGAAGAAAGACTAACGCTTTTTTTCTTTAAATGAAAACAGCTGCTTTACAATAACATTCAAGTCCCCAACAGCTGTCAACTATTTCTTTTTGCATTCTTTAAAGTGTGTAAAGTGACCAAAAATAGTCTAAAATAATCTTACTAATCTGGATAAGTATATTATCTCACTGCCGCAGGAAACTGAATAATAAGGAAAGAGAAAAAAATCAAGAAGTAGGGATAGAACATAAAAAGAAAAGCCTCCATATCGTATTTTAGTCCGTACCATGGAATCAAAGGAATTATAGTTTTAAAGACCTATTAAAATAATCTGTTCCATCACCCAGGTAACTTAGAGCTGTGGCGAATGGTACAATCTATTAATGCATGTTCTGTAATGGTTTATTATTTTTGTATGTAGTTTTTTCACACAAAGCTATTAAGTTATCTTTCAGAAATTTGAGAACAGTAGTTCAAAGTAGAGAATTCTGATAAATAAATGAGGCTTATYTTTAATTGAAAAAGCAACTAGAAAAGATCCAAATTCTATTTGAAAATACACTTTATAACATATCAGTTTCAGCACCACCTTTAAAGGCAAATTTAATGTCTATAACATGCTTTTGAAACTGTTTGTAAACACATTTTATTCAAAACTTAAATGGGAGATAGGCAAAAACTGTAATACTATTTGTATGAAAAAGCACTTATTGTCAGCTATTCTGCAAGGCCCAAGGGAAATTGCAAGGATGCAGTAGAACTGAAGGTTTTCATTTAAACTTGTCCCATGATTTTCCTATTTCTGGAGTATTTCAGCAGTTCTGTTTGTAAATACTTGGTCCTGATGCGGTGCTGCCGTATTCAATTTGTCTTGTTCCTCCCTTGCTCGGATGCTAAGGAGACCTGGCACGCTCTGAAGTGCTGGGAAGGGGCAAAACAGCTTTGTGTCACTACAGCCTGAAAGGAAGAAAGCAAGCATATCAGAGAGGAGGAGAATTGGGAATGAAGTGGTGGCCGCAGACAGAGAGGATAGCTGGCAGTAAAGAGAAAGGAAAGGAGCAATTTATAACGTGCATATATCGCTTTGTGGAACAGATTGTCTTCAGTTCTGAAGGCATATGTATTTTGGTGGGCTTCTCAATGAGTTCTGTATCTAAAGCACAAGATCAGTGTCTCTGCTGCCWGTTTAACATGCTGTCCTTCTAAAACTACCTCTTAGACTTTGAATACCAGATCTATTTCTTGCAATGTACCCATCTCAATTTCTGAACTATYGAAAGTTAGATCTTTCAAGAAATATAAAGCTGTCACTTTTAGAAGTATCCCTAATGGTCTCAGAAACGGAGCACAGCTCGTCTAAAGTTTCTCAAAAGGTTAAACTCCTTGGAATCYTGTGCTGTTTGCCTATTAAGTTATTATTAGCATTGATGAAAATGTTTCTTGTTATTCTCTAGAAGTAAATATTTTTCTTTCAACAGAGGATTAAGACTGATGCTGACCTGCAGCGCGTTGCTAGCAGGTGCCCTGCGAGCCCGCGCTCTGGGAGGGAGAGGTGCCRCTGGGACTACCACCTGGAGGAACCGTTCCCTCCCTCCCTCCGGAGGACTCGGCTCGCTCCGGGGCAGGGTGCCGCTGTCTGCAGCGCCGCGGCCGGGGCTGCCCCGGCACTGGGAGCGTGGGTCGTGGCTGCCGTTTTCAAGAGAGTAGTTATATGTGACAGGTAAACATGAAATAGGGGAAAAAACAAAGCATGTGCAAAAATGCTAATTCTGAGTATCTTTAAAACGGTACCCGTTTTACCATAGYGTATGGTAGGGATCGTCGAAGAGGGAGTGCTTTGGAGAGGCAGAGTGTTAGAAAGCAGCAGGAAGGTGGAAGCTACTGGACTGCAGATTTTAAGATGAGGGAAACCATCAACTCTGAACTCCTTTCTATCACAGGCCAGCAAATCRCACCTGGTCATCTTGTGTTACAACATCAGCGTGGGGCAACTGGCAGAGTCGCACCTTCTGGGAAGGTGTGTCGTGGTGGTGGGACCTAGAAATGCAGAATCCATCTCTTTATTTGTTCTTGTTCTTAAAATAAATAAATAAATAATAATTAAAAAAAGCTCTAGATCTCCTACTTCAGCATCCACCTCCAGTTCTGTGCTGGCTTTAACGCATGCATGCCAGGSGGGCTCTGAGCACCCTGAGATTGCGTTGGAAGAAAGAGATGGGGGAAATGGGCAAAAAGAAAAGGCTGGTGTATGAGAAAGGAGAATTAGGAAGATAAAAGAAAGCATGTAAAACCACAGCCCTGTGATTAAAACATTTTAAAGAGATGAATCATGATCAGAGTGAACTGTCATTAAATTTGATGTTATTTTTGAATAAGGGTAACTAACTGAGGAATTTAAAATTTTTAAGTAAATAAGTAGATTATGTGTATGTTTGCACTGACTTTTAAAGAGATGGAACCCTCAGAATCCGTGGCAGCGAAAAGTACGTTGGTTTGGATTTCCCTGCATTTACATGTGTGTGTTCCTGCTTAAGAGGCAGTTTTGAGTTTCGGTGGTCTTCGGTGCTTTGTTTTGCGTAATTATAGCATCCCTAAAGAGTTGCCTCTCCTCAGTTATGAATAGCTTTATTCAGCAATTCTCTGTTTTTCCTTACGTGAAGCTGTTTGTATTAGAAGGATTTAAATTAAAAGAACGTCAGTCTTTGCAGATCCTCGGTGCGGCTCTCTCCCGCTTGCTGCTCGTGTTTCACTGAAGAGGAAACGTAGTAAAAGAGGCGCAGGTTTAGCCGCGTAGCCCGCCGCAGTCACGCTGCTCTGCCGCGGGGCAGCGCGCTCTGCCTGGCCGTGGCTGGGTGCTGGCCCAGCAGCACCCTGGTTCCCACGCGCTCGGGGAGCTGTGTATGCGTCAGACGTTTCTTTGTTTGGCCTCTGCCTTGGTGTGTGTGTTAGGTTTGCTTGGTATTTATTTAGYAAAATACCTTCCGTAGGGCTGCTGTTCTGGGAGGATAAACACTGCTTTGCTGCAGAAGGTATGATAGAGGCTCCTTGGAATCATTTCCTTTTGCCTGCAAACCTCATTTCTGTTTGGCAAAGGCTATAATTCATTTTATGTATTTATTTAATTTCAGCAAGCCCTTTCTCTCCCGCCTGCGGGTGTTGGCCAGGTACTGGCACGACTGGTGACAGGGACGTGAGCACCTGGGGAGCAGCTCACTGTGAACAAAGTTTGTGGATAGTTTGTCAGAACAGAAATAGCTCATTAGTCCTGGGCATTTAGACTGATGGGATTTTGCTCATCAGCCAGAACTACTGATGAAAATTTTTCATGTCTGGACTCTGAAATGAATGCGAAGGATTGAAATGAGTCAATTTTATAACTGTTGGTATTGAAATCTTACATTCATTGTTTTTTTCTGGATTGGTAATAAAGCTGGAATTTTTGTGACCTTTTAAATTCTATAATTTGGTGTTTGTACAGTAGAGACTTTTTGTTTAATTTATATATTGATGAAAGGAGATACTCTTGATATATTTGGTACATGCATGGAACCATCTCCATCCTGCTGTTTTTCCTGAAGCCTGAAGTGCATCCTTCTGGGTGGCTGCATTACCCCTTGTTGCAACATGACTGCTTACACATCTGTACCCAGGGGAAAACACCTTTCTGACTTGATAATCCAAGTCAGTAATGTAGAGACCTTATTTTGATGTACATCTCAAATAACCATCTGAGCTTGGATTACAGGATGTTCATGCTAGTGCTATCTTTTAGGAGGCAGACTGYGCTACCCCCCCTGTGGAGGGGACTTAGTGCGTGTTAGCTGTAGCATATACCTCCCTGCCAGCCTCACGTACAACTGATTGTCTTGACATTTTTTTTTTTAATTCATGATTTTAAAAAAGCTTTCTGGATAACGTATTTCTGCCATAGGTACCTTACATTATGGATGAAACATGAGGATTTCTTACTTGTTTCGGCTTTATTTAGGGGTACACATTGCTAATGTAGGAAGAAAAAAAGTCTGTAACAGCAAATAAATAAAATACTTCTGTTAATATGCTGCTGATACCAGTTTGCTGCTAGTTATATTGCATGCCTTTTTGTCCGCAAGAGCAACACATAAATGAAGTGTGGTTGTTTCTTTTTAAGGGGATTTTGACTAAATTCTTTAATTTCACTGGCTGTCAAGGTAGTGTTAAGTAAAATGGGTTTGAACTGCTGTAGTTTTTGTGTACTGGACTAGATGTCAGAAACCTTTGCCATCACTGGAAATTCTGTCACTCTGGATTTACTATCTGTTTCCCACAGCTGAATTCTTAAGCAGTGTGATTTAACACCTTGGCTCTCCATCAGCCAGTCCTGGCATTTATTTGAATGCATTACTCCACTGGTTTCCATAAACTATTTTACAATTGTTTCAAATAAATGACTGTTTATTTCTACAAAAACCATCTGTATTTCTGTGGAGAGCAGCAGATAACTGTATGTAAAATTTGGTAATGTCACAACAGTGCAAGTTAAGAAAAACAGATTGGACTAAAAAAAGTCTCATGCTTGTTAAGGATTTGTTTTCACTATTTAAATATCATTACTTATTAAGCAATATTTGCATTTTTAATGATAAAAATCTTTATTCCACTTCAGAGGTGTTGAGGAGCTCTGGGGATTTTTAACAGATAAACAGATTTAAGATGTCCTCATAGCAGTAGAATTTGAGATATAAACATTCTGGCTTTTCAACTATTTCCTCTCAAACTGTTTACATATTTTCTGTTGTTTTATTGTTCATTGCCAAACACACAATGAAATCCTTGCCCCTTCTGTTGTGTTCGACGAAAATATCTGCAGCAGAAGGCCGGAGACCTCTATCTGTGCTTAGTTTCTGTGTTCTTCATGCTGTGTTGGTGTTTTCCTTCTGCAGTTCTCCTTTATTTATATTCTTTGTTCAGTATTCAGCTTGTAACCAAAGGTCAATATCCTGCACTGGTGGGAAACCTGGGCTTCCCCTGCACCTCTAGGGAGCTACTTTCCAGGAAGACCTTCCAGAGGATGATGGCATGGCTCAGATTGTGTGTTCMCAGTCAGTTTTGAATGAATATCCAGACTGACTGTTCTGCTTCTTCCRTATGTTATGTATGTGYTTGGCAGAGTGAAAGCTAGAATCCATAGCCTAATATTTAGCACAATGGATGCRTTTTGTCAAATTATTTGAAATGATAGAAATATGTAAACTCTCTTCTTCTCATGACCATGTAATAATGGTGACACATTTCCAGCAAATGCCTTCTATAGCAAAAATTTTAAAAAGTAACAAGAAAAATAAATATAAATATAGTTTAAACTCAGAAGAAATCACACTTTCAAAAGCTTTGGTTTGAGCAAGAAAGCAGTAAATCATATGTAGTTGCAAAAGAAAAAACTTAAAATAGGGAAGTAGCACGGACATCAACATTAAATGTTTATCAGCTGCTTTCTTTTTACTGCTTTCCTGTCTTGTCTCTGTACATGGGCAGAACTCGAAACATAGCTCCTGCTTACTGTTTGCCTGGCGTCTACTGCCTTGACATCTACTGCCTTGACTCTTAGGGACCTTGACTCTTGGGGAAGGATAGCCAACGTGTCCTTAAATTTCTGATTTTTCATACGTTGCTATGGAATTACAGCCGTACAAGCACTTGAGATGCTGCGTGGCTGGTGTTGCTGCGGAGGCGTGAGTGGTCTTGTGCTTTTCTCCCAGGTAGCACAGGCTGGTGTAACACGGTCTCCTTCATCCTGCTGGGGCTGTGCCTCCCCTTCTCTTTCCCGGTGCCATGAAGCTTCCTGTTAGCGTGCGCAAAGAAAAGGGAAGAGCAGTTTTGGAAGAGCTTGAATATGGAAACACTGAGCTGTTAAATATGATGTACAATATACTGCTCATAGGGGCAAGTATTACCCTTATTTTTGGAAAGAGCTCAAGGACAGACTAGTATATCTTGACTACTTTACTAGGCAAACTGTGAAATTGTAAAATGAAATTGCTGCAGAGAGTGAAATTAATAGACATTAATATGGACAAATATGATATACTAAGGAAAAAAWTTGCTTAGATTTTGTAGAAGTGCCTCAGAAACCTGTGAGCAGTCTTTGAAGAAGTCAGGGACCCTCTGAATAAGGATGATGTGTTTTATATAGCAGGCGTTGACTTCCAAAAAGATTTGACAAAAGCTCATAAAGCAATTAAGCTGTCACAGGATGAGAAGGAGGATCCTCACATGGATTAATAATTGATTAAAAGACAGGAAACAAAGAATAGGAATAATGGCCCTCCGTTATTAGTAACTAGGTTACTGGTGGAGTTCCAGTGGAATTGGTGGAACCTGCATTGTTCAGCTAATGTGTGGCGTGGAAAAGGAGGTGAATGCTGATGTGACAAAATGTGCTGTTGATACAAAGGAAGTAAGAATAGTACAAATAAAAGCTGCCTGTGAAGCGCTGCAGAAGTATCTCACAATGCTGAGTGACAGGACAATAAAACGGGAGAGGGAATTCAGTGTCAATGAGTGCAAAATAATATACATGGTGAAAAGCAACTGTAACTATATGTATACAATGATGGGCTCTAATTACCTCCTATCAGTCAAGGAACGGATCTTGGAGGAGTCGTGGATAGTTCTYTGAACACTTCAGCTCAGTGCTTAGGAGCAGTCAGAAAGACAAATTGAAATTAGAAATTAGGAAAGGAATGGAGAACAAAACAGAAAGCATKATTATACTACTGCATAAATCATGATATGCCCACACATCAATTGTWGTACTTTATCTCAAAAAGGATATTATAGAACTAAAAAGATACAGAAGTGGATGACTGTGAAAATGGATCAGACGTGTGAAATGAGTACATGGTAAGCAGAGTAGGTATTTGCTAGTTTGGAGAAGACATGTCTGCAATAAAAGAGAAGTCTATGAAGTATATGTGGTAGAAATGTAAATAGGGACAGTGTTATCTCTGTTCTTCATAAAACAAGAACTACATGGAACCAGAAAAGGCAGGTAGGCAAAGATTTTGAAACAAAAGAGGATTCGTTTTCTCACACAGTGTAATTAATTGGGGAACTCATTGCCCTAGAACATTATGGAAATCGGAAATATAAAGGGGTTAAAAAGCACTTTAGACAAATGCATAGGCAATAAGGGAAGCAGAAGCAGTGGAGAAAGCATGGCTGGAGCTGGGGTTTTTGTGCGAATTCCTGGCACTCCGGAGAGCCAGGCAAGGGCGACGGTAAACGGTGAGGTATGTTGCAGAGGCTAATGCTGTCGAAAGACAGTTTTAAACCTTTTTTTTGTTGTTGTTGTTTATACTGATCATCTTAATTTAGTTTAGTTTGACAACTCTACAAAGATTCAAACATTGAGCTAAATCTTTATGTAATCCCCATTTTACACTATTAACTTGTTTGCAGATTGAAATGGGTTTTGTTTGGTGTTTTTGTTTAAAGCTTTTTTTTTCTTTTTGAGTGTTAGCGTTTGTTTATTGTGCGGATTCAACCCCTGACCATGGTATTCTTCATTGCTATTGAAAGTTAATGGGGGAAAAATTGCATTCCAAACATTTGAACCTGTAGTAGCCATGGCTGAACTTAGTTGATCTCTGGTGATCGGTTCAATTTAGTTACGATTTTTAGCCATTAGGCTGGGGTTGAATGATGGTGATTTGGTTGAGGCCAAATGTCTGTAGAAAATTGGCTGTTTGATAAGAGCCCTGTTATCAGAGGGGGATACTTTCTCATTTACATTTAGATGAGTATTGATTATTTATTTACTCAGAGAAGTGAGATTCGTTCCCAATCTTATCTCTCTCGTCTCTGCTTGTCAGCAGAAAGAGAGATAGAGCTCCTGACATCAGCCCAAGATAACAGCACTTTGTAGTGAAGATAAAAGTTGGAATGGGCCTTTTTCTAGTCTTGACTGAAAGGATAAGTTTTAAAAATTAGAACTGATGGGTCATGCTTTCAAAACCCCATTCTGAAGGCTTTGCAGCTTAAATGGGCGACAGAATTGGTTTGTTGCTATGAGGATGGCCATTCCCCTTTTGTAAGAGAATTGTTTAATTTGATTATGCTGTGTGATTCTCCCTGGGCCACAGGAAAATAATGTTACGGAGTGTAGTATTTGGGTTTGTTTTTAATTCCTGATAAACCTTCCTCTGTTCTCTAAGGGGTATCTTGAAATAACAAACTACAGTAGATAGCTGTAAGCAGAAACCAGCCGCTAATGGTGCGGATGGCTAAAGGGGCTTTTTACCTGGAAGGGATGTGCATTACTGGAAGCGCATCTGCACGCGAGGCGTGCGGGCTTGTGCGTCGGGTGGAGATGTGCAGAGCAGCGTTCTGTCCTTCTGCTGAAGTGAGCCCGGTTCCTGAGCAGCTGGTGCTCTGTCAGTGTGCTAAAAAATCCACCGGCGAGTAATTGCTGCGGCAGCGTGTGCTGCTGCTGGTGGCATTTGCATTACGCGGTGTAGGCATTTGCTCCTAGTTGCAGGGTATTTTTCCAGCAGCGTGGTCCGGGAAGTGAGAACACGGGTCTGCCTAAGGCAGCTTGGCTCCCAGACCTGCTGGGAGAGGGCCCAGCTTTCACACCCTCCCCTGGCGCTCGCCCGCGCGAGCGGCTTGGAGGGCTTGAGCAAAGAGGGGGTGCTGGATGGCTCGGCTGCTTCTGCTTCGTCAGGTTTGGGCCGTTCCGGACTGCTGTTTTGGTTCGCTCTTCCTCCCTGGACGCCTGAGCGCGTGTTTCTCCAAGGCCTGCTTGCTTTGCCCCGTCACCAGTTTCTCACCTTCCAAGTATTTGTGACAAGGTGCCAGGACTTCAGTAGGGATTTTTATCTGTTCGTGTTCTCCGCTGGGTATTTTGCCCCGGTAACTTCCATTTCAGCTTCTACTATAATTAYGTCATTTGAACTTGTGAGAGAAGCCTTATATCAAACTCCTCTCCAGAATTACCCTAATATTTTTCATCTGTTGTGAAGTAAAGGTCATGTAAATGTGTACAGATATTTTAAATACATTATTTAAGAGTAGATCTAGAAATCCATTTACACATTTTAATGAATTCCACAATATTTTCTATTTTAAAGGAGTTACTCGGGCAAAACGTGCCTCAATTTCTAGGCTTTTGTTCTATTTGTTAGTTTATTAACAGCTGGTTAGTCCAAGCTGGCCACAAACTGGATAACAACAGTTTGGGTGATTCATGTGATCACAGAATTCTCAAGTTGCTTCAGATAAAAACCGTATTTTTTATATTGGCATGGTTGTGGTAAAGGTTATGATCACTAACAGCTTTCTGCAGGATGGCAGGAAGTGCGTTAAGTGGAATGAGAATTGTTTCTGAGATACTCCGTTTTCTTCCTTAAACGGCTCTAGCTGTTGGGGCCTGAGCTCGTAAGGAGAGAGGATGAACGGCGGCCGAGCCCCTCTTTTTAACTTGGTCCCCTTGCAGTTGTGCATCTGATCCAGCCGTAATTTTCAGCCTTTCGTACCGTGTATGTTTTACCTAACGGTAAAAAGTGGTCCGGGCAGCGCGGGAGGAGGGCGGAGAGGGGCCCGAGGAGGAGGAGGAGGAGGGGGCGCGCTCGGGGCCCGGAGCGCTGCCGGCACGGCCGC
>NW_028185750.1:1138290-1169567 GCF_003343005.1 Rhea americana | reverse complement strand
GGCTGCCGCGGCGTGCCGGGAGCCGGCCCCGCTGCTGCCCGCGGAGTCGCCGGGAAGGAGGAAACTCCGTTTTACAGAAAAATGACGTCCTAGCRCGGGGGCAGGACGCGCTCGGAGCGCGGCCTGCTCTTCGCGTGACTTCTGGGGAAACGAAATGAGAAGCCGTAATTGAAAGTCTGCTGCAGTAAATTTAAAATTAATTGGCTAACAAATTCCATCTCTTAGGCGTGCCATCTGAGGCTAAAATACTTAGGTTTTTTATGTTTTAAATATTTCATCATATACTATCGTGATTCAAAATCAGGAAAGCATTCAGAAATATTTTAAATACTAATAAAGAAGGAATAGATTTCTTTATTTCAGTTCTAGCTGGTTTGTTACATTAAGACCTATTTAAAGATGCTTTGTATTACTCAAAATGTCTGAGGTGTTCGTTTAGCCTGGCGGGCCGGGTGCCTCTGTCAGTGCCCCGGAGAAGACAGGGGTTGCTGGGGGCTTTCTGCGTGCCCCGGGCCCGCGCTGGGCAGCGGCGCCCCGCAGCAGGGCTGGGGAGCCGTTCCCGTTGCTCTAGCGTAGGGACCGATGAGTTCCCACGTGTAGTTCAGCTTATCTAGGTTACTCTTTTCATTCTTCTGTGTCCTGGCCCTATATGCTGTTAAGATAGCAGTCCCGAAACTTTATATTGTACTACTTTTTTTTTTTATTCTGGTTTAAGGATCTGCTCAACTAGAAGACTTTTAAAAAGAAGGAAGAAAGACTGTGTCCTTATTTTTATAATAACCATTCTTAATACATTTTCTGTAGTTGGCAGTCAGGTTTGGTAAGGGCTATCATCTTTCCTTTAGTGATTAAGTTGGAGAAAAAGAGAGATCAACACTGAATCTTGAAAAAAAAAATGTATAGATAAATCAAACATCTTTGAAAATAGCTGAAGCAACAGCATCTGTACATGTTTATAACTGATTCAGTTCTATGAAGTGTATTTCTTTCATTTTCAGCGGATACAATGTTAGTGGTATAGCTATCTCTGGGAAAAGATCAAATTTGACTGTCGATGACCCGTTGTGCTTCCTGCAGCTGCTAAGTTGCTGGGCGATACCGAATGCCGTCTAGCATCAGACCTGCTCCCTGGGCCTGGGCACCTCTGCTGACGGATCGGTCTGCGGCACTGTCTGCCGCGGACGCTGGGGCTGCCACCGCTGCTGGTGTCTGAAGGAGCTCCCCAGCTCCCGAGCCTTGGGAGTACGGCCTTTTAAAAACACACTGTTGGTGGAGGTAGAAATAGCCAAATCAAATGTCACAGAGCTGATTTTTGTGACAAAATACAGTAAAATAAGTTACAAAAGAGGGCGTATTTTCATCCCCAGCTATTTCAGTGCCTGGTGCAGACACCACTGTGTCTTGCCATGTACTGAGCAAGTCAGTAATCACCTTATCTGGGCAACTAAACTTCTCTCATTTTTTTTCACATCTGTGGAGGGTAAGTGTGTGTTTGGTTGAGCTCACTCTAGAGAAACAGTCTTTTTTTTTTTTTTTTTTCCCAAGCTGGGAGAGTAATACGCTCCGAGAAACAGAGCATCACCCTTCATCTCTGGATGTGAGCAGTTTAGCTGTGCAGCAGCACATCTGCCTTCCCTTCAGAATCTGCTCCCGCTTCCAGGCAGCAGGAGAGACTCCTTCGCTGCCCAGGCAAATACCTCGCTGGGTGATGTTCATGGCACTCCTACTTTCATTATATAAAGAGCCGTAAAGAGGGCAGAGCAAAGGGGAGCAAGCACAATATACTCTTTTACATTGGAAAAGATGCCCAAATAGTGCAATACACACACGCATCAAGATCTGAGTAGAAATTTTTATAGCGAGCAATATCAACTGTCTTACAACATGGCCAGGATATTTAATATAGGAGTAGTATGGAAGTGTTCATGAGAATTTTTTGTCAGTAGCGTAGTCGTAGCCTTGTTAGCCAGCCAAAGATGAAGGGAACATTTTGTTTTCATGCAGACCATCCTCCACCTTTTTATTACATGATCCTTCCCTTTGGAAAAGAGCTTTAAAACATAAACATCTACGTGCTTTGCTTCTGGAGTACAAATATCCTCACATTGATAGAATGTGATAAACCATCACCGTGTTAGAAAACATAATTTTACAAGTTACTTTATGTTTCAGGTCCTCAGTATCGGCTGGAGAAGCAGAGTGAACCTAATGTCCCCGTAGATTTAGACTGTACCTTGGAGAGCCAGAGCACTTTGGAATTCTGCCTTGTCCGAGAGAACAGTATGTTTGCCCTTTTCACTTTTGCTCTTGTAAACTGCTTAAACTCACATAAGTTATGTATTTTGGAATACAAACTGTACTGTCTGGGCAAGTAAGTTTTGACGAGACTCTTTCCTGAGGCACTTTTCAGTTGTGCCAAAAGAATATTCCAAAGGGAAATGATTAATTTCATACCTTTTAGTAAATAGTCTGCATCCTGTTTATCACTTCTTGATTAATCTTTTTCTGTTAAATTCTGCTCTGAAAAGTTATGACCAACCCTGAAAAACACATGAAATATGAAGCTTTTTCTTTTGCAGGCACTATTTAGTGAATAAAGTGATTGGTCTGCAGTATATTTTGCCGTGTCAATATTGCTGTTAGAAGAACTGCATTTTTTGGTAGCATTTACAAAAATTAACCATGCCGCTAGAAATAGAACAGAGTGATGATTTTAAAGTACAAAACAACTTAGTTTTCTCGCCAGTCATGCTATGGTGTTTTTATTCTCTTATTGTTTAATGATTCTAATATTGTTTCCTTAGTTATAGCTTTACAAGAAATTATCTGAAACTTACAAAAAAGAAATTTCCCTTACATTTGTGTGTCCTCCATACCATTTTGGTCCATCCTTCATTCTTTCCAACAGTTATGCTCTCTGTTTTGTTTTGTTTTTTTCATTTTAATTTTAATTCAACTGTCACAATTTTGATTGTATTTGATGAGGAAAACTAGTAGCACCCATGYTCTCGGTTAAGCTTAGAGGATTTGCTGCAAAAAATGGTAAGAGCCTGTTTCAAAAAGCATACGTTTTTCTTTCTTTACAAAGATTAGACTCTTCAATTTATGTTTATTTAGCTGTAGGATTTCTTATTTTATCCTCAAAAGACAAGGAGGAGTCCCTGAAAGAATCCCTAGTTCCAGGAGCAAGTTACACATTTTGCTCCCATTTAAGGAGGAGGGAAGTTGAAGCACAGCGAGCTGCAGTGAGCTTTCTAGTAGTATGTCAGGAGCTGAGAATAAACACTCACAGTTTTGCCATTCTTTGTAGGGTGGAACTTGCTCCCAAAATACACTTGATGCTTCTGTTTTGTTTCTTCACACAATGGTTCTAAGAAACTGAAACTGCAGGAGAAAATAGTAGAAGAGATGCTGCACATGAGGAAATAGAGCAATTTTAACCTTACTATTCAAGTCACACTTTTTCAAAGTCCAGAATTTCCTGAGGTTATCATCCCAGCTGTTCTTTTTGTATCAAATTTTAAACTATAAAAAGTTGCAAAAAACAGGGAGTTTTTCTAAGTATTGATTGAAGTACTTGTTGAAGTCATAAGAAAGTCTTCTACTGAACCAATAGTAGTCATGCTTCTGCAAGTTTTGCGTATTTCAATTACAAAGAGCAAAAAGAACAAAATACAAGCACTTTTATTTGCCRCCCAAATCTTGGAAAACGTGAAAGTGAAGACAAACCAGGTATGTTGTAGAATTCAAAAGCAGATCACTGTTTTAGTTTGTTCAAGGTAGGCAGTAGCCTAGGCGAAATAATAAATGCTTACATGTATTCTGAACTTTTTTGGCCTTGCATTTACTGAATGTTCTTTGGAATGACACCAAGCTACRATAAGGGATGCAGGATAAGTCTTATGCTTATCATTTCTCCCCCAAGATGTGGGTAAGTTTAATGTGATTTTCCTCTTTCCCTGCTCAGGGATGTATGTGAAACACCCAGGAAGTTAACATCAGTTAGAATTTATGCACTGTACATGGGGCAGGTTCCCCCCAATACACACTGAGCAACTGGACTTTGTAGTGCTTAAGGAGCTATCTTTTAGGGGATGAAATAGAATAGAAATAACTTGAAAATCGTAACATCAAAAAGATATGGTCATTTTGTGTGTTTTGTCTTTTTTAAAATACTTTTAGCATAGATATCCCAGGCAGGAAAAAAATTTGTTGTAACAGCTATTATTTTGAAATGTGTTCTTTATAGTCTCATATTCATATAGATATGATATATGCCAAACAGCTGCTAGTAAAATAACTGCCAGTTTCTTCTGGGGAGATACAAAGTTTATATTTCAATGTATTAAATGAAACAAAAAACTTTTCATTACTAAGAAATACATATGGAGAAATCCTCTATTTAGCCAACATTTACTAATAGTATTCAAACTAATAAACTGTTTCAAGTATTTAGAACTTTTTAACTCACTGTAAGATTTATCTTTAAACTAAAAGCCTGCACTTTGTCATGTAAAATGCTTTTATGTGAAGTAGCAAACTGTTCATGGCTAATTTAGTTTTATTCTTACCATCTTAGTTCTGGAAAGTTCTTTCTCATTTTATCGTTAGGTAGTAATTAGTATTCAAGGGAAATTGGTCTTAATATATTAAAATTGGTTTAGTGCCTTTAGACCTGTACCAAAGCCAATGTCTTATTGGAAAATGTAATTGGGGACTCTGTGTATGTAATTAATTGAATTACAATTAAGAACTTTCATTAAGCAATATACTAGTACATTAAAGTAATAAGGGGGCATTTTTGCAATGCAGTTAACTTTATATTTTGTTGTTCTATTCAGGAAATACAGGCTCAGATTCTTGAATATCTATTTTCTTAAATATTTTAGGAAACCATATTATGTATGATATTTCTGTATTACCTTTGATACTGTTAGCGTGTCGTTTTTATATGTCTCCAAAAGCTTACAGAAGTCTCTTTTGGATAAGCCTCCTTGCTTTAGCTTTGTAGTTTATTTTCAGACTCATGCTTCACGTGCCCCGTGTTCTGGACTGTTTGTCTCTTTCAACATTTGAAAATCAGGATCTGATGTTAGGAGAGTCGGCAGAGTTACAAATGCAGCTCTCTCTTTCACAGTACTTTGAGTATATGGACAAAGATACTACCTCTATACTGAACCTGGTTAAAAAACAAAACAAAAAAACTAAAAAGTAAACAGCTTCAGTTATTGCTTCCAGACTGAGAAATGTGTGAATTTTCTCAATGGCCATCAAACCTAGAGACTGAAAATTATTTCCATGACTGTAACTTCTAGCACGCCGTAGTGAGGTAGCTATTTTCAAGTGTAGAACTGTGTGGCCCTTGAAATAATTTTTGGTTTTTATTCAGCCTCTGCAGGCAGAAGACACCACTCAGCCTTTTTCAAAGTAGCAAGCTGTGTTTTCACTTCTTGTGTAGTTGGGCTGCACAAGCAATTTAAGCAGAGAGATGAAGAACAATTTAACTCTGGCATAACTGTGTTAGGAAGGGGACGGGAGAGACTGTATGAGTTGGATAAACAAGGACGTGGCTGCGCAGAATACGTGCGCCTGTGTAGGATCCTCTCCTTCCAGCACCACGTATTGTCTGACTTGATTTTTAGGCTTTTAAAAACATAGTATCTGCGAGAACAACTTCAGCCTTACAGCGTATCCTGGTTTCACCTGGGAGGCGGGGTGCTGCTCTGGCCCCGCAGGCTGTGGCCACAGCAGAGATCTCAGACCTTGACCCTGGCTCTGCACACGTGCTTCGAAGGCAGGGTGGATGCACCGGCACCGGCACGGCGGAGCCCGGCCCGCCGGAAGGCGCAGCGCCGCCGCGCTGAGCTGCGCCCCGCGTTTCTGGCTCCCCTGGCCGGGGGAGCGCGGGGCAGAGCCGCGCGCTTCCCCGGTCCGTTCTTTCCCTGCTCAGCTCGGGGGGGGTTTCTACCCTGCTTCTCCAAAAATAGCAGCCCTGTTTTGGTCCGAGGATGGAAACGCCTCCCGCATGGACGTCCTTTGCTCTTTGTGCAGATTCTAGTCTCCCTTGGTGCCTGGTTTCCCCCACATATAGCATGAACTTTCTTCACTTTTTACTTTTCCTTYGCAAAGTAAATCTTCTCTAATTAGATAGACTCCAAGGGATAAATGCAGAGGTTATTGCAAACTTCGTATCCATGTCCTCTGCAAGCCGTTACTTGAAAAAGCTTGTCTCCGGGGCTGGAATCCCTTCCGCRGGCACCGGCGTGCTCTCTCTGCCTTCGGAGCAGCGTAGCTGGATGGGCTCTTGGGCTGAATAATAGACCTGGAGCAGGCACTTTACTTGATTGTCTTCCCAAGCAGAAGCTTTTACATTCAAAAGCCACATTGTGATCTCCATTACAAATACCCTGACAGGCCTGTAAATATTTGACAGGTTTATTCACAGCTGCTTGCATGTGGAAAATATTTTTATGATTTTTCCTCCAATCAACTCTTGGAGATGGCTCTTTTCTCCATTGTTGAATTCCTTCAGTCTCATAGACATTTGCACAGAGCTGCAGGGGTAAGAGCAATATGCCAAGTTCTGCAGTCAGGTTTTTCCCTGCAGGGCATTTTTCTCTGTTGTTACTGATATTACTGCTATTATCCAATGCACCCTCAGGGGTCTGAGTGTCTTGCCATCTTCAGACAGATGATCTGTTTTGATGGTGAAGTTCCTGGCTGTTCTCCCAAGAGCAGCAACTGCAGAAATTCTGTAAACCTGAATCCATTCACAAAGCTTCATAAAACAAAATCAGCAGAGGTGGTGTGATATACAGAGGATCTGAAATGCTTCCAATGCAAAATCCCACTGTTCAGCTTGCTTCAGCTCCAGTAGTTAATACTTGCACCATTTAAATACTGACAAAGTATTCACATTTTAAGTTACAGTGACAATTTTTTTCCCTTGGATATGATCTGACAGGCTGCTAATTTTCTTCCTAATGCCTTTAATTTGGGGATGGGAAATGTGAGATGGTTCAGCTTTGTAGTGGGCTTGTAAAGTCGGTATTTAGTGTGCCGCTTTCCAGGTATGGAAGTGCAGACAGCGAGGTTAGGACTTGCTGAAGGCCGGGCAGGGGCTGCACACTAGCACAAGGGTAGGGCTTGGCAGAATTTCGCTGCCAGTCTCGGTCCTTATGAAGTGTTTTAAGAGAACATTTTACAAGAGCTGCGGGGGTGAGGTTAATACGTTGCTGTTCTCTGTGCTCCTTCTAAATTTCTTATGGCTACAGATCAGTTTGGCGCTGAGGCTTCATATTGACACTGCTTGAGAAGCAGCTGTGGAAGGTGCTGGTCACTGGAGGGGTAGCCGAGAGCCGCTGTATCCACCGTTGAAACACAGCCGTTGGTCCTCTGGGAGAAGGCAGCAAGTTAGCTATGCACAGTAGTGCTGGGAGCTGCTTAACAAAGGCGGTATTTCATTAGAGATAATATTAATTGCCTCCTGGTGCTCAGCGGGAGCGTGGCCAGGCCACCGGGGTCCACGCTGCTGCAGCTGTGTCCGCTGTGACCCGTTTCTGCATTACAGGGGCTCGCAGTGGCTGTCGCCGGGGTTGGCCCGGTTGGTCTTCGTGCTCGTTTTTGTCCGTCAAAGGCAATTCCTTCGTGTCTGTTGCTCGCCTGCTTGCGCTTGCTCCCGGGGCCGCCCGGGCCGCCGCAGTCCTGTTTCCCTTCCCACGCCTCCGTGCCGCGGCGTTCCCGGCGCGGTGAAGTGCACCAAAAGTTTGACATATCTCAGTGTACCTCTGAAGTACTGCAGCATGAGTGTTTGACATGATACATTATGATAATCCATAGTATAGAGACATTAACACAGGGGTCTTTGACAAAATACATTGTAATGTCTCTGAAGGAGCCATTACAATTTATCTTGTCATTCTGGAGCATAGAGTGGTTACAACGTTAAGATGGCTCTGCATAAATTCAGGTGGAGGCTGTTTCATTTGATTTTTTGGGATTTTTTTTCAAGTCATATGGCACAGTGCRATTTGTAGCTTAACCCTTCCCTGCCCTGGCTTCCCAAAAGACACGTTTGCATCCTTCCGTCGGGAAGCTACGCGACTGCGACGGGAGGCCGGGAGCGTGCRTCTGTGCACGGACGGGAGGGAAGCTTGTGCGCCTGATGCCCGTGAAATGGGGATTTCGTGGATCCCRTGCGCTCTGAACAAGTGTTCTCACTCATTTAACAGCAAACACTAACCCTGYTTTTAGTGAACGATCTTTATCGTAAGCAGGGAAATTTGTTCCTGACTTAGTAAATAGAAAAGGGAGTACCTTCAGCAAACAGGAAGAATATTCAGTGTTTTGGGATTTTCTTCCTCTCCTAAGTTTATCCTGCTTATGGCCACTACCCTGGCAGTTTGGTGTGCTGAAGCCAATGAAACTCTGAATCATCCCATTAAAAGGAAGGCTGCTTCTRCACCAGCAGTGTGTATTTGACCCAAGCGCCAGGTTTCCCTCCCCTGGGAGGTATTGCCGCTCCTGGCAAATAGTCCCCTTGTCGGCAGCACCCGCATGTGGGAACTCACCGTCGCTCTGCCGTGAGCTGAAATCCCCAAATGGGAGATGAATTTACACCACTGGAGAGTAAAAGGTCAGTGCAGGAACCATTAGAGTGTTGTGGCAGCTCCAACTAATAAGTCTTGAATAAAATTAATACGGAAAAATTGACAAATTCTTAGCCAGCTCTACTATAGCTTTAAGACCTATACTAAAATTCTACCATTTTTTCTGCCCATTATTAAAATTGCAGCAAAATATAAAGTTTTCATTAATCTCCTGCAGCAAATTTAGGACTCTGAGCTGGCAGTTGATTCAGCTTTTAGGACCACATTAGCAGGGGTATTAAACAAAATGTGTCATTCTTCAATATCTTCTGTAAGAARCTAGATCAGTTTTCAGCCATATTTATACTACTTTCTCTAACAGCATCTGAATGATCATTGAGAGCTGAGATGCTTTATTAGCAGCTGGCATAGAAATTACTCTGTGCAAAATTATATATTGCATTGTAGTAATGTTTAAATTGGTGTTAATCCAATGTCATAAAATGTAAAAATCTTTAAAGTACGTTATATTTTTTCAGTAATTGGCATTTTGGCTTAATGAGATGTTACCTTTTATAAAGCTAGTACCTACAGTAGTACTGAGAATACCAATCAGTAAATAAAGCATGTGTTCTGTGCCACAGGCCTGAGATTGCAAGGAGCAAGGTATTGCTAAATTTTAGTAAGATGACAGTATTCAGGTGAATCCCCCACAGGGAGACGTACTGAAACACGGGAGAACTGTACTAACGCGTACATCCGAAGTGGGCCCGGAAGGTGACGCAGTCCCCGGGGAAACGCAGGAGGAAGGCAGCGGGCAGCTTGGCAGCCTGGCCAGGGACCCTCTCCTTGCTCAGCCTGGCCTCCGGGCTGGCAAACCACGTGCAGCCCGCCGCCCTTCCGTGCCTCCGGCCCACCGATGTCTTGTGTCGTCTCAGAGTCTGGCGTTGGGATGTTGCGTAGCATTTCATGCAAGACACAGATTTATATTGAAACATCTTGTAAAGATGCAATGATTTTGGTTTTGGAAGGAATATGAGAATTTCATTTTCCCAGATGCAAGGACCCTGAATGTTGTGTTCTTTCTTAAACAAATTAGCAAACAGTCCTCATCGTTTATATCTAAAACCTTGCTGCAAGCTGCAGTTGAAGCACCATAACTGTACTCGTATGCTAGCTTAATTGTATGCTATATTTGAAACCTATTGCTAATTATTGTTGGGTTGTTTTGCAGGTTCAAGAGGAGAAGAGATCTCGGAGGAGGACCCTCAGATCGATATAGCTACTGTTCAGGATATGCTTAGCAGCCACCATTACAAGTCCTTCAAAGTCAGCATGATCCATAGGCTTCGATTCACCACTGATGTTCAGTTAGGTAAATCAATCCGTACTGTAACGCTTAGGAGACTGGAGCAGTTCAGACCTTCAGGCATCTCCAATAGCTAGCTATCCATCGCAGGCATTTTTAAAGCAGTGATCATCCTGTTGGTCTGTTTTACAGTGGAGCACATCACTTAGTAGGGCCGCTAGCGTTTCAGCAGCTAAAAATATTGCTTTCAGTTGAAAATATGTGAGTATTTTTATTATCCACAGTCAGCTAGCATGTGTTTCTTCTGCAAGAAGGCCATTACTTAATGACCTTGACCTTTTTTTTTTCTTTTTTTATATAATCTGGGTGTCCTAGTGAAAAGCTTCTTGCCAACTGTGTTGTTATTTTTAAATGAGGCTATGCACAATTAGGAAGGATGAGGTTTCTCCTTTTCTGAGGCTGAAAAATTGTCATGACCACGTAGAATTTTGAGGTGGAACAAAAAATAACTAGTGTTCTTTAAGGGTTTTATATTGTCCCTTTTAGCTTTCTGAATGCTTTTGAAAACCTGAAGGCCAAGGGATGACAGAATCTTGAATTATAAAAGCCCCATTACTGCTTTAAAATGATTGAATGACTTTTTATCTTTGTGTTAAAATTGTGAAAATTTGATTAATGATGCATTGGTAAGTGACCTGTGACATTCCTGCAAATACCTTCCAGAAAGAAGTGGTACAGCAGTAAAATATTGGGAGCTGAAATGCTTACAAAATATGTTTATTTTGTAGAATTCAGTAAATTGTTAAACTATAGCACTTTCTATATTATTCTCACCTCACTATTTCCACTAGTCCATTCTTAAGCACATATAAAAGTATATGTCTTTAAAGTTTGTACGTAGGAGCCTTTTTTGGTTTATTTTGAACTGTCTTGTTAAGGAAGGATTTATATGCTGGTGCTGAAGCAGGACAGCGTTAGGCATGTTTTCTGCTTTTGAGCAAACTATCTGGGTGTGATAGTTTGCTTCCAGTGAAGTTTGACTCACTGTATCTGGAAACTGTCAGAAATGAGAGCTTGAAAAGGTCATGACAGATCGCTAAAGATAAATGGTTAAGGGAGAATAGCTGTTAAATGAAACAAATGGCCTAACTTGTTTAGTAGTGAAGGAGCTGACCCTGTCCACTAGTGTAAGGACCATAAAATCTCCCCTTTATAACACTCTACAAAAATGTGTATTTTTGATGGCAGTACAGTGACAATGTGATTTTTTTATTCTAATTATTTTTTACAAATCAGAGAACCCCCAGTGAGCTATTCAAGTTCTGGGCAAATGGACAGCATCAAAAGCACTAAAGAGTCATAAGAACTGTATATTGGTGTTTTTTTCTGGAATTATTTTATGATACTAAAGAAGCAATGCTGTTAAAAATAAGCATTGAGGTGCTAGTGGGATTAGTGCTGCTGAGTGTTAAATGTGTTAATCTTCTGCAAGTGACAGACCACTCCGTAGAATCGGAAATGTAAAAAATCACGTCTAATATTTTTTCATGCTTATCAGTAGCTACGGTTCGGGAAACGTCATGTGCCTGTTTAACGATGGTTGGTTACAGAGACTTCTCTTTGTACCATTTTTATCTGTYTTTAGTTTTATATAACAGCAGTAGCAAAGGGACGATTTTTGTGGAAGACTGAGGGCACTGAGAAGCTGAAATCATCAGATTGCTCCCTTATTGGCAGTATTGATCATCTTGGTAGCAGTGCAYGAACATGTCTGCATCCAGCGAGCTGAAAAACATGGGACTGTTCAGTGGTTTCACTGAAAACATTCAAGTGGCTTTCGGGGTAGGGGGGTGTCCCTGTTTCACAGGTGTAACAGGAAGGGTGTTTAAACATGACAGAACCCAGAAGCAGTGGAGAAAAAAACTTAGCATAATTTGTTTGCATTCTGTCCAGATGGCTGACACGTTGTTAATGCCYAAGAATATTATTTATTTAATTTGCATAGGTTCTGTCCTGGGTTCTTCTTCGGTTGTGTAGAACAGGTAACAGTGATGCCAGCTGCGTTTGGGAAACACTGTTTGCATATTGGTACCTTTTGAAACATTTTAGCTATTTGAGGCCTTATAATTGAGTTTGAGGTCAGATATACTAAAAATTTTGGAGTGAGCTCAATCCTCTCTATCCTGGTGGATAGTTCTTCTTGATAGTAAAAGGAGTTATGCAAATAACAAGGGGATAAGTGACCACCCTTGGAGTGATGGGTTTTATTACAGCTGAAAGCTTTAGCCACAGCAGTTTCAGGAGCTAGGGTTTTATGTTCAGCTCGTGTCACACTGTAATGCACATATAGTATTATTGTCAACGTTTCTACCCAGGTTCAGTCACATTGTGAAGGAGTAAGATGTACTTGCTTTGCATTATCAAAATTAAAGGAAGCATATAGTTTTGGAAAATTACTGCTGCAAATATTTTGGAAAAGAAAAGGAGAGGCAGTTGCTAGAAGCAACAAAGGAAGCAAGAACAGAGCAATATTGCTGGTCTGCAACATCAGTGGCATTTCTTTTGATAAACTGAATGAATTTAAAAAATAGTAGAGGAAGCATTTTTACTTTTTTTTTTTAAATGACTAATTTCTGCTATGATACAGAGAGTGTAAAAGCCACATATATAATACTGTTCTGATTTTAGGTTTAAACATATACAGATTGTGAGAACAATAACACAGAAGAGAACGTTCTTTGTCAGTGTGCTCTTTGGATGTGTGTGAGCTTAAGCTAGTGATGTCGAGATAAAGAAATAATGGATGAAGTATACAGCAACAATTTGCAGATAAAAATAATAGAAGTTAAAGTGTATTTTACATGATAAAAAAAAGATGAAAGAGGAGGAAGTCTGTTACATCTGAGATGGTTACAAAATCCATGCTTGGTGAAGTAGCCTCTGCTGAAAAGATTGATGCAATGGGGAGTGACCTTGGCTTGGAGCAGGAGCTGGTGATGTATGTATGAGCATCTCTCTGCTAAATGGACCCAGATTTGTAGCACTAATATACATGGAAGCCCAGAACCAAACTCAGGATGGCAATAAATCAACAGCCACTTTGGGTGTCATTTCTGGTTTATATTCCACTATTGTTCTATCACTTTAATTCATGTCACTATCATCTGTTCATCTGGAACAGTTTTATATAATTTTCCAGTGGAGTTACCTGACAAATCCTATCAAATTAACAAGGTACATTAACAATATTGACTGACTGTGAATTCTGAAGTTGTAGGAATGTGCAATGAACATTTTTAAAAGGATATTTCCAGGGRTGAACTTTTTAAGGAAGGGATAGGGGAAAGGATTATTTATACACAAAGGTTTTACACATTTATTTTTAGAACTTGCCTTGACTTTTTACAGTAAGAAAATAAGAACTTGTATCATTGACGTCATGTATTTTTCTTAAACTGCAGGAAATGCCATTTTGAATAATTAACCATTACAGTAAAATAACAAAGCCCGTTTTAAATAATCTGTTTAAAATTAAATTACAAAACAAAATGGGCTCCAGATACCCCATCAGCCTGCTCAAATTACGTAGTTCTAGTAGTCCTGGTATTAATTGGACTCTTGATACAGTGCTTAATTGAAATGTGATCTCTCTGATGTGACGTATGTTTAATGACAAAGTGCATTGTTGGATTAACAGCAAAGGAGGAGAGGAATTAYTCTAACCTTTCTTACAATAGCCAGGGTTAAAATGAAGGTTACCTTGCGGTTAGCGGGCAGGACTGCAGCAAGATGCCTGCTGTATGCATGTGTTACTTGCTATCTGCCTGCTTTGGTTTCAGAGTGCRTAAAGTACAAGCGAAAGGGCTTTGCGAGTCCTGAAGCTGCGACCAGATTTCAGGAACATTGGGTTAATTCTGGAGGAATTCTGGAGGCTTGGGGAAGGTGTTACAAGYGTGGCATTTTATTTTTCTTCTGTCACATCTCTTAGAAGTTTATTGTCAGCTGCTRTAAGTTTTCTTGTACTTTAGACAAAACAAGCGTAATGTATTCCAAAGTATCAAAACTAGAATCCTCAAGAGGGAAGAGGTTATCTCAGATGGTTTCCTGGAGATGCAAGAGTTGCATGGTGCTTAAATACTTCTTTCCTCTGTTGCTTCCTTTTTTTACTTTATCATGAGCTTCMCCTATAACTCATGACTTAAAAATGTAATTATTTTTAAGGCTCCACGCATCTCAGTATGAGAAGCACCTTGAGAAGTTTGTTCAGTCATGTCAACAGATACTAAACAATGATCTTCTGTTTGTGAGCACAGCATAGCAAGGCTTTCGCTTTGTAATGCTGTGATAAAGACGGCTATAAATTACACTGTGTATCCCAGGGTAGAGTCCTGTTAACTGCAAACTTTCAGCCTGCTTCTGCAGAGTCCCAGATCAATAGAAAGGCTGTTC
This sequence comes from Rhea americana, assembly GCF_003343005.1. Lineage (NCBI taxonomy): Eukaryota > Metazoa > Chordata > Aves > Rheiformes > Rheidae > Rhea > Rhea americana. Next base: position 1,155,221 of record NW_028185750.1, on the reverse strand, counting down.
TTTCACAAGTGCAAGAATAACATTTGGAGTGATGATATAGTGAGCRTTTTCTGCTCTCACTCACAAAAGGTCTGGGGTAGGATTCGGCGTGTTAAAGCAGGCTGTGTATCCAGGTCAGCCTGCACACAGCAGCAGCAGAGCCCGAGCCATCTGGGGAAGTCCGTGTTCGGAACAGGGCCTGGAGCCCGTGCCAGCAGCTACACAGATCCTCAGCTTGCTTTCACAACAGCCTCATTAGAGCTGGCTTGCAAAAGCCAGCAGTGTAAAAATGCACAGGATCTCTGCAACTGGGCATCTTTGTGAGTGTCTGGTTAACACAAAGAGTGTTAGKGTAATACTAAAAACATGTGTTGTCCTCTCGTATAATGTATGTAGTACATATGCTGTGTGGCAGATAGAAGAGTGACAACTATGTGATAGTGTCTATTATATATAATAGTGGCGACTTTAAAAAGTATCAGTATCTTTATATACAACTTGCAGTTCATTTAGCTACTGCTTCCAGAACAGCTCTGTATGTGTTGGGAAGAATATTTTTTTGTGATATTTCTTTGTCATTGTTATCCTTTTTTCCTCAATAAGGTAGGAGAACAAAATGCAGATGATCAATGCAGTTTGATAATCATTTATTTTTTGTTTCAAAAGCTCGTGTTCTTTCAAAAAACCCAAAATGGTAATATACTTTCATCCCATTTAAGATTTATAAAGTGTGTCAAATGGCTGATATGAAATCGCTTACACATATCACTATTGTGGCTTTCTATTCTTTCTCATTTCAGGTATTTCTGGAGACAAGGTAGAGATAGACCCTGTTACTAATCAGAAGGCTAGCACTAAGTTTTGGATTAAGCAGAAACCCATTTCAATCGATTCTGAACTCCTCTGTGCCTGTGACCTTGCGGAAGAAAAAAGCCCAAGTGAGTAGTCCTCTTTATTTATGTTCTCTCTTCTCTCCCTCTCTGTATGTGCTAGATGCCCAAAGAATTATTGCTACCATGTCCTTTTCTTTCTGTAGGTATATTTTATTCATTATAGGATGTTTTTAATCTGACTTGATTCTATTATATAGCACACTCTGTATACGGATACCCATTTTATGAGTGTCCTCTTAATACTGCTTACAGCTAATTGCATCATTAAGAGCATTTTTTGCCCATTATCAGTAGCTGCTAATAGTCTCACACCAAAAGCGCTGGTTTTGCCTATTTAGTGTGTAGCCCCATAGCACAATAGTCAAAATTACACTATCTCTTGAACTTCCTAAACTCCTAAATGGATTTTAACAATTATGTTCCTAGATACAAATTAGGGTCTCACATATACAATGGTATTTATCAGTGCAATTCAAATTTGCTTCAGTCACGGCTGCAGGATTGCCAGGGTTGTGACCTACCACTCTAGGAATTTAGTTTCAGACCAGCACTGACTGTGCCTACCAGAGAGGGCCAGGAGGGAGAGGGGACCTGGCTGGAAGATGGGTCGGGCATTGCAGTTCAGCCAGTTCCTGCAAAGAGGTCAGTGTCTGCAACCTTCGGAGCATGACTGCAGGAGCCAAGTGCTTTTGCTTATTCTGTCAGTGGAGTAATAAGAGTCTATATTTGTGTCGTTTGTTTTAAAAAGCACAAGACAGGACTGTAAGGGAGGTGTGCCCTGGCAAGAAAGAACCAGTGTTTCCCAGTGGTATCAAAATGTAACTAGATACTATCAAAAAGTACCTCTGGTTCACACGCTCGGACAGATTTTATTGCACTTGTGCTTTTGTAGCGTAGAAATGCTGTGGATGCGAAATATTAAGTATTTGCAAGGTGATAGGGAGAGTTGGTGATACATATTTACTGAGGTAATGATCTGTTGAATTCTTTTGGAAGAGCAAATTCATGGCTGCAGTAGATTTTATCAGGAATTACACAAGGCTGTTCTTCTGCCGTCATTACCCCTTCCTGCTTGCCTGCCCTTAGTCAAGTCACCATCTTCCTTGTCCATCTCTCAGGCAAGTTTGTTGTGCATGAAATGGCACAATCCTGAGCAGAAACTCCCTAGCGAGCGGGCAGCTCGAAACATGGGACACTTGATAAATACCTGACTGCTTTGTTTTCAGCTATGGCTCAACCCAGTTTTGCTGGTAAAGGTGCAGTTTTGCACGTGTAAATACTTAAACACATCTGGGTTTGTAGCCACTTTTCATCATGCGGATACTTGCGGTGGTAAAACCAAGCCCCAAAAATTGRGCTTTATCTGAAAATTCAGCCTTGAGCACCCCGGTTTTGGGCTGCTGCTCCTGGTGRCACACTGGTCTGTGCAGCCCCAGAGCAGGCCCTGACCGTCCCCAGCCCTTGCGTCCTGGGCAGGAGGGGGCTCACCCGCCGTAGAGGCAGCAGGTGCTGCTTTAGGGGACGGGGCGGCCAAGGCACCCGCACAAAGCAAGCCGCAAACCTGGGCGAGGCAGGGAATACAGCTTCAAACTCCAAATGCAGCCCGGCCGCAGCAGTGGGGTAGCTGGGCGAGGAGACCCTTGAACGAAGAGCCACGATCACTGTTGCAGGGACACTGGCAGGTTCTGACAAAGGTAACCTTTATGATGCTGAGGGTTTTTATTTACTCATTTTTACATGACCATTCATAAAATCATTTCAAATTTCGTATTAAATAAGTGTTCAACATAATTCTAAAAGGATAAAATAAGTCTCCCTGAAATCTGCCAGCCTCCTTCAGATTCACTAAAGATGTTCCCAAAGTCATTATTTTAGGTCAGCACAAAAGACTTTTAGTGTGACATCCCAGAATGATGCATTTTGGGAAACTCTTAACGGCAGATCAGTATCTGTTGGAATTTTAAATGGAAAAAAAAAAAAGTTATTTTAGTAGCATAAAGGAGAGAAACTCACTGTATTTCACAAGTTTTGTCTGTGATTTTTATCAGCATAGTGATATATGTTTGTAGCAGAGTTTACATCAAAAATTATTCCTGGATCTTCCTTGAATGAATTACTGTAAAGAAAGAGAGGCTGAGTAAAGATAAGCTCTTGGAGTTTTGCAATATATTTTGTTTTCCTGTTTTTATCTCTTGTAACACAAATATGCTCCATCTAGTCTTTCAAAAGTGTCCTGCAACATGTAACAGTGGTTATACAGTTATAGTGAGTGAAAACATGGTGTATTTTTTTATTGAAGTGCCTGCTTTCCATAGATGTTAGCAATTAGGGTTATAATAAAGTTGAGTACTGCTTTGCTAGAATTGTCTCCATTACCACCCTTGTTATATTGTTGAAGAGAGGTAAACGGTTTACAGGAGCATCCAAATATGACCTTTCTTTTTTAGGTTAGGCAGGGTATTCTGTGAAAGGAATTTGGTCGTTGTATAACTGAAGGTCTATGCAAAAACTGTTCTAATGCACATGATAACACAGCTAAATATTTTGATTTGCTCTTACTGTATTCTGAGGAGTAAAGAGATTTCAGAGTTTTTACTGGTACTTTTCTGCAGCAGTGTAGAAATGGAAATTGTGTATAAATGTAGTGTAGAGTTTTTAAGGCTTGTTTTCTGTTGAAGTTCTATCTGAAAAGTCAGGTTCGAGCAGCGAAGCTTTAGCAACATTTGTGTGAGTGTTAAAGGACTTGACAGCTCCAAGGCTCACATTTTCTGAATGCTTACAGATGGACTTGGAGCCATTCTAGTAGAAGGTGAAGCTTCCCTTTATTGTAAGTTAACAGAAGAGAGTTGCATTTAGTGAAAATGGAAAATGGAAATGGAAAGCTTTGGCATCTAATTTACCATTAGTATAGATATTGTAGGCAGGAATAGCTGATTATTTTTGTTTGTTCTTGTAGTAGGCCAGGGTTAACATTTGAATTTTTATTTGTAAATTAAATCAGACTCCTTGAATTTAGACAGAAGAGGTAATGGCCTTACTACCTAAATCAAATGCCATTAGAACCTGAAAACACTGTATATAAACTGCTTGTTTAAATCAGGTTCAGTCTGATTATCACAAAAGATTCTGAACATTTCAAATCTTGAAAGGAAGCATCCTATCATTGAGAAATAAGATTTAAACCTTAATAAAGTAGTTGTCATTTTTATAGCTGAAAAGAGCTTTGTATCTCAATTAAGTGTACATAATATAAAGTCTTAAGGAAGCAACATAATAGGTTTAATACAATTATATCCCTTTACAATAGTGTAATTTAAAGGAAATCTGATTCTGTTAATGTCTCCTACGTTATTTGGACAAGGGAAAAACTTCAGTGTCACTGAGCACTGCATTTTTTACGAAGTGCACTGTGGACAAAGTGTGCGTTGTGATTGATGCGTTAGCTGCCGTCCCTCTGAAGGGCTGGGGTTACCAGGTTGCCTCGGCATCTGCACCACAGGAGCACTGAGCCGGCACTGATGCTCTGAGGGCGACTGGCAGATTTCAAGGTACCGCTTTTAGTACCACTGAGAATAATCAGTTGAGTAAACTTACAGTTTCCAAAATAAGGCTTTTTTTCCTGTTCAGGTGAGTTTGATGAGAGATGCAGAAATCAAGTTTTTGTGATAATTTAATCGAAACTGAAGTAATATTCTTCATCCTTGGGTTTTGTTAGTTTTTTTTTTTTTTTTTAAGCAGATACATCTCAATTGCTGGATCAAAATATCCTTAGTATTAAGGTAGTTTAAACAAAGGTGTTCTATAGGTCACAGAATACACTGGTAACTTCAGTTTATAATTAAATTGCCTGCTTTGCACCCTGCAGCTTAAGATTTCCTTTAAATTCTGATTCCATTGTTGCACTGGGGCTTAACAGAATGTTAACCTGGTAATAGGCACAGGGCCTCCCCATTATATGTCTCGCTATCGAGCGGTTCTGCATGACTAGTTAAAAAAGATGGCAAGAAGATTAATGAAAGCAGCCTAGTACAGAAGGGGGTAGGTACCTTTGCAAGACTTCCAGCGAGGAGATATTAGAGCTGAACCAGAGCTTGGCTTTTTCTTTATCCTGTGACCTTTGAACCTGCCTTACTGTCGAAAGCTGCCAGCAAAGCCGACGTTTTGATTGATGTTGCTACACGAGTCAGTCTTTCCCATTGAATTCCACATCTGCACGAAAATAGCTTTTCTAGCAGTATTCATACTGGCTGTAAGTGATAGCCGAAGTGATGGCTGAAATGCTTTTATGTAGTTTTCATTTAAAGCTAAAGGTATTTGATGTTTTAATTCAGTATCAAGTTCCTCCGGATTATGTACATTGGGTAATACTACCTTAATTAATTCATTATTGGATTATGAAAGGACCAAAACCATAGAGTTTTAGTAAGGTGTGGATTCTTGCTGCAAAGGTAGCTTAAATAAAGAGGTAACACGCTGGATCTGGGAGCTGGGAGAAACGGAACAGTTACCCATGTGCTCTGTGAATGGTCAGCTGTTCACACAGAATATTTTGTGGTAGTTCYTAATATTAATGTTCCCACTGTGGATAATGCAGTAAGTGAAGTAACAGAAGACAGTACATACTGGACAGAAGGTCCTGATGACAGGTCCTGATCAAAGGTTAGGAGAGAGACTCAGCAGAGCGAGTGCTTCAGACTCCAGCTTTGCCTGAAAGATGGTTCAAAGTATGTAGCAGAAAGAAGCGAGTCCAAACGCACGTGGATGTGTTGTTTGCAGAGTGGTTAAATGCCTCCGAGGGAACCGTACRAAGTCACAGATGGTGCTTGATTTTGTTGTGTTTTCCTATTTTCTACGGGAGGCAAAGGACTGTGCTCGTGCTAGGACTCCGGGAGCAGCCGTCCTGCGCGTGCCCCGTGCCGTAGGGCAGGCACCGGGACTGCTTTTCCCTGTAGCACCAGAGAGGTTGGCCGGTTCGGCATCGGTTTGTAAGGTTTCACCCAACGCGAAAGCGGCTGGCCGCKAATCCGTTGGCCCGGCTGGAAGAGCAGCCAGCTTGCTCAAGGCGTTGCCGCCCGCCACGGAGGCGAGAGCGGCTCCGGCCTGAGYGCCGCACGCAACTTAGCCGAAACTTATTAAATACATCCGTGAGTCRATAGCCTTTTCATAAAAGTACTCTGGAGCACAATCAGGAGCGAGCATTGCCTCATCCTTTTAACAAATATGTTTTGTAGCCCTATTAAAAGGGGTCTTCATCTATCCTGTCAAAGCTAGTCTGCTGGGGTTTTTTAGTTTAATTACACTATCCAATTAAAACTCCTCGCTGCATTTTGATGCGCTTCTCCTTGGGCTTGAGTGGAGATGACATTTACAAGGCTCGCCTTCCGCGCAGACAATGGCGTGATTGATGAGGTGCAGGCGCCGGGAAGGAGGCGATTGCCATGTGGAAACACTGCTTAGTGCATTTTGATTTATTTATCATCTTCATCCAAAACAAGGTTGCTGGTGAAGAGATTTTGGGCAACCCTGGGTTCCACCTCGATTTTCAGCACTCTTGAAAGAACCTTTATTGGTTTTCTGCCTTTGATAATAAGTCAGTGAAGAAATAAAAGGCTTTGCAAAAAGATTCCAGATGTGCGAATAGTTACCATAATTTGACATTAAACTGGTCATATGCAGCACTTTCTTAATTGCAACTCTGCTTTCAGGACATCTGGAAACAAGGCATCCACTAATAGCAGTGTTTTATAATAAGCCTATGGTAGAATATAAATATTTGAGTTGTGGGAAAAGTGTTCTGGAAATATGCTGCTCCTGGAAGAACAGAACAGGCCAGTAAACTACAGCTTTCCTTTAACTCTACACGGTGCGTCACTCTTGCATCCGTATCTTTTGTTCCTGCTTCAGCGCTTCAGTCAGGTTTGCGGTGTGGGATCCCAGCTCCCCGGGTCAGTACGAGCTTTCCATCRACGTCGGTGGGGTCAGGATTTCATCCGTAGCTTCTGCAGCAGTTCTGAAGTACAGATCAGCTCTAAAAAATGCACCTGCCTCTCTCGGAGAAATATCCGTTACACAAAATGGGCTTAACCCCACATTTTATACCCAGTGCAATATTCCCAGTAGATCTGTGTCACTAATGGAGCTCAGGACTATATCCCTGGTAGATCTAGCTGCTGCTGTGATGCAGCTAAAACTTGCAGGCTCACCCTCAGCACATAAGTAATTGCATGTCTGTTTTATAAAGATATTTGCGATAATGGAAAGGAGATGGGTCTAACAAGTAGGTGCGTGGATGGGGCTGCTGCAGGCAGGTGTCGGGGTGCAGGTGCCTCCGTTACCACGAGTTTTGTGGGGGAGATGCCCAGGGAACGGGCTGTGCCCCAGCACTCCTGCCCGTCCTTCTCACGTGGCTCGGGCCTTTTCGTCCTCCAGTCTCAAACAATGAGAAAATCGATTCTCTAAATGAGTGGTTTTCTGCAAGAAACTTTTCCTCCTGTTAYAAATTTATAAGTTTTCTTATTCATTAGAGGTTTATGAAGCTGGTTGTTCTGATGCTGATGCAATACTTGCGTTTTTGAAGTATCATACACAGATTCAAAACAGCAAAGTTTCTCCACAGAGCTTTTAGATTGAATATAACACTAGTAGGTGAAGAGATGTTACAAGGTTTCATTCTGAAAGTTTTAAGTAAATTTACCTTTATTTTCATGATTTCTAGCCTGTTTACTAGTCTATTTTTAACTCTTTGCAGTCCCTTCRGAGTCTGTGAGAAAAGAATTCAAGATTTAGTCCTGTTAAAGTAACAACTTTAGAAATGGTGAAAAGCTGCAGTAATGTCAAGTGATGCCCGTACGTGTTTTGTTCTTCAGAGAGGTCTTTCTCTCACTATTCATTGCACTAATATCTCTTAATTGGTGACTTCTGCCTTATGGCTCTGTAATGACAAAGCAATCATCAAGGTATATTGAAAATTAACATAAATTTGCATTTCCCTGTGTTTGTTTTCTGTTTTGTCCAATTCATGAATATTCTTTTCATCCTTTCATCTAATTAGTGATTTATTTTAGTGGTACTGTTGTAAAGAATGGCACTGGCAAAAGAGAAGCAGCCTTTTCATACAGTCTGAGTTGGGGGAGGGGGGAAGAAGAAAAAAATACTTTTCATCTCAGCAGATGTGGTTAAAAAACATTTTTTTTTTTAGTTGTGTAAAGTCATATACTCCCATTGCTTTCAGTGTAAGGGTATATTTTTTTTAGACTAGGTCTCTGCTAAAAAGAGTTTGTTWCTGTGATTAAAAAGTGCAAATTTGCTTTCAACTGTATAAATTGAAGTACGATGGACTTCATAAAGCTTTTATATATTTTTCCAAGATTGTAGTTTGCAGCAATTTGCARAAGATTTTCCAGCTCTCGGGATGTGAATTCAGCAGTGTTTCTCCCCTTCTGGCTGTGAACCCGGTGAAGCGGAGGCGTGCCGAGGGGGTTGGAGCGCCGCGCGCAGACTGTTCGCGTGAACGCGGTCTCATCAAACGCTGTAGGAAAGGCACGGGGGAAACGGGGGCGGCGGATATCCGTGTGGCTGTGCTGCCGGATTTGGAAGGGGGTTTTCATGCCGTAACTAGCCTCTTTCYTCGCTTTTTGGGCAGTAGTGATAAAAATCAGGCGACGTGCCGAGCAGTTGGATCAAACAGGATGCCGAGAGGGCGGCAGCGGGGACTCGTCGGCGCTGAGCGTTAGCAGAGWCTCGGAGGACGGAGCCGAGGGCGCGGGCAGCGGGTCTCGCTGCCGGTGCGGGGGGCCGAGGGCCTCGGCGAAGCGGCGGCTGGACGGGGCTGCCGCAGCTCTGAGCCGGGCTGCCGCTTCGCCGTGCCGGGAGGACGCCGACCAGGTGCTCGGGCGAATGTCGCGGGGATGCGCCCTCGCAGCGGGACCTCGAGGCGCTCGCTCTGCCAGCGAGCCCGGAGCAGAGCYGCGGGGTGCTCTGGTACACGAGCTGTTTAGATGCGTTGAACTCGCATTATAGCAGGCACATGCATCACGACAAAAAGCTGTTGTAACAGACGAGTTTCTAGAATTGCGCTTGTTCTCCAAAAACGTTATAGCAGCCAAATATACATGGGAATAACATGTATTTTCCAATTGTATGGCTGATAGATGCTGATTGCAAACTATTACAATTTCCCCGTGTTGAGTTATCTCTTGACGTCAGGCACCAGACACGAGCTCGCCCGTGCCCTCCTCTTCAGCAGCTCGCAGTAAATCCACTTTTTGGTGGTCTCTCTGTAAGGCAGTGAAGGACAGCACTGGTGTTTGCTGGAGTTGAACACTTGCCTTTCAAACAAACAGAAGGACAACAAACCGTTATTCTCCTAAAGAGATGGCACTGAAGCCGTTCATATAAGATCTGCTTTTATTTTAATTCTAGCATCACGTAAGGTAGAAACCGCTTGAGCTACTGTTGTTTGTTACCAAGTATTCTTGTATGGAAATACAAAAACATTGAAGTTCCTATTGATCTCTGAATTGTCAAGGGCGGTGTTCTATTGGAAAGAGGTTCGTCACGTATTTCACTACTCTTGCAAATGGAAATCAATCTCACAATTCATAAATTCCATCTGGCTAGAATAGCAGCAGAACAAAGTGCCAGTTATGTTTCCAATGAACTAATATTTCACGCAGTAAATAGTATAATGTGGACATAGGCGCTCATAAACATAATACTGTAACAGGGCTTTCTAAAGAAAAGCCTTTTTAGCTTCTTTCCAGTGAATCACCTGTCAGAGTGTGTAATGCCGTTAGGTAGCCTGCACCGCAGGCTGCGCCTGGCTGCGCCGTGCGCTGCTTTGTGTCGAAGCTCGGAGGCAGCTTCGCGTTGCCGCGTGACTCCCGGGATTCGTTTCAGGAGCACAAGCCCGTGCCCGAGCCAGCGCCTTGCCCGAAAGGTGGGAGCGAGAGCAGCCGGCGAGCGGAGGGGCGGGAGCCTGTCCGCTGCCCCGGCCGTGCCCGCGGCGCCTCGGCAGCGCCGGGGGCCTCCGCGGGTGCAGCGGCTCGGCGGAGACCCGCTGAGCTCTGTCTGCTGCCGCAGCGCTCGGCGGAGCTGTTACTGGCATCTTGTGCTCTAATTGCTACGGAAAGAGCTGACTCTCTGCAATCCCGGAATAAGCGCTTGAAATAAAGTTGCGTTCTGCTCCCGTCAGCTGTATGAATACTTTAGGCGGAAAGAAGGAATAAATCACTGGGGTAAGAGAAAGATGGGGGTACCGAGGGAGGTGTCTGCTTCAGGCACAGCGAGGCCCGTGACCTCACTTAATTTCCTTGCCGACGTTCCAGGCTGCGAGCATCAGCCGGACAGAGCAGACGTGCAGGCAGGGCCCCAGAGGCGCGTGTCTGCCTAAACCCTCCGCAGTCGAGTCCCCAGGTCCCTCGGGTCCTCTCTGCCTCCTCCCCTCGGGACGAGCGTCGCTGGCTCAGACCCGCCGCCGGAGCGGAGGAGCGGTGCAGCAGTCCTCGCCGCTCCCCGCTTACACTGAGAGTGGGCGGTGGGAGGGAGACCCGTCTCGAGAGACGCGAAAGGCCGCGCCGGGTCCTTCGGGCTCTTCCAGGGTCTCCTTGCGTTCTCCGGAGGCCCGCAGCCTCCGGGAGAAGCGTGCTGTCGGGAGGCGAACTTCTCAGATAAAGAAAACGTAGAACAAACCGTTAGCGTGGCTGTAAGAGTCTTGATGGACGTGCTGAAGAATCACCAAATAAACGTCCAAAAGCAAGCAGAAGAAAAGCTCTTTTGGAACCCTCTGGGCCACATTTTCTGCCATTTTTATTTTAATTTTCAGTAATCAGTTTGTGTAGCTGTATTTAATGTTAACGTGYTCAAGGGGAAATGTCAGAGCGATGGTTCCCAGCTCTGCATCGTGTCTCCAGGAGCAGCACGTGTTCAGATCAGCCCTGCGCYGTAGCTGAGGCACGGAGGGATTGCCATCCCCTGCTAGTGGTGTTAGTACTACTGAGGCAGCATGTGCCAAATGATTCAAAGATTTTTTTTTAATTATTAGCCAATCTTTCAATATAGAATTTATATTCCAGATTAGGGCATCATAATGGTGTTTAATTAACATGTCACAATACAATACTCAGGTCTCAAATTTTCTGGCCACACATCCGGAGTATACTTCTGTCTCTTCTTGAAAATCTGGATAAATAAATAATGTAAATAAGACTTCAGATTAGCCTTCAGGGAAGAGGTGATTTTACASTAATGTGGTTGTTACTTTATGGATTTTTAACTTTGCTCAATAAATTATGCAAAAATTGATGGARAAGCCTATGTCCATACAAGTGAAGGATATTTTGCCTTCCTACATGTTTTGCATATAGACCTTAATGTTAAAGCTGTCCCTCCTGTCCTGCATGCATTACTCTCCAAGGTCAGTAGCTTCTGTGCCATTCTCCAAAGGCAGCCATCGGGGTTTCCCTAGCTGTCATCAGATCATGTCCATTTAATCACTTAAAACCTCCATTTGGGACTGAGCAGCAGTGAAGCCCACCAGCTAGGCACTGCATAGATAAGAATTATGGTTATGCTTTTATTTGGATTGTTCTGCTTGTAGCAAGTGGGATTCCTGGGTTTGAGTATCTTTTTCATATTATCAGTGTTGCATCTTCTACGTCTTACAATGACATTTTCCTTTGCCTTAAGCACCAGAGTGGGTTTGGGTGTTGTTTTGGGGAGAGATTTTTGGAGTGATAACTCCATGGTTAATTGGCCTTTAATTTTAAATATAGCGCTTATCTTCTACGTGTGATGATTATACGGTGAGTAGTTACATAAAGTAGTTCTAATGTGGTAGTTTGACTGAAATACTGTCTTGGGCTGAATAGGAGCTAACTAGCCATTTGATAGATTTTTGCATTTCCTGCAGTGGGGATGTGATGGGAAAATGAACTTCAYTGAATAGAGTTCAGCTGCTCCTGTAAGCCACCACTTGCCTTAAATTGAAATGACATGAGAAGCCTGTCAGCGTTTCATTACTTCCTTCTGTTGTGCTGATGGTATGCTAAGATCACCATCTGTGTTTTTCTTCTGTCAGGCACACAAGCGCTGCCGAAACTTTAGAAGAGTGTTCTGAATGGTTTTTTCTTATCTTCACAGGTCATGCAATATTTAAACTTACATATCTAAGCAATCATGACTACAAACACCTTTACTTTGAATCAGATGCTACTACCGTCAATGAAATTGTACTGAAGGTGAGTATTAAATTTTAATGGGACCCAAAATTCTGGGTGTCGTTACGGCTTTTTCGACACGAAGGTGCTAGGGAGGCTCAGCTCGGCGGCGGGGGCGGCAGCGGGCTGGCGGCGGAGCGAGCGGACGGGGCTGAGCAAYGGGGTGTTTAAACACAAATTCCATTGCGCTTCAGCGTCCCTTACAGCCAGCGTTAATGTTATACAAAGGTATCAGGAGGACTCTAGCAAAATTATCAGCCCGTCTGTGACACTGAAATAATTTTCATGGGCACAGATGGATGCCGGATCAAGCAGAGGGTTGTCATCTCGTCAGGGCACTCCTCCTTTCTCTTTACATATGTGTTTTCCAAATGCATGTCTTCATACAAAACAAAAATACTATCTTTCACACTCTGATATTTTACAAGAATACTTTATCAAACTCCTTGCTGGTCTTATAGCTCAGTACATACACGGACTGATCTACTGTCTGAAAGAAATTATCATAGTACTGTTGGAAGGTTGAGCTTGATTTTTTGCAATTTATTATTTTGTAGCAATTCAAAATTTAAAAAATAGTAATTTTTACATGCCACCCCTTATGCTTACTTTTATTTTCCATGTGAAGCTCACAGAATTGCTGAATAACTGACATATGATAAAATATTTTGATTAATGCCATAGAAAGTGAATGTATATATTTTTGTACTTAACTCATGAACTGTTAGGCAAAATGTTTTTGCCCTTACTTTTGATTCAGATAAACTATTATAATACAGAACACTTGGCAAATCTGAGACCTTTCATAAAAGAAGGCTGAGGAGATAGATTTTCTGTGAATAACATGAATATTCAAGAGAAAAATATTACTGAACAGTACTTTTTTCCTTAAGTTTTCAATTTGTTTATGTAGAACATTTTCTGGTTTTGTGCATAAGTTACCAGTTTATTTCCGATTCCATCAGCATTAGGAGATGCAGAGAAATCAGACTTCTCAAATTAAGCTTTTTACATGATCAAGTGAGAAAGACTGAGGCTTTATTGACCATGAAAATTCCCTATATTTTTATGCCTTAAGCTGTAATATGCAATGAAAGTGAAACACTCTACAGTGCATAAAATTGTGCAAGTTTTAAGCCACAGCATATTAACCAGCTAATGGTGGACCAAAGGGCATTTTTATCTTTTTGATTCTTGCATTAACCTTCCATTAAAATTATCTATGTGATTATCACAAAGCACTGGAGACAATAAATTTAGGGAATAGCAGGCTTGTTAAGTATCATTTGTAAATGCTTTCATCAAGCAAAATGTGCCAAAACACGGGGAAACTCTGAGACGAGCTGAGTATGCAAACATCATAATGAAAGAATTAATAAGCTGATAAAATCCCTTATTGAAGCCCATTACTGCGTCGGAGCAGCGGGGCGGGGCGGCCGGCGGCGCCGGGCTCCGCGCTGGACGTGACCGCGGCGTTGCGTACCACTCCCTGTTTCCCAGGTGAACTACATTCTGGAGTCGCGAGCGAGTACAGCCCGAGCCGAGTATTTTGCTCAGAAACAAAGAAAACTGAGCAGGAGAACAAGCTTCAGCTTCCAGAAGGAGAAGAAATCGGGACAGCAGTGAGGGCTAGCCTGGAGGAAACCTGTCTGCTCACGCGGAGGAGGAGAAGCTCCCGACAGCCGGAGACAGGTGGGAGCGAGAACTGCAGCGCTCCTGTTGCCAACAGGCAGGAGCAGCCAGGGAAGAAAATCTGTATTATCCAGTCTCTCACGGTTGGTAGATTATCCCTCTTTGGTGATGGGAAGTCTCCCCTGTGACAAAAATAAAGAGCCATATCAGCCGGAAAGAAGACTGTTACGCTTCAGGTTCCTTCGATTAGAAATAAGAGAATGACGTAGACTGGCATCATTTAATTACTGTATTATGTACAATCACAAGAAGAGATGTGATTACATATTATTTCACAGCCTGGTTAAAATAAATTATATACATCTGTAGTACACCCACGTACACACAGGTATTGCTTGTGACATGATCAAATTTCTACAAACAAAATGTAGGACAAATGTATCCATTTTTACTATTAATAAACAGATGTAATCTTTCTCAAGGTCCATATGATGCACAGTTCTTTTGGGGGGAGGTTGCAGTCCCAGATGGCTCCACTTCTGTTGCTGAAGTGCAGGAGGCAGCCGCGAGCCAGGAGACTCGGGAGCCGTTGCAGAGGAGCTGATTTGTGAGGAAATGTTTAGACAGTCAAGTCTTTTTTGTTCTGCTTTTTTTCACAAATACTTTTACTTAACTCTGCTTCTCTGCTTTGCGTACATTGTATTGGAAGTTACTTGCCTCCGAGCAGCAGTGTATTTTGAAAACCAAGGCAGCATTTCTGYAATTAAAATGAGTGCATCTTCCTGAGTGTCGGACCTGCAGTGGTTTTCAAAGCACGAACCAGTGTCGCTCCTGAGCTTGGTGTCTGGTCTTGCTCTTTGAGACAACTTTCACCCAAGGACTGAGAAATACCTTCACCTATTTTTAGTATTAGATGAGTCTTTAAAAAATAAAAATGAAAATMTGCTTTGTACTGGGTTTTATAACTCTTCTGGGCTTGTTCATGTTTAATACATTGGGGACCATGTGAATGGGAGTGCTGGGAACCAGAGCTGCGTCTTGGTTTCGGTTCACCAGAGGTGTCTTTTATCARCCTCTGAGTCGCTGAAGCTGGAGCTCTCTGAACTTCTGCAGTGGATTTTGTATCAAGAAAATGCCTCCGGTACTAAGAGGCTGTTTAAAAGACCACTGACCCTCCACGGAAACCCGTGGCGCTCTGATTTCTGCAGSTCAGAGCGAATAGCTCCTCCACCATCCAGCTCCGCACAGACTGACCTGCAGGCAGCCTCACCTGTTACAATTTCGTACTTTGCTTTTGTATAAAGAAAATCTTTCTGAGCCTTAACGTAGTCTAGGAGTAAGCACTAAGGCAGAGAGCTCTATTTGTCAGTTACATGTTACATTTAAGTTCTCAATTTTTAAACTTTTAGCTTGTTCCATTGGAAGAAAGTGCGCGAAGCCTTCCCGGAGATGCTGTCAGTGTGTCCTCTGTCCTCGCCACAGACCGCGAAGGCCTTTCTTTACTGTACAGTCTTCCATGGTTATTATTCAGCAAAGGATAAACAAGAGAAATAGTATTTTGTAGTACGGTATTACATTTTTAAATATTTTATATGCACAATTGCAGCATAGACGCGATGGAGAAAGAACCTTCAAATAATGCAATGTAAATGACTCCTTTAATCAAGTTTGTGAACTATTTAACATTAAAGTTGTTATGTGAATGTTCTTTTTTGCCACCTAGTTTCAGTTATTTTTAAATGAACTAAAAAATTGCYTGCTTTCCTATGAGAAACTACATAAGACTTCCACTTGTTTTCATGACTGTAATGCTGTYGCCACGAGCTTATACTTAAGTGTTGTAAGAAGGTATTCAGTATATTCACCTTTTGCTTTCGGTAACACCTTAAGATTGACATAATAAAAAAACTCGGCCGTGTAAACGGCGATACAGCGTGCGGGCACGCAGTCGCCCGCCCGGGCCGGCGCTGCCGTTCGCGGGTGCGTTTGCACGGACAGACGAGCTGCTCTTGCCGCGCTGCAGCTGCCCGGCTCGAACTCTGCCCTGTCGACCGCGGCAGTTTCCTACTTTCGCCCGCGTTTTCTGCGGGCGGCGTCGGGGTGCGGCGTGACGCTGCAGCGCGACGCTGCCGTGGGCGCACGGCCCCGGTTTGCCCTCCGGGTGGTCTCGGGGCCAGAGCTGAGCAGCTGAGATGGGAGTTTAAAAATCAGGTCCGGTTTAATACACTGTCCAGAGGAAACCTTCCTTAAATTCTGGGGACACCTACGTTTTGAGGTGACAGCCTCCCCCCCTAATAAACATTTATCCTTGCTGAAAGAGTTAAAGCGGAGCTCACGACTGCAACGTGTGCGCAGCTGAGCACGAATCCATCTCGGGCTGGTCTTTCCCTGGTAGCTGTAGATTTAATTGATTCAGATGGGCATTCAACTGGGTCAGAAAGCAAGCTGTTCGCTCCGTGCCTTGTTACCAGGCTTGGGCAGAACAGGGTGGCTGCTGCCTCCTGCGACGAGGACGGCTCCTCGCTCGAGCGCCTCGGTGCCCACTGGCAGCRTCGCTGTTACTGAACTTCCCCTTAGTTCTGGGGCTCGAAGGGGATGTGGCCTACTTCTGCATCTGAGGTTTTATGACCAGCTGCACATCACGTAGCAAAACCTGCGCTAGCAAAAAACCACCTGCGAGCCCCGCGCGAAAGCCTGCCGGCGCGCGCCCGGCTGGGGCCGCCGCCGAGAGGTCCCCTGCTGCGGGCCTGATCTTGCAGCCGTGGCAGCGTCGGGGCTGCGGTGCTGATACACTATCCCGTGGGCTGAATAACACAGCCAGGGATTACTTAGAGCAATATATAAAACATGYGCAAAAGCTGCTTTGCACAGGGATCGTGCCGAAAGGCTCGTCATCTAGCACAGGTGATTAAGGCTCTGTTTCGAACCGGATTGATAGGTTTTATGTTTACTTTCAAACAGGTGAAAAATTGACTGCTCTTCAGCAGCACTTCCAACTCATTCCAGGAGCCCGAAGCACCCGGCGGGGCCCCGCGGATCCCCTCCGAGCAGCGCTGGGTGCTGCTGCCGCCCGTGCTGGGCTTCGCGAGCACGCGGCGGTGCCGGGGCGGGGAGCGGTGCCGGGGCGGTGCCGGGGCACGGAGCGGTGCCGGGGCGGGGAGCGGGGCATCGGCGGGGAGCGGTGCTGGGACACGGAGCGGTGCCGGGGCAC
>NW_028185750.1:1136894-1138157 GCF_003343005.1 Rhea americana | reverse complement strand
GGGGCATCGGCGGGGAGCGGTGCTGGGACACGGAGCAGTGCCGGGGCACGGAGCGGTGCCGGGGCGGTGCCGGGGCACGGAGCGGTGCCGGGGCGGTGCCGGGACACGGAGCGGTGCCGGGGCAGGGAGCGGGGCCTCGGCGGGCACCAGCACGTGGGGCCGGCTGCAGCCCTCACACTGACCGGCGTGGTGGTGGCTGGAGGGGTTATTTACAGAGACACGTTTGTAACGGGGCCATGAATCTCACGGAAATGTGCTGCCGTGGTGGTGCACGGCGCCCGCTGCTGCTACTAAAATTAATGCTCCTTTAATCACAGCCGCTGCGGCCCGGCCACCGCAGCCGCCCCTGCACCGAGCGTTCGCCCCGGCGTGCCTTGTGCGCCCCACACACCTCTGCCTAAAGGCAGGGAAAAAGGAAGCAGCTCAGGGTGGTGTTGGCTCTAAAAACCCTAAGCATGATTTGTGAACTCTCGCAGCCTTGGTAATCTCATCAGAGTAATGGGATTATATTTCAAATCACCATGGCCTGTTCATTACACATTTAAACTCCTTTGACAGAGGAAAAGTTAAATAAAATGTGTGCGTCAGCCCTGGTTGACTTTCCCGGTTCTCTTTCCTGATTAGACAAACAGATGCTGAGCTCCAAAATGAAAAAATAATGTGCTCATTTATTCATTTTTCTGACAAGTCACAGTAGATGTGTAGCTGCAAACGAGCCCCCTCCCCGGGGTGGGGGCAGCCGCAGGGCCCTGGCCGGGGGCCGCCGGCGCCGCGGTGCTGCCGGGGGCAYGGCTGGGGCTGCCGGGGCGCGGGGGTTTCGCAGCCGCTTGGTGCCACAGTGCCGACGTCCTCCGCGGTGCCGACATCCTCCGCGAGACCTGGGCAGCCCTGGACGTCCCCGCGGATGCTCCTGCCGCTTTCCCAGCTCTGTTCAGAAATTCGCGCGGGATGGTGGGGCCAGGCCAGCTCCCACCCGGGGGGTTGGGGGGGGGTCGGGGCACTGTTAGGAGTCCAGGATGCCGGGCAACGCTGCAGCACTGATGCTGCAAACCTTCATGTGGCCTCAGAGTAGCAAAGATCGCTTGTAACGAGTTAAATTTGTTTTTTTAGCAGCATCTTTCCATGCTGCCACTGCAACTGACCGAGGGAGCCTCGCCGGCGGGAGGGGAGCAAGGCAGCCGCGGCCCCGCGCCGGCCTGCGCCCGGGGAGAGCAGCCGGCGCAGGGCGAAGCAGCGCTCCGGGCTCCCGCCCTGGCTCAGGCG
>NW_028185750.1:1133594-1135695 GCF_003343005.1 Rhea americana | reverse complement strand
GCTCCTGCTGCAGCGCCCGGAGCTCCCATTGCAGCACCTGGGGTGCCTGCTGCAGCGCCCAGAGCTCCTGCTGCAGCGCCCAGAGCTCCCATTGCGGCACCTGGGGTGCCTGCTGCGGTGCCCAGGGCTCCTGCTGCAGGGTCTGGGGCTCCTGCTGCAGTGCCCAGGGCTCCTGCTGCAGCGCCCGGAGCTCCCACGGCAGTGCCCAGGGCTCCCGCCGCAGCCCTGCCCGCACGACCCTGTGGGCCCGGCGGCCCGAGCGGGGCGCTCCCGTGGCAGCGCTCACCAGCCCCTCCGGCCACACTGCGGGACGCGTGCTGCCTGGACGGCCCGGGCTGCGCCGCGGCCGCGCTCCACAGGCGCTGCTGCACCCGCTCCACCTCCAACTGTAAAAATCTGGCTCGATGAGAAATCCTGAGCCCGAGGGCTGCCGAGAGCAAAAGCAGTCCAATGTCGTGTTTCCGTGCGCGGTGCATTGCAGCCTTCGCACCCACGCGGGGCGCGTTGGACACCAGCGCCCGCCGCGCRGCCCTTTCGCGGAGGGTCGGCACGCGCCAGGCGAAGCTGGGCAGCAGCCGGCGCGAGGGCRGGCGGCGCTGCATCCCCCAGCCAACGTTCCCCCGGGCGTCGCGGGGCCGCCCAGCACCGCGCCGGAGCCAGGACCGATCCCACAGCAAACATCCCCCGCGTGTCGCAACCCGCGCGGACGCACTGACGACGCTCGCGGAGCTGCTGAAACTGTTCAGCAGCTGCCAGTGTTTGACGGGCAGGAATAATCCAGTTAGCCCAATGCCGGAGCCAGAGAAAGCAGTGCAAGAGCTGCACACGGGTGCAACTGATAAGGAGCAGGAATATAATTAGCGCCAGTCAGCAGGGTTTTACGGAAAGTGGGGCTTGTCACAAAATTTACTTTCRTTCTTTTAATTTAAAAGTTGAACTAACAAAAGTAACTGAGTAGCTGTGGCATGCTTAGGCTCCTGTTAGGCATTTGATTTAATAGTACATGACGTTTTGATTAAAAAATTAGCTCTATATAATATCAATACAGCACACATATTAACAGGATTAAGAACTGGCTGACTGACAGGTCTCAGAAAGCGGCTGTCAATGGGGAATCGTCGCCGAACGATGATATTCAACATTTCCATCCAGGAGCTGGAGGTAAATATAAAATCACTGCTGACAGGAGTCGGGATGCGGCGGCCGAGCGGACGTCCCCTAAACTGGGGCGAGCGGCAGCTCCGCGCCCCGCGGCCGCCCCGCGRAGGCACCGCGCCGCCGGCAGGAAACGATCGTCGGCTAAATCAAAGGAGACGCGCGCGCTGCCGCGCCTGCCGGGCGGGAGCTGCGTGGGCAAAGCCGTTTTCTCCAGATTTATTTCCTCGACGGCTGCCGGCCCCGCGCTGAGGCCACGCTCTGCTCTGCAGGCAGCGCCGGGCTTCTGCTGCGTTTTGGGGGGGAAACGCAGGGCAAAAGGAAACGCAGGCAGCTACGCGGTCAATAGGACGCTTGCTCGCCGCGGCGCGGCGCGGGGAGGGTTGCGTGCAGCCGGCGCGCCTGCACGCCCGGGGCCCGTGCGCTCGGCGCCGGGGAGAGCTGCTCACCGGCGCTCGCAGGAGGAGCTGCCGCGGGACCGCGCCGGAGCCGCCAGCCTGGGCAAAGGCAGAACCGGCTGCTGCGACGCTTTAAATATCAGCAAAGTAAAACTCCCTCCCAGCCGCCAGGGAGCTCCCGAGACTCCCAGACAGCTTTTTAAGGTTATCAAATTTCTGCTGCACAGAGCGATGCCCCTGCAGATGTCACTGCAAAAATGGGATCTGAAGCGGCCATCTATCGCCTCTTCTGCAGCGCTTCGATTTCAGATACCGTCACCCGGTAATAACTGGGCACCGGTATCTGCCTCTGCGCCAGCCCCGCTCCTCGGAAAGCACGCCATTATATCTCCAGTAATTGTAAATACTGCAAAGCGCTCGAGTCAGCAGTCTTGCTGAATTTTGCTTTCGACATCTGCAGCCCTATAAATCTCTGTCTCCTTCAGGTGAACTGTGCTCTCCGCTCCGGCTCCAACCACGTCCCTCCGCGCCGCCCCGGCGAGCGCGGC
>NW_028185750.1:1131128-1132864 GCF_003343005.1 Rhea americana | reverse complement strand
GCGGCTCGGGGACGAGGCGCCCGCGGCTTGGTGTGCCCGCTCCGCGGCGGCCCGCAGCCCTCGCGCGCAGCAGTTACTATGGAGACGCCGCTTCGTTAGCGCGGCAGGAGCCTAACGAAGGCCGCTCGCTCCCGCGGGAGAACGCTGCCGGCGAGGCGCCTCCGGGCCCAGGGAAGGAGCCGGGCCGGGCGCCGGGCAGCCCCGCTCGCCCTGGCGGCGCCTGGGATGGAGGGACGGACGGGGCCGGCTCGGCTCGGCTCGGCACGGCTCGGCTCAGCTCGGCACGGCTCGGCTCGGCTCGACCCCTGCTCCCGGGGACTCCCCCGTTCACGGGCCGTTGGTGCAACAGGCCGTAGCGGCCCCGTCCGTCGGGGTCAACACGGGTGCCTTTGACACACGATGGACAATAATTGCTGCTGCTCAGAGACGTTCCAGTTCACGGACCGCTGCCCTGACGGGCTGCAGCGGCGCCGAAGGAGGCTGCGAACGCCCCGCGGGGAGGGGCGGCCGCGCAAGATGGGAGCAGCGGCGCACGGCCGCCCGGGCCGGCGCCGSGGCTCCGGGCTCGCCCGAGCCCAGGGTGGTCGCCAGGGACGGTTTCTGCTTCTTGTCCTACTCGAGAGCGAAGGCGCTGGAGCTACGGGAGCAGAAGCGCGCTGCCGGCGAGGCGCGGAGCGCTCCCGCGGCGGCAGGAGGCCCCGCCGGCCCGGCCCGGCCCGGGGCCCCCCGGAGCGCTGCTGCGGCAGCCCCTACCGTCCTCGGGGGCACGGCCCGAGCCCCCCAAAGCCCGTCTCCCCCGTCAGCTCCAAAGCCACAATTAACACTCGCACCCGCCAAGCTCGGCCCGGCCCAAACCGCTCCGGTTCAGCAAAGGCAGGGAAGCAAGGGGGAGGCGAGGACGGAGCCTCGCGGGCTCCCGGCAGCGGTCCGGGAAAGGAGCCTCCGCTCCAGCAAGGCCCAGGGAGGAACTCGCAAAGCAAAACACGGCAGAAGCTGCTTTTCTGGCAGCCCAAGAGGGGGAAACGGGACAAAAAGGCTCCGCACCGGGGGGACTCGGGGCTGGGGGTCCCGGAGCTCCGCAGTCGCCGGCCCAGGCGCGCCCGGCACGCACGGCGAGGCGGCGGCGCTGCGCAGCGGAAAGCGCCGGGCAAGCGGCTCTTGCATTTTGGCTCCAAGAGCAGAGCAAACCTCATCGAGCCGCCGCCGGCCCCTTCGTCCCTAGCGTAAGGCRTGCAGCTCCCACCGGCTCCCAAGTCCGAGGCAGCTCTCCAGGGACTCGGAAAGCAGCTTTCCGGGAGGGCAAGAGCAGCGCTGTGGGGAAGGGGCGGCCGTGCCCACCCCGACCCCAGCAGCCCGCGAGCCGCGCGGGACGAGCGCGCCCGGGGACGSTCTCGGCCCCGGGGCCCGGAGCTCCCCTCTCCAGCAGCAACTTCCAGGTATATGATTTAATGAAAGGCACAATAAGAAGTGAAACAATTAGAATTTCTGCCTCATTATCATGGTAATCTTATCAGTCGGATAATGAGGTATTAATGGAGATTTAATGTGCCTCTCATAACAGAATCCCTTGGAGAAAACACATAAGGAAATTGCTGTAAATCCACTTAATGATGGAAAGGTCCCCAAACACCATATTCCAAAGGATGAAAAATGCTGGATGCAAATGAGCGAGAATCAAGGTCAATAACACTGCGGGGACCGAGCGAGCGGCAGCCCTGGACGCGGGAAGGGCCGGC
>NW_028185750.1:1099292-1131044 GCF_003343005.1 Rhea americana | reverse complement strand
GGGCGCGGATGGGCGCGGGGCAGCGCGGAGCGGAGCGGGCGCGGAGCAAGGTCGAGTCCGATCTCCAGCGGCTGGAAAAGCGCCTTCTGCGGGGGAAGGGGAGCGCTTCCCTCCCAGGCCCGGTCTGAACAGAAGAAACTTTTCACCCGGACGCAGCCGCGTTTCAGTGACCGCTTGCTGTGAGCGGCGGGGGGATACGACGGCAGACGGGATGGGGTGAAGTCTGGCAGCCAGACAAGGTTTACACACCACCGCTTACTTCCCCAATAGCTGTCCTTACAGTGCAGCAGCATTTGGCACTGTTTTCTACCTTTTCAGTATCCAGTTATCCCCAAGATAAAACTTAGTCACTAAATCTGACTGGACCACGTTGCAATTTTTCCAAACAGGAACATACATTACATATACACACACATATAAAATCTTACATACACACATCTAGAAGGACTACACCTAGAGAAGTCTGCTTTTCAGCTGCTGCCTTGTAGCTCATGAGAACACACCTTTGCAAGAGGACCGAACCGTAGCGCTGCTGAGCTTGGCCACTCCAGGCAAGTCCCCCCTGCTGACCAGGCACAGCATCGGCAGCAAGCGCGAAGGAACACAACACCACCGTGGTCTTGCCAGCCGCCCCCAGGGAACCCCCATGCTGGGCTCGTCAGCAGAGCTTTTGTGACAGCAGYCAGTTATTTCTTCCTTAAACTAGTATAATAGCCTAGCTGCACGGTTTAAAAAAAAATAAATAAACCAAAATGCTCTGTTTTAAGCAGCCACTCTGAAAGAGAGCAGCGCATCTTCTGCTAAGCATGTGCCCCACTGTCTACCCACCATGAGCTGTAGGTGCATGTGCAGAAAAGGTCTGCAGCTGTAACACGGCAGCAATGCTAAACGGRAAACTGCACAAAGTTAGGGATACTTGTATAGATATCAGTAAAACTTGCAATGCTATCTCCAGCACAACTGCTGATCACATTGTAACAATGCAGAAACACAAAACCCAGTCAGTTAAACTGCTCTCCTTTTAATCATTTTTTACAGAATAATACATTAATAATCACGTTAGAGACAAGATGGGTTTCCTGTATACAAGATTGTGCAAGCTCTTTAATTTATAAAGGCTTTACCAGTTTCAAAGAGGAGAGGCAGTACAAAGCTTTTAAATAGAGGTAAAGCACAATTAAAAGGTACAGAACACACATTACTAACTCAGCAGAGATTAATTCTCAAGTAGTACAGGCTCAACCAAGTTATCAGCCATTACCCAAATAAGAGCATTTTCCCCCTCCTTGTCCACTGCTTTCTGCTGCTCCCGATCTCCTATCGTGCTGGCAGCCTAAGGCTGCACCGTGTATACTGCAGCACAGCCACATCTGTTAAACGAGATTTTAGACAAATGTGTTCCACCCGCTTGAAACTTTTCTAAACAGGCCTGCCTTCTACTGCTGCTTCTTTTTCGGCCTACCAAACTTCCTCCACACGCTATTCAGCACTAACATGGCAGTGAGTTCTCMAACTTCCGCAAGAATTTGGCTTAACAGAACATTAACAATTCCAGGTGATACAAACCAACACTGTGCTCACCAGAAACTCACTTACAGGAAACAGGATCATGTTTGTGGCTTTCTTCCTGAAATTTATGGCAGTTACATTCAGCATTTGGTAGTATAAAAATCTTCAAAACAAAAAAAAAAAACCCTGTAGATTTAAATAATTAATAGGCCATACATGTTCCAGTTCTCTTTGAAGAGGATTAAAAAAAATAAATTTTTTCAAGAGAAATCTCATTTAGGGGTAGGAGCAAAATGGAAACTCCTAGGGATGAAAGAACCAACCCTTTTCTTTCACTTTTCTACCCAAAACAGGAAAATACTGCCTCTGTAAAATTAACAGGCCCAGTGATGCCAAWGCTTGATCTGGCAGTTTCTCCAGACTTGCACTAACAACTAGCACCGAAGTCAATGGCTGAGCCTCAAGTCTATCTATCTGCTACTACTAACCTCTCCTCTTTTCCCTCCCCGCAGCCCTGCCCCAAAACATTCAATTCATCCTTCGGTGGTTGAAGTAATTTCAACAGAAAGCACCACATATATAGCAACAGGTGGACATGGTCAGCTGGCACCTTTTGGCAACAGTCATTACTGTTTGGTCCTTTATGCACCATCTTTTCACATTTACTACAGCACAACAAAACCTAACAACATCACTTCCTACACATGTAGTTTACCTTTTCAAAATAAAATGTTATGGGACACCAGGGAGAAAAAGATGKATGACATTATGGTAAAGTATCTAATTCTTTGGAAAGCCTAACTATATCAATGTTATATAGAAGACTTTTAGAGTAGGTTAAAAAAATAAGCAGCAAAGGACCATCTTGCTGTTAAGATTCTCAGCTAATCTGGGGCTCACAGAAATGTGTTTTTAAAACAATTTCTAAAAATTACTCCAGTTGTGATAAGTATTTTTCCTACACACACACACACACACACACACAAAAAAAAAAAGTGATACAAATTGTGAAGGAAAAGGGTCTTGCCCTTTCCATAAAACGGAGCAAATCTGAAAGATCTGATGATGCTGATGAAATCCTTCATGCAAAGTTTGTAAACAGAAGTAATGCACAGGGTAATCATCAACTTATCTGTCTCCATGTCATGTTTTGAAGACTTAGAATAAGACTAATTAAAGGTCAAATATTCTCCTCAACTAAAACCCAAACTACAGGGCTAAAGGAACTTTAGTACATTGATCTTAACATCTCATATCTTCACGTAATAATTAAATATTACAGGACACTTTTATATAAATAAATTTATATTGCTTTAGATATGATCTGGACATATCTTCAAGGGCATATTTGTGCTTTGCTGCTGAGTGTTATTGGCCAGGGCTGTGCTTGCAATATTAAGTGTTCAGCACCAAAAATCCACCAAGGCTAAATAACTAGAATATTGCAATGCTACGCAGACTGAGTTACCACAGTAAGGCAGATCAGAGGAATTCCATTTCTACCAAGTATTGCTCTTCTGCACATCAAGTCTCTAATAGAGGAGAAAGACTATAAATAAAAAGAGTTACCATCCCACCCTCTTACCTGTGATTACCTTGGCAAAAATGCTACACTGAATATATTAGAGGCCTACAAAGTAAGTTTCTTTAACTATGCCTAGACAAGTAGCACAGGCAAACTTCAAGCACTTTTGATACTTTACATAAATTCTTCTAATTTCAGTTAACCAAATGATTTTCATAAGTATCATTCACTTACGAGTTTTAATCAAATGCACACACAAACACACACACACACAAATCTTTAATCATATTTTGAAAAGAATGTGAGAGAATCTGTTCTGCTTAAATATTTTGCTTCCTTTAGCACTCACAGGCAAAGTCTAACACACCCCTCTGTCAGAAGTGCAATAAAGACTCCAGGAAGAGCAAGGAATAATACTGACATGAAAAAGTTAAATGCTTGCTGTCCTTTTTCACAGTAGCTCTAGCCAAAAAAAAAAAAAAAAAAAAACCAGCAACTGCTTATATACAAGTGACAACCACTGGCCATCACTCAGACTATTTCATTCACAAAAAAATCCATGGTGTTGTGCATAAAAAACTTCTTTAAATTCAGAATTGTCAGTTTAAGGGAAAGGTGGAGTGAGAAATTTATAAAACACCCTGAACTGATGTCATGATATGTTTCATAAAGAACAGTGTTATATTTTAAAATATTTTATATGAACAATAAAATTTGCACCGCTGCATAGCAGACAACACGAAGAACATTTAGTAAAAACATTCACTGAAACCCCTGGCATATGTATTTAATGTCACTAATCAAAATATATATTACAGTCCAAGGTTCTGTTAAGGATCTCTGTTTGGGGTTTGTACAGTATACACAATATTTCAGAAAAAATATTACAGTAAGGTATTTTATATTAGACTTTTCTACTGTAACTTACAGTCCCTCTCCTCTATAAATCCAAACCTTTGTAACACCCTAATGCCCTAGCCAAAAAGTGTTTAGCTGTCTAATGAGCCCTGTATATTATAAATTCCAGTTTCAGAAATTTCAGTAATCTTAATCACATTTTAATAAATAGTTCAGTTTGCCCTTTTTAACCTTAGCCTTTTGAAGTCCTTCCATTTACCAAAACATACTATGTGACAATTTGTTAGAGGTCAGAGAGGCTTTTGCTTGTTTATTCAAAGGATAATGAGTTCAAAGATAATTGCAATGCATTAAATATAGTTATATAATATTTACATTGTCCTCTCAGACTTTAAACTTAAAGTGAAATACAATTGATAACTGATGTTAGCTACTACAAACTTTCAGTGTGGCTGGTGTTTTATTAATAAAAGGTGTATTAAGCTAGAAAATACACTAGAGTGGTTGCCCTGATTTTTGTTTCTGATTGAAAACTGAATAAAACAAAGTGAATTATTCACGTGAGCAAGAATTCAAGAGGAGGGGTGGTGGGGAAAGTGTGAAGACTTTTTTTTTTTTTTTTTTTTTTTTAACATGTTTTGAGATTCCAAAATACCTGAAATTTGTGGTCCCTTTTGCAGTGCCAGTATCTATAGGGAAAAAAAATGCAACCAAAAGAGGAAAAAAATCTGTTAAATTAATTTGATTAGTAAAGGTGGGTTTTAAAATGTCTCAGTTCTGTACAATATTATACAAGGAAAGTCTTGTCTTCAGCTTTTGCAGCTGTTGTACATTCTTACAGATGCTTCTTCTGCTAACAGTCTGCCCATAAATGTGCTGTTTTCAGTTACTTGCGATCATCAATAGTTTTAATGAATTCAACTGCTGCTGTGAACTGCATCCACCAGTATGATTCTTCTCCAGATAAACAGTTAGCATAGAAACTACTAATGTACTGAACAGTGGACAGCAAGCAAGGTGGATTTGCCTAAGGGTTAAAGAAACAAAGAAAAAGTACTTATAGTTTATTTGTAAACCTAAACATAAAACATTACAACTTACAACACAGAAATAAAATTCTATTTGTGCAGTGAGCCTCACAAACACTCAGAAGGCACAAGACTTGAAAGAAGCATTTTTTCAACAAGGAAGACTGACTAGCAGGCCAAGTTTAAAAACAGTAACACTGGTAGAAGCTTATAAAACAGCTATCAAGGACTTCAGTACATAGAAAGCCTTATTATTTTAACATCTTAGAAACAAGACACCATTCTCCAAACCCTCACATTAAAAAAAAATGTTGATAAGAAACCTTAACTATGACCACATTTTTGAAGTTTAAACAGAAACTTGCTAAATTAGATCTGCTCCAAGTCCAGCATGCTCTYGGATCTCAAATGCATGAGTTTTCTTCCAAAAACTTGCTTATTACAATAATCAAAGGAAACGTCTCACTGCTGTAGTTTGTGATCTTTGCAAGGCAACTCACCTTTATGAGAACAAAGACCAGAACAGGAACAAAATCATCTGCCCCAGGTACTGAATCTTCGTTTGCCAGACTAAGCAGGTTCATGATGGTTGAACACATTCTCAGAATACACTGTACTTTGTCTCGGGGGGTTTTGTAAGCGCTTATTGTGCGGATTTCAGACTGTGCAGATGGCCATGGTGCCTCCCGGAGATATACCTAGGAAAAAGAAACATGCTGCCAGTTCTAGTTTGTGCAAGCTACTACTGTGTGTTACAGAAGATCTGAAGTGCCAGAGACTCGCAGGCAAGAGGCAAGGCTCTGGAGAAATGGGAAGCTCTAAGACAAATGGTTACATTATAACACAGCTGGAAGCTACCTTCATTGTGTAATGAAAAACTACAAGGAGACAACATAAGTGTGCGGCTAATATAGTTAGCTTGTACTTTTACTCTGACTTCTCCAGTATACTGTTTCAAAGGAAGCTAGAGCCATGTCTCAGTTTTCTTTGTAAGCAGCTTTATGAAAGCTCACCATTTTAAGTTGTACAGTCTAAGTACTGAATTGAGAATTCTAAAGGCTGCAAACATCCAACCTCTGGCTGGATTTATGGCTACCAACCTGCTTTTAGTTATCCTGTTAAACAATGAGAAAAACAGAAAACARGGCAAATTCAGAGATGTGAAAGTTGCCTAAGTTCTGGCTACTTCTGAAAGTTAACTTACTGACTGTAAACTACAGTCATGACATGATTCATATTACAAGTGTAAAGAGTTTGAATCTTGTCTATTTAAGGAAATTATTGGAAAGTTACTGCATCTTAGTGAGTTTACTCTCACTTCCTCAACCTTACTGTCAGGATACAGGCAATATAAAGCAGARAGAATAAAAGAGATCTCAATGGATCAATGGAGGATACCAAAATATCAGTATAGTGTGTATCCATCTTTCAGATGTTATAGATAGAAAAGTAATGCTTAAGTGTAAAGAAAATAAACACCCCCACACCACAACAAAGCCCTTCAACATATGAAAGTGAAGAGAAGTTGTTACCTCAGGTATCTGAAGTGCTTTGTGGTTTGCTGTCACTACTTTAGATAACCTCTGTATGTGCTCATGAAGGACCCTGAAAACACACACACAAGAAGTGAGAAGCAGCAGCTAGCCATGCCAGCATCCCAAATGCAGTTTAAGTACAGCAGTCATCCCATGGGATTTCCCATCAGTTTTCATGTTGAGGTATTGTAAGAGAGATCCTCATAAAWGTATATATAATCATGATGGTCTTACAGCTAACGGACACTACTAGATCAGTAAGAGATGCAGAGGATTTTGCCATATGATCAAATAAAACTATACCCCCAGTAGAGCATTCAAATAGCAGGTGATCTTAAAATAAATAATAAAAAAAAAGGTATAGAAGATATTGTATCAAAAATAGAAAACTGAATGAGCCATGAGGCAGATCTTAATCTCTCAAACATTTGCAAAGCTGAAGGTTACATCCAAACTCACTACATTTAGAGCTTTATTCTTTTAGCAGTTTGTTGCAAACACATGTTGCACATGATGCTAAAGTACTTCCTTGATCTTTTACATTAAAAAAAAAAAGTGATATGAGCTTGTAGGGCATCGTTGCCTTAGACAACCAAATCTGTCACATGAAGACAGCATAACTTCCATCTGCATCAACCACAGAAGATAAATCAGAAACTTCAGTTTCATTAACTTACTGGTCACGCAAAATGTCTCCATCCTGATTAGGATAGAAYGCAAGTTTGAAAATACGGTTCATCACACTGCGTTCTATAGCTAATTGTGCATCCTGAAGCTGTTCTTCACTGGCATTTTGCCATATGGCATCCTGAGCCATAGCCCCATATAAGAACTGAAGAAAATCTTCAACTTGGGCTGTTTTATCATCTGCTGCTGTGAGTTTCTGGAAATCTGACAAAAAGCAAAAAGAGAGAAGCCTCATTTAAAGTAATAAATAAATAAAACCTGGATAAGTGTTTCTGGAAAGGAGAACTCAGAATCTCTTTCAGACTTCTTGCCAGGTAGCATGGAGGCTCTGTTTTGCCCCTGCCCTCGTAAGGGAAATAAAAGCAGAGGCACTTGAATTAAATGGAAGTATTAACGGAGAAGCGTATAGAACACATTCAGCAAAGCATATGGTCAAAATACTCTATGTGATATTGTGTTAATCTATTCCTCTGTAGCACCAATTTTTATGCCTCCTTTCCAGCCACCCACAGAGATAGACACCAYATCCTTGCAAAACACTCAGAACAATCATTAGAGCAGTTACTGGTAGGAACTAATACATTCAAAGTTGTATCCAAGAAGAAAAGAAAGCAAAAAGCAAGCAAGATCAATAAAAATCAGTGTGTACTGTGATCTAGCCCTACCTTTATTAAATAGGCACAGTTTCAAATTTTATGTTCATCTACAAAATACATAATGTGTGACACACTCAAGTTAATGCAGTCTGTCCAAATCACTGGCCACTCGTTGGCTCCATATTTATAGCATTCTGTACCAAGAGACTACCACTCATCTGCCAGCAGCCTAAACATCACAGCTGCCAATTTCTCTTTTGGATCATCCAGGAATAGCTGCCTCCTTTCTATCCAAAGAAAGTGTTTAACTCCTTCCTCGGTTGTTGAATCTCATTACCAGAGCTTTAATCCAAGTAGATGCCAAGTTGTCATACTAATTTCAGACTATTCAAACACATTTAATATGCAGCAGTATATATTCCAAGACCAAGAACTGACTCCAAATTTCTTATGTGCTTCATTAAGTCAGATGTGTGTCAAACAGAATACAGAAATAGTTCATTTTAAGTGGATTTGTTTTGAGTTGTCTTTCTAGTGAAAACATCCTTTATGCTATGATATCTTTCATTCAATTCGAACTACCACCATTCTCTATATCTACCAAAGTAGAACCATAGTGTACATACAACCGAATACTGCAACTTAATTTATCATTTATCAGTTACTCTAAAGTAACTACCAGTGTGTGCACTTTTTTCATGTGGCARATGCTAGGTAGTATGATTTAACCTGAATGTTTAGTCCAAATGAGGTCAAATTACCTTCATTCTCTTGGCCTATGAAAAATGCAGAAAGTTAACATGGCTTAGCTGGTAACAATTTGTTGCATCCCAGTAATCTGTCTACTTGAGCTGTCAGTAGAGTACAACTTCTCATTGGAGAAGTAGACTCTGAAACAATTTTTGTTCTAAAACATTAACCAAAGAGCCAGCACCCCCTAAATATGGAGTTAAGGAATATAAACAATCCACAGACTACATTGTTACCTTGAATAAATTCCCTTATTTTCTTTTCTTTGCTTTCTAGCAGTAACCTCACACATACTGTAGTGAAGTATCTATTGGCCACTTCTTTATCTCGCAGAACTCTTTGCAACAGCCTTTCCAAGTGCGCTTGTGTCGTTTGCAGGCCTTGGCGACATCGAGTTAAATAAGCRATATACGGAGCTCTTTTCCTAAAAAGAGAAGTGCTCTTCATTATACAGCTATTATATTCTGTCTCAATTGTGTCCAAACTGTTACACTGTAGACACAAGAGGAATCTTCAACTTTGTTTTTAAAATAAAGGTAACTCCTGAAATAGGAAGTTCGGTGTCTTTAGAATTTGTTTTAGTCTTGTATTGTGGAGTGCTACAAGGGTAGTGAATTCAGAGAGAAAATTCTTAACAGCCTCTCTTGTGTCAGAGCTGAGCAACAGCCAAAGTAATAAACTCAGATTAGATCAGTTTATCTGGACTGACTTAATTTTCATTTTTTAAATCCATTCCTAGAAGGAGGAGACAATTTCATCACAATGTGGGAAAGTGGAGTTGTAATAATCTGGCTTGTGAAAGTACCATTTAAATCAAAAGATATCTTTCCAATCTATTAGTGGATAAATATATGCATTTGGAAACCCATTAATAAGAAGATACAGAACAAATTACCTGTAATCCTCTGCAATAGATGCCAGCAGCTTTCGACAGGTCCTGTTATCAAAGCGGCTTACACATCGCATTGTCTCTTGCAGTTGGGCCATCAAATTCTTGTCCTGGAGGTTAATAGCTTCAGCTAGCTGAACTTTCAAGAAGCACACAATTTCATTATCTAATCAAGAAAAAAAAAATTACTAAAAAAAGAAATGTAAGCATAATGAAGATAAAACAATGCTTTCAGATACTGGAAACATGCACATAACAGTTTAAAAACATCACACTTATGTTTATTGTCTAATGCATATGAACAACTTTCCAGATATCAAAGCGTAAGTCTTTTTAYCACTAGCTTATTTAATATTTATAAMCATTCTGAAACATGAAGTGGACCAGATAAGCTGATATATTCACCTGTCTTTRAATAAACTTAGACTAGATGGCTGTGCATGCATGCAGACACATACCAAATCAATGTGAAGACTCTGTAAATCATTTAAGTACCTATCTTATTATTGCAGGGCAATTTCCAACAGTATGCACATTTCAGGGGACTATTCTACAGCCTCAGACTCTGCTTGCACTGTATTGAAAACACTTCATTAAAATAAACAAACAAACAAACACCCCAAAACAGACCAGATTTGTTAGTCTGGCTTGTTTGTACAGTAAGAAAAAGTTTGGGTTTTTTTTGATTTTTTCTTTTTTTTAAGAGACAAAAGGAGGCTTATGTAAGTCAGATRGGTTTCCATAAAGGTTGCAGTACAGATGCCACTAGACAGGATGGAAGAGACATACAATACAAACCATCTGTGTGTATAATATAAATAAAGTTTACCTTCAGGGTCTGTGTGATCTGGTAGACCATTCCTTGTTGAATGGGTCAGCAYTGGGAAGGCAACAGAATCTGCTGAACAAAGAGCCAATCTCAATTTCTTCTTTGCATCCCTTAAAGAAAAAAAAAATTCTTCATGAAGTTGCTGCAAAGGTTGCTTCTTCAATAAGCAGTCTACATAGTTCTAAGTGTCTCAAACGATCACGTTTCCACAGTAAAGGAAGGAATGTTTCATCCTCAGAGGAGAGAGCACTTCACTGTCTAAAGAAATTTTCTWTGAAATTTCTTTGAAACTGATCTTGGCAGCCTTGAGGTATTAAAACTACGTCAGGCAGATAAAATTTCACAATTAAGGAAGAGACCACCATACAAGATTTTTGTGGAAAACAATCACGTAACTTCTGCTTTTAATTCTACCTTTTATGTAAGAYTAAGCATGCAAATATATTTACCTATAGGAGAAAGCAGAACTYTGTGGCTGTGCTACTTGACTTGCAGAGTCTGGGAGGTCATCTGCAGACATGTTTTGCAAAGTCTCATCACGGGGAGAGTCATGCATACTCTCACCATCCCCAATAGTCTCTATGGAAATTAATAATAAAAAAAATAAGTTACACTTGTTTAGTTTCTTCTATTGACTCCTCTATCCTAGTATTCATCTATTTTCTTCTTATTATTATAAGGAAAAAAAAATCCTCCAAAACAGCAAGACAACTTTTCTTAATACACAAAAAATAAGTATGTAAAAATACACAATCTGCAAATCACTRCAAAGAAACTGCCTCAATTTTGGAGAGCAGTATTCTTTGTTCAGTTYCCTTRAAGAAACAAACTAAACACACCAATCCATGCTGACATGAGATATACTATTAACAAACAACTATTTTAATGGCAACATGAAAGAGTTGTCCTAAGGAATACTCATTTAGTTACAAATCTCAGAGGGTCTATCCTACAGGTTAATGAAGAAATGTTTCTACTGGAGCACTCAGTTTATTCAGTTGTTAGATTAACATTTATCTAGAATACAGAAGTGTTTTATCATCTTAATAATCAATGTTCTTCTCTTTAAAGTCAGGTTCTCACCTGCACTTTCATAGTTCACTATAGCTCCTTCACTAGGACTGGTTCGCTTAATTGCATTCCTGTATTTGTCCAGAATATCCTCTGCAGCCTGTGCCTGTGCGCTGAGCCTTGGACTGGGATCATCTGAAAATGCAACCAAGCCAACAGCAGTTACCCTTGCATTGCACCAACAGAAAGTCAAATATGAAATGTCAGACTCCCAACTTTGGACTCTTTTCAGCCACAACAAAAGAAATACCTGCTTGTAAAACTACAATTCAAATATATAAAGTCTGAAATGAAGGCAGAAGAAAAGCAAGTACAAGCGAACAAATAAAACCAGATGCATASTACATTTGTACTACATACACAACAGGTTGTTGTATATTTGAAGTCTTCTAGAAATGATTAGGTAAACAAAAATACATACCTTAGGTCCAAACCACGCTCAATTTAGCATGTAAGTAATTATCACAGAAATGTTTGCAGCTATCTTGACAGCTCAGCTACGCTGAGGACCCGAGCTTTACAAAGCAAAACCAAAGTGAAAACTTGACTAAAAATTTCAGTACCACATGTACTGACAGAATTATGACTATGTAAAAGCAGTCTTTCAAGGCAAAAGCTATCTACTTTCTTATTCAAGAAGCCAGTTCTGAACATTGACTGCAACAGCATACACCTTGCTGTAAATAGATACCTGGTGAGTATTCCCAGATTACAGAGGACAYGTTATGAGAGAAATAAGACAACATTATTCACATACCTTGAAGTGTTGAATATCTGTCAGGCACCATGTCATCTTTGTCCTTTTCTTGTTTTTCTTTTTTTCTAAATGGAATAGGAGCTGAAAGTGCAAGGTACCTTATTAAAGACTATGCTGAGATTGAAGAAACTATAAGAAACCAGATAATCAAGATGTTTGTCATCAAATAAACATCAGCAAAGAATAAGCCTGTCTGAGGTGGAACAGAACTGTACTGTCATCACACATAGCAAGTACTACCTTTAACAGACATACTACCATGAGCCAAGTAGAAAGCTTATTCTTGAACACCTTTCCTTCCAGGTACTGTATCCTCCACAGTTACTAAGAGAGAGCCAGGTACTTTCCAGTTTTTATTTACATACGAATTATTAGCTAAATTAAGGYTATGAATAGAAACACAAGTATTGACCATAACGATGTGAACCTGTTCTCACAAATTCCCATTAATAAGTCTGGAGAGAAGACRCAAAGACTGTACAATGTTAAATGAAAAAGCAAATGAGGTGGTATTAAAATACTTATATCTACATTCATGCAGAGGCTGCAAGGATTACATTGTCTCTTTTCTAAATGACAGCATTTAAAAAAAGGCAAGAATAATTATCTATTACATATATAGTTCTATCACTTATTATTATTCACAGAATGAAAGTCAAACGTTGTCTAGAAAAAGCTTCACTTTGTAAATAAGCCAAAGTCTAATATCAATTCATTCTCTGCTCCAAGAGACATCCTAAGTTATCAATTCTCCAACTGGCAAGCTACCATCCCCTACAGAATTAAGACTAATCCTCAGTGAAACTGCAATGAAGTTGATACCATATAACTRCTCAGTGATTGACCTCACTAAGGATTCCAAGATCACCAAATGATTAAGGTTAACAGTGTCTAACCAAATTTGTTTCAGCTTACACACCTCTACAGTTACTTCATACTTTCTATTTCAGTATTTCTCTTTACTATACAGCTTAATTTTATAAATAAGAATCCTTCATGTCTCAAAACGAAGCAGGACAAATATTCTGTACAAAGTCAGSGTTATAGCTATTGAAAGTGATGATTTAATATGTGATGAAGCAGTATTATTGTATTTCCATACAAGCAAATAAAGATTTAATAAAGCATGCACTATTACCAAGACTATTAAGACACATTTCACCTTTGGGCATGGCAGACACAAAACGTTTCCGCCACCAGGGCTTGTTTCTGTCAGATTTCTCATCATCACTATCTTTTCGTTCTTCAATCTGTGAAAAGGCAAAGTCGACATTTTAGCATATACCATTCTTAAACAGTTATGTTATTTTTCCAAGTGTAAAGACAGAATTTCTCCTTGATATCTATCAACTTATGCTACATAGACTGTAAAAACAAAACTACATCAGAACATACTAAGCCATAGCAGATTAAGTTAGAAATATCTGTCCCAAGGAGAATGGCCTATGCATCTTAAAAWTTTAAGAAAGTTACTTTTCAAGATGCTGCAGTATTTTAAGTTCCTTCACCTCTTTGGTTTAAGTTCAAACACTAAGACAGAGCTATTTCTGAAGTCCTGCCTAATCAAATAAAGCTTATCAAATAAATTTAAGAACGACTAGGTTCATTTTAGTCATTCTGAACATCTGTAGCTTTAGCTTGTGTAACACTACTRGTAAACTTCTAAAAGATGACAGAAGTACATTGTAATTCCTCGGCTAAACACATTTAATAGCAGCTTTTGCTGGAGTAAGATATATAAAGTGGGCTTGCTATGGGGGGGGGGAGAAGAAAAAGAAAAAAAAAGCAGTAAATAGAAGCCTCACCTCTCCTCTAGAGGAGTCCTTACTGGGAGATGAAGATGATGACTGAGATGCAGCAACCAGAACAGCTGCCCCAGTGTGGGTCGCTGACATAGGAAGATCCCTCTCCTCATTACCAGGACGTCTGTTCCACCCAGGATCACTCATAGGTCTCCGAACTGATGATACTATATCTGAGCTCCTACTGCGAACTAGCCTTTCTGGATAAGAATGTCTCTGCTTGAATGCTTCTAAATCTGTTGAAATTAAAGTGTGAGACCCAAAGTTTGGTAATCGGGCCTCATTACTTCCCATAGCTCCTTCCAAGATTGGTGGATCTGGTGGAGGGTGAGATGGTCTTGCATAGTGTACTTTAGGCCTCACTACAGCTGATACTCCTGGGATGATAAAAAAAAAAAAAAAAAATAAAATTTTTCCACTTCAATGTCACTGGACTGCTAAGCTTTCAGCCTCTCTCCTTCTGTAGGTTTTTTTTCTAGAGAACTTAGTGTTTTATGGAGATAAAAAAAAAAAAAAAAAAAAAAGTAGATCATAGATCAGTATATCAGTAGATACTAACATAGAAGCATTGAAAATACCAATCTTTACAGAAAAGCTTATCCTTTACAACTTACCCTCATTTGATGACAAAGGGTCAAACAATGCAAGTAAAGAATCTGTCTGAGAAGGGGGAGATGTCAGCTGATTGGCTCCTGAAATAGAGGAGAAAAAGGAAATTAAAAAGACAGTCAGCACTGTACTAAGAACTACCTACAACATATAGAACAAAAACAGCTGTCAGTTTTCAAAAATTTTATTTAATGTATTCTTATAGGCAAGGATCTTGTGAACTGAAATCAAAGAATTCAATCCCAAAAGCTGGGAAAAGTCTCAAAGAGTAGACCAAATTCCAAGTGCAAGAGGACAGTCAATGTAATCCAACAGAATTAGCAAGAGAAGAACTTAGATCAAAGGGTAAAGCTGTAGTGCTATAAAATACCACAGCCTCTCTGTCAAACAAATACAGTACTAGTAAATAGGAAAAGTGTCAAACTTCTCAGCCACCGGAACTTTGAAATTTTAAGCTAGGTACCTTAAGATAGTGTACCTTACTTACCATGGGCTGTTTCATCCATGTCAGGACTTGTCACAGAATCTTTTCCTCCAAAGTCAGAGCTACATTCAGACCTGAGATCCTCAATCTTATTAGGAATGTCTTCAGATGTTGCACTAATACCTTATACATAACAAAAGAAGCATCTGTAATAGTCTTTCAGAGAAAAAGGAGGCAAAACCCTGAAGATGTTGAAATATTCTGTGAATGTTGCAATSATCAAGTCCTAACTTACAGTAGCACCTAGACATTCTGAAATTCTATACTCCTAAAATAAAATTTTAGGATTTTTCGTTTACATCTTCAACTATTTTAGCACGGCCATGAATATACATTATGATGGGCACTAGAAAGATATTTCAGCTACATAATTTGCAGAAAGTTAATAAATGAAGTACCTATAAGCCAATATAAAACCAACTTGCCCCTCCTTCCTCCCCCCCCMAAAAAAMCACACCATGATCAAAACAAAAAACCCACCACAGTAAAATAGTGATAAGTAAATGCAAGAAAGTTAGAAACWTCTTCCAAATCAACACTCCACTGCTAACCATTGCACCTATAGGACAGGACATTTGATGCTCTGCTGCCTTTTTCTCCCTCCACCTCCACCACACACACTTTTTAATATTAGCAGGAAAAACAAGCATGAGTAGCAAAACTTTGATAAAGTTAAATTATTTATAATTAAAGTAAGTGCAAAGTAGATGCTGACTGTGTTTTAATACAGCAATATGTTTTCAGAAACAAATAAACACACCTGACACAACGCTGAGGCCTGGTGTACTGGGGCGAGAACTGACCTCCCTTACATCTGTGTCATCAGATGTGCTACCCAGCCCAGAACAGCTTTCCAGCTCTTGTAGCCTTTCCTCCTGCTTTAAGTCTGGGGCCTCTGCAAAATGCAGACAGGGGAAAGGAGAGAAAAAGTATTATTATGAATCCCACATTCCCTTAAAATTCACRTACAGAAGAAAGAATAAGGGGCCTCATTTAGTATATTAAGTTCTAAGTTAACTCAACTATTGCAACAAGGGTTTTCTCCCCACACAGCAGGCAGGACTACGCACAGATAGCAATGTCCTAGCTGCACAAGCATTTGTTAAGTTTTTATTCTTAAGAGTATTGTATTTTTTAGCTAGAGACAGTATAAATTGTTCATTAGCTGAAGGAAATTAATACAACAGATACTACTACCCAACATTGCAGGAAATCCTTTCCATCTTCTCTCTGCCTAGAAAAAGTTTGTCATCTTACTTTTAATACTAGGAGTATTCACAAATTCTAATTTAACCCCAGGACACCAATTTCTCAAGGAAATGGACAGATTCTCGCTTCGAATTATATGCCTATGGAAGAGTTTTGGTTCACACTGAAGGCATAAACATAAACTGCAAGACTCTGACCTGAATCACTTGGTAATACTTCCACACTCCAAGCCTCACTTGTTGTTTCTGATATCGTTGAACCTGTGCAGGGATCAAGCAGCACAGATCCTGAACCTGGTAAACACAGCAAGCTGCCTAGCATGTTCTCTGCAGCAGCACCTGCAAAAGTAAAGGGAAAGCATGTAGTTAAATATATGCTTTCAAGAAGACAACATTAGCATTAAAGAGTGCATTAGAGATGTTCTTAATAAAGTAATTATGAAAGACAATGTTGAAAAAACAGAAGTGAGCAACCAAATAAAGTACAGGACATATGCGCAAAATCCTCTTACTGAGAAGCTCCAGTTTAACCTGTGAAAACATGCGATCTAGATAGAGAGGATGGCAGCTCTGCAGCCTTACTGTTTTGCAGCAAACAAAGTATTTTAACATACCAGATGTACCATCAAGTTACCTGCAATTTCTTGCAAACGATCTTCATCAATGTTTGGATCAAAGTCACTACCCAAGACATCGGTACTCCATGTTTCACTCACAGTTTCTGATATATCTCTGTCATCGGTCAACCCCATCATATCACGGATTTCAAATTTACGAAGCTTGTCATCAAGATTATCCTGAGTTGTAGCTATGTAAAAACAAAAAAATCACATTTTTTCCAAAGGCTTCTCCAATCACTTCTAATAGAAAATCTGTAAGAGCACATTATAGGGAAAAAAATAATAAAAAAAATAAAAAAACACTACTAATTCTGTAAGGCAAGATATTGTTTTGAAGTAAGGTCCATAAAGCACTACTATATTATTCAAGAAATGCTGCCTGGAAACGTTTTTTTAAAATCACTTTTGAGACATAAGAAGAAAATCTCTTAAATTACACATGGTGACCAATCAACCAAACTGACAGACAGAAGATAATGGATAAAAAGGTAATGTATAGAAGTCTGCTATCAAGAAACTTATAAGAACTTATACTCTAGTTTTTAAAATAATCTTTAAGACTGGATTCTTATCAATTGAAAGGACAATATACATCACAGAATCATTAATGTTGGAAGGGATCTCTGGAGATTGCCCAAATCTAACCTCCCTGCTCAAAGTCAGATCAACTAGAACCGGTTGCTTACGACTGTGTTGAGTCATGTTYTGAGTATCTCCAAGAATGGAGGCTCCACAATCTCTCTGGAAAACCTGTTCCAGTGTTTGACCAAAACATATTAAACAAGAAGCTATCTGATGCTTTTTACCAGTTCTCCCAGCCAGATCATCCCACTTCCTTTAAGTGAAAGTTGGTATCAAGTGACATTTTACAAACAACTTCCTAAAAACAACTTAAGTCTCAGTATCATGCAATTTCATTTTCCTAACAATGGACTATAATAAATATTTTTATAGAAGAAAGAAATAACATTAAGTGATTGCACACTGGAGAACACTTTTTTGGACTAGGCAATTTTTCAAGGTATTTTCCTAGAATTTTGCACCTCAACCACTTCTACTAGAGAATTTGCACATGCCTTGTTCATGTTCTAACAGCTGCAGAGCTTCAACACCATTGCTCCCAGAAGGGCCTGCGCCAAGCTCTGATACAGACTCCCCTTCTAAATCCAAAGATGATACAGAATTGGAGCGATTTGAAGGACCTGTGAGAACAAATTGTACTGTTAATCTAATCTGAACATTTCCCAAGTATATGACATTAACAAGCTAGGATACAGTTAGCTAGTAAGACGACAAGAAATTAAGTATTTTCAGCATAAAATACTGAGGTGATGATCTTGCTATTCATCATATTTACGGAGTAGTTCATTATATTAAAATGAAAATCCATTTTCTCTACTCTTGATCCCTATTCCACAGATACTTAACCTGTATCATAACTTGCACTTCCTGTGTTCAGAGTGCCATGCTGATTATATTAATCTACAAATATTTTACCAAAGATGGCTGGAATCTCACCATTACTATATTTACTTTTAATTAAAAAGTCAATAAAATCTCTTATCATTCCTTCCTACCCCCCTGCCTTCTCCACACAATACCTTATTTTGAGAAGAAAGTGCAAGAACTAAATTACAGAAGTTATATGAAATCATGTATGTCAAGTAATCTGTACAAATCGCTTCAATACCACAAATAAACCCCAGCTTTGTTGCATCTGAGGTGCATGTAAAGATGGTGTCCAGAGTTTGGAAGTCATTTTRACACATGGAACAGTTTATTAAAACGTGATGAAAAATAAGTCTGAGAACTAAGTTTAGAGATAATTTAGGTAAGTGCACTGATAATTATCAAGCTGAAGTATTGGGGATTTTTTTTTCCTCCTAAGACTCCTTTACATTCTCTCTCTTAAAACATACTTTTTCTTCATTATTCTCAGGCTAGGTTATGCCTTTGTAGGTCAAAACTTAACTCCAGACTTTTTCTTTTGAAGGGCTAACAGAAAAGACAGGCTCTCAGGATTAAATAGCACAACCTTTAAAATGGCAAAGATGACATGCTGTATTTAACAGAAGTTCCTTTTACAGTTTAAAAAATGCTAATGGACAAAACTTCTTCAAGACTTAAGTAACCCTTCACCTTCAGATATTCCTTCCAGATTATCACTGCAGAGGGAAAAGCGCAAGGTTTTATCAGGTTTACCATGGAGTTTGTTTTCATCAACAGGGACATCTCCTTGTCCGCCATCTGTAAGCTGCATATTTAAGACCTGGAGGGTGGACCGAGTCAGGGAGAGGGGTGGAGAAGGGAGAGAAACAAAGCTTCCTTAAATTGTTTTTCCAATCAGTTAAATAGCAAACAAAGTATAGGACAAATTTTTTCTTTTTTGTTTCTAAAAACCATCTCTAGATGACACAATCAACTTTCTAATTCTATTCGAAAAAAAAGACAGTCATCGCCAAAGTTAGAGCCTGAAGGAAATGTAAGATAAGCAAGAGAGTCTAATAACAGAAATGGTAGCTCAGTCATCACCCCAGCAATCTAACATGATATGAAAATTGATCATCGCACAATTTCACAAAAAGCAAATCCAAATTACTGGGCAAGACAGCAATAAAGATGAAAGCAGAATGTTGTTCTAGGGCTGGTCAAAGAAAAGACTGTAAAATCAGCCTTGCACTGACCAACATAAATTGGAAGGTGGCCACAGCAATCTGACTAATAGCTCCACATTCACAAGAAACTGGGCCTGGTGTTTCAAATCTGAGCTGCCAAAATTCTCGGGATCAGCATTCTAGTGCTTTGTCATTCACCTGTGCTACTCAATCCAAAAGAAAGATCAGGCAGAGAGCTAACAGAATCTGTTCATTCAACTTCTAAAAATGGGCACTGAAGTGACAGCTCAGGTTTGCTCTTCAGCCTGCTGGACAGCAAAGCTTCTTTGTAAATGGGCCAGGTTTGGATTTTCCCACACTAAGTCTTCCACACTCTACAGATAGCTAAGTGATGAAATAAACTTGTAACCATGGGAAATTTGAATGCTACAAGCCCAAAGTTCCATAAAAGCAGCTGAGGATTTTAATTTCCATTCTGGATTTAATACCTAAAAGTCACAGCCTCATTGTTCTGCTAGTAGAGAGTATAAAGGTTGTACTTTGGAAAATATCTGATACTTGATCATTTTTTGCATACCTCATTTTCTGACATCATTCCTGGAGTAATCTGTGGGCCTGTCCCCAAAGAAATCACAAGCACTTCTTCTGGCTGAACTTCTGGGATGGTCTCCTGGGAGGATCCTTCATGGTCTCCATGCTGATCCATTTGAATATTTGATCTACTTCTGCTACGAGTTGCTGAAGAAAACGATTTAAAATGTGAATGTTAGAAAACTGTTCTTTGTTTAAGGAGAAAATATACAACAGAAATACAGAACTGATCTTCTGCATTAGTATCATGCATTCTAATAAACTTAGAAAATACAGTCTTAGTAGACATTGAGTGTTGAAATTGGTGTTTAAAACTGAATAYCAGACTGAAAAAGCATGTTTTTTTAAAAACAGAGGTTTAGAGAAGAAGGTATATTGTGTCCTGCTCACCTATACAAATTTCTACCAAAGATAACCAGGACTTTCAGTAATTTTAATGAATCCAGAGTTTTAATAGTTCAAATTAAAATAAAAACAAGTAGTGACAGTAGTTTTAGTGTTGTGGCTGCAGAAAAACTCCCCAAAAGATATACTTGGCGACTAGAATATCAGAGGTCTACATTTATTTTTCTTTAGAAAGACTACTGTCTATATAGCTTGAAAGAATCTTAGATACTTATGCTTTAAGCATTAAGAAAATTCATCTCTTCCCTCTTAAAACAGCAGTCACACAGTCACACACAACCTAGAGAAACCTTCTAGTCTCGTAAGAGATTGCCATTGTACTAAAAGCACCAGAGAAGAAACAAGAAGTGTACATGAGCTACAGAAAGACCCTTGATAATTTATCAACAAAAAAGGTCAAGGCTCCTGTGGCTTAAGACATTCTAACTAATTTGTTTAGAAGGTTTTCCTCCTAAACAGGAAGGAATTTTTATTCTAATGAGTGTCTCAAATCTAGATCCATATAATTTAACACCAAGTGGTTTACTCTGATTATTTTGTGGCTCTTCTGTGCACTACGTAGTTGCATTTTTCTTTCCCTTCCAAACRGTCAAACATAGGAAAAGAAAACACACACACACGATTCACACAAAGTAAGATTCCTAAGCATGACAGCATGATACCAGTTATTTCCTATTTGATCCAGGAAATACAAGGCAAGTGTGTGCAAGTCATGGGCA
The DNA here is from genome assembly GCF_003343005.1 of Rhea americana. Taxonomy (NCBI): domain Eukaryota; kingdom Metazoa; phylum Chordata; class Aves; order Rheiformes; family Rheidae; genus Rhea; species Rhea americana. The sequence goes on along the minus strand of NW_028185750.1, from coordinate 1,109,957 downwards.
AATTGCTTTTTAAATCCTCACATAAAGGTACACAAAGCTGGTTTTTTTTAAAAAAAATACACATACAGAGGAAATGAGTTTCATATTGAAATGAAAGAATCCAAAAAAGCAACTCACTGCCAAAGTAAACCACATGCATGCTTAAGTATCATAGTCATGTGATACAAATAAGTTTATATAAAGAATGGAAAGAGGGCATTACCCACCAAAAGGGGTTACTAGAGTTATGTGAGCTGAAAGATTGGTAGCAGAAGTATCCCAGGCAGTAATGGCTGCCAACTGCTGTCCTGGATTTCGAAAGCATTAAAGTGAAATAAAAGAAATCAAAACTTTGACCAACAGAACAATTTTATACCATAAAATAAATGCTGTTGTGCATAAGACCAGACTATTCAAAAGTGGAACACAGAGTTAGAACAATTGGGATAGGGTTTTGTTTGGTTGGGTTTTGTCATTTATCAAGTTATACATATTTTGGTCCCGTGACACTAAACCAAATCCCTCAAGTGAACAAGAATGTCTCATGTGATCATATTCCCATTAACACACACTAAAGAAGGGTACCACATTTCTAATTAAGAGGAAATACTGAAATGGAAAAGTTCAAGACCCAGAAACGCCACTCAAAAAGGAGAAAAAAAATCAAATATAATATCGCACTACTTTATACTAACTACTGGAATCAGACCAGGGACAAATGAAGAAAGAGGAGAGCTTTTCTTCTCAACAAATGGTCTAGAAGTTTGTTCTTGCTTTTTCCTCTTCCACATTTGCTCACGGAGACATTGTATTTCCTTCYRAGACAAGGATTTAAGCTTATTCTGTCCTACTAATGAGATATCTTTACTTAAGAAAGTGGCAAGATGGAAGCTATCTTCCCCCTCTAGATCTGCTTCCCATCTYAAAACTTTTCATTTATTATAACTGCACTAGCTTCACTGCTAATCACTCCAATATGTTTCTCTGGTTCAGTCTGGAGTAGGCAGCTCATCATACTTGCCTCAAAAAGTAAGAAAGATACCCAATTGCCTGTGTAAAAGAAAACTCTTCAGCATCTACATATAAAAAGTGGGAACTGAAGATGTAGCCAAAGAGTAACCTAAGAGGTGACTGAAAAAGAAAACAGCACAGAAAACGTAAAGCAGTATTAGAAATCTTATAAGTTATCTGTGAAATTTTTTCAGCAAGCAGTTCTCCTTACCTATAGGTAATCGATTTTTTTTGTTGGCTGGAGTGGTTGCAGGAGAAAGCTGTGGGGTATTATAAGGAGTCATTTCAAGGCTGCTGCTTTTCCCTGGTTTGTTCTGGGGTAAGTTTGCCAATAGGTTTTCCAGAGCCATTCGATCTTCCTTAAGTTGGTCACTTGACATTACGTTCCTCATAAAGCCAACCTACAAATGCAGAATCAGTGTTGGTAAGAACTGCAGCCTAAATTATCAGGCCAGTTTACTGTATCTGCAAACACATAGGAAAATTACATGTATTATTTCTCTTGATGAACTGAAATATTACCAGAGTAGTTAGCTGGCTGTATGTCATGTACACCACTGTTCTACTCAATCCCTCCAGAAGGTTAACTGAAGACATTGGAGGAGTTTCAACTGCACGTCCATCAATAACTACATCCAGGAAAGCAGCAACACAGCTCTGCAAAGAGAAGAAGTAGTTCTGCAATGAGAGACCATTTAATAGAGGTTGGAAAGAACACAAGTTATGACAAGAGCTAAATAGTTTACATCATGATGTAAGGTTTGCTTGCTACTTTTAGGGTCTCAGGATAATATCACATGTCATTAAAATCACTGAAAACCAAGAAAGGAAAGCATGCAGTTAGTTTTAGTATTTTCTTCAATGCTTTTCTAACTTCAAGCGATTTGTCAGACTTAAATATTCTTCATAAGATTTAATCAAAAAAGAAAGTTTCATTTCACAGCAGCAGTTTCAGATGTTAAACTGTTTTATGCTAATTAAACTGCCCCTTCCAGAAGAATCTTAGTCTAAAAGCAAAACAAAAAAGCAACATGCAGTATCAAACTTGCACCCGACTTAGTATTACTTGTATAATGAATGTATAACTTTGTTTTTTGCTAATTGTAAATCTGTAAATTTACACAAGCAAACTAATAGTTTTTTTAATATATGCCAGTACGTCAAGAATTAACGTCATCAGAACAGTGAAACTAATAATTTCAGTATTACTATGGATGATTCATACTGACATAGAAAATGCTGAACGAAAAGCTAAACTGTACAAAAAAGGAACACAAGTTTCTTGTGCTAAAAGTTACCTTTTTAAAGTATATTCCATAAAAGAGTTGTCTTCAAATTGGTTTTCTTTTGTGTTCCATAGAAAAACACAGTAATTCAGCATTTCAGTTTAAAAGGTAATACACTTTGATTTTTTTTTTTAGCTTTTTCTCTTAAGAAAAGTATTATGTCAGAATAGAAATAAGAATCCCTAACCCTTAGTTCTAGTATTCAGTATTTTGTTCCCAGCTCTGGGCAGGATTTTACCTGCTTTTCAGTATATTCATAAGTTAAGTAGTTGTGAWTTTTTTTGATATGACTTGGAAGAAAAAAAGAGGGAGACAGTGCACACGTGCGTAGGATAGCAGAGGAATGGAAGGATAAAGTATGCATGTAARGTTTAACTTTTTCTAGTTTTTATTCTTACTTTGTCAAATTTAGCGAGGTTACTTTTCATACGTGGATCTCCTTCTTCAGAGCCTGTCATTGCCAGCTGCTGCAGAAGTCTCCCAACCTGAAATCAGAAGAGCTATTAGGAATACAAATTTCAAAGATTCTATTACAGAAATTAGTTACGACAACTCTTCCATTCTATTTTTTTTTAAACCCTCCATTTAATACTCCTAGAATTACTCCTGCTTGTGTAGACAGTCTTTCATTTGCTTTTAGGACAGAAAGAAATGGAAGTTTAAATACAGCAACAACAAAAAGCCCACACACACACAAAAAAAAAAAAAAAAAAAAAAAAAAAAAAAAAAAAAAAAAAAAAAACACAGGCTGTTATCACCTCATTTAACTAGAAAATGTGCATACAGAATATGCTAGGAATATCTATAGTTCCTCCCTTCCTAGAAACAAAGCACGTTTACTTTCAGAACATGGCAGAACTGAGAGTTGAATCTAGGCCATCTTAAGTCTACATATTTTCAAAGGTTGCATACATTTTACTAAGTATATACTAGGTAGGTAAGGGAGAACAGAGCTAATCCTTGTGTCGGATTATATATTCCTTATTAATCTCTAACTGCAAAACTTGCAATTTTAAAGAATTATCAACAGCAAGCTTTGTTATAATACACAAGCAGTGGTACAAGACAGGAGTGCTGATGTATTTTAGAAAACCACTGAAAGGCCCCAATCAGGATTAAAGTCTCATTTGGATAATCATTATTCAAAAAAAAAAAAAAAAAAGTTTAAAGACTATTACTGTCCTGGAAAACTCACTGCAGTGATTACACTACGGGAATCACTTAAAACCTAGTTCTCAGTGTTGTCTGTAAACAGGATAACTGTTACTTTTGTAAGGAATTTCCTCATTCAAATGAGTATTGTTTAATATTATCAGGTTACATCCTCTGGCATCATCAGGCATCATCAAGTTCTGCAAGCATTTGCTCAGACACAAAACTTTGTCACTAGGCTGAGGAACACTCAGGTCCAACAACACAGTACCTAGCTACCCAGTAGGAATGCTGATCATTATATCAATATTTAATTTTTGCTTAAATGTCTGGCATAATGTTTAACATTAGTAAAACCAGAAAAATATTAGTTTACACACATTCTAGAATTTGTCTTACAGTCACATTTATACTTAAGCTTCTATTTTTCATAGCAGCTTTTACAAAGTACATTTGCAACTCTCATAAGACAAAGGAATACATGCTCTCAAGATTTTTAAAAGTTGGTGTTTTATAACAGATGGCCAGACAAACTTGAGCACATCCTTCAGTGACTATGACAAATATTGTTAGTATTCATTTTATAGGTAGCAGGAATACTTTTTACTTTTACTGTAATAATACTGAACAAAAACACCTAGAGGATTTCTAATATAAAAAACTGTTTTCTTCAGACTAGGTTAAGATGACTCATACCTGCATCAGATTAAATCTTGCCACCTCGTTTATAGGAGCATCAGAAATTATTCCATACTGTTCAGGATTAACAATTGCAGGACAGATGAAACATGCTAGAAGAAGATCTGTGCACATTGCTCTGACCTCCCCAACCTCCAGTCTGTCTACACATGAGAGTGTTTTGTACATTTGTGACACGATCCATCTCAAGCTGTGTGGAAAACAGTAMGTATTTTGTTTGAGATAGCCAATGAATTTGTTCACCAAGGTCACCAGCTTGGCCTCATTGGAGTCGACCATCTCTTGGACTCTTTGCTTGAATTTTTCTGTGCCTTTCTCGCCAAATAACTTCTCCTGTTGTACTGGAGAAAATCTCTCAATTAATTTGTTTGGATCAGTTTCCAGGTGGTCTTCATCTTCAACCAGAAGCTGCATGATTGGCTCATGTAAAGTTGCAGTAAGAAAGAGTTTTGCAGAAAAGAGTCCTTCAGAGAAGAGTTTGAATAAGATACTAAATGCACAGGTGCCTCGTCTCAACAGCCGCCTAGGGTTGTCACTTTCCTTGAGTTCAAATTCAATCAAGTAACGAAGTACCTGTAGTAGGTAGCTCTCATCCTCCTGCATGATGCAATTGCCATAAATGGAGGTAAAGACTGTGTGAATGACACTCTGAGTGTTGTCCTGGTTCAGCTTCTCTCCAGCAACCAGACAGGACGCAATAAGCCTAGGGTTCTCTCTCAATCTGTTCAGGAATTCTCCATAAGCAGTTTCCTGAAATCCCAATTGCTTGTATCCATCCACAAACTGTGTATCCTCCAAGATTTTAGCATGCTGACAGCATTCAGCCGGAGAAGCTTCAGCACTTGAAAGAAAGTTATTGAAACAGTTTAAGTGACTTTTAAACCAAACAAACTTGCTAAAAGATGCTACATGGTGAATCAACAAGAGTACTACCACGGGGGAAAAAAATCCCATATAGTTAATATGCATGATTTGCAAATCCAAGAATAAGTAATTTTTGTTCAACAACATATATTGAAAAAGATAGTAGTTTAAGCAGCCAACAAATAAGTTTCAAGTGAGTCAGATTTCCTAGTTTAGATTTAAAACCTTACTTTTTTATGATTAGTATAGCACAGCACTCCAGATACTAAGAGTAAAGTCTGATGAATTTGCTGCAGTTCACAGAAGTTTAGGAATCCGTTTCCCTCAGCCCCTCTCCACACACCCACTCACCCACCCAGTCACCTTGTTATGATAAGCCTGTCCAAGTTAATCCTTTGCTGCTTGGAAATCCATGCTGTGCGGTATAGCTTTTCAGCTGTCTTCAGTACATCTGCATTGAGCCTCTGAATAAGTTGCTTTTCTGAGTTTACATAGAGTCGTTCCTGCTTGAGGTGATGAGCCAGTGTGTGAATATCCAGCTTCACCATCTTTGACAATGAGCAGACTACACAGTACTCACTGAGAGAAAGAAAAAAAAATTAAAAGTGAACCCCTTTAGCTGGCAAAATAAATGTTAAAAGCCCCAAAAGCCCCAAAGCAATAAGCAGGTTATAAACTTATAATGAACAGCAAATACTTCTATGCCTCTTCCCTATTAACATATGAATATGCTCTCTCAAATCGCAAGCCCATCTCCTAATGACCAAGTCATTCTTAATAACATAAAATTTCATAACTACCAATTTCATTAACCGCTTGTTATATCAGCACATAAGTGACACTTGTACATTACTGAATATCTTCATCTCAAACTCCTCAGGTGAAAAAAGGAACATAGTGCAATGCTACAGAACTCTTGCACCACAGCACCAATACACAAGATGAGAAACTGGACATTACTTGGAGAGAAGTGGCCATTAGTACAGTTTAGGCAACCTTCAAGCTCAAGCAGATGAAGAGGAGTCCAATTCTGATACACTGGCTGTTAAACATGGAAAGATTTTTGCAGTTACTGTTTTGTTCTAAAGTATGTCCCCATAACACAGCACCATCCAAGTATTTGGATGTGCTCATCTCTAGTCCATTAAAACAAAAGAAATGTCCTCTCTCATCTATACATAAGAGATACCAAACTCCCAAAATAYTAACTGAGCTTCTTTTCTAAAGAAAGCCAGAAGCATCCAGACAAGCCAAAGGCTTAAAACAAGTCTGAAGCCTCTGCTCAACTGTAAAATTAATTTAGCAGAAAAATTTCCAAATGTTTCAGTTCAGAAGAATCTTTGTAGTCCATGATCCAAAAATGCATTAAAAAAAATAAATAAAATGAAACAACCTTATGTTTTCCTATCACATCAGGGACAAAAACTACAAAAACCACCATTAGGTCCAAATGTAGCATCAACTAACTCCATAATTAGCAAACATTTTAGTTACCAATTAACTGCTACATAAGCAGAGAGTACCACATCATTCAAAACAAGTTCAAGGAGCTAGTCCATCTGAAAATTAACTCTACTGAAGATAAAAACATCAGTTTCATTAATGCTAACAAGCGAAGGGGTAGAATCATGTAGATCAGATTAGGTTTCTGTGGAATTAATCATTAATTGCTTTATGGCATCTTCACCACCAGATTTAACAGCCACACTGGATAATTCAGGAGGAAAAGGTTGCCATTTAGCTATAATAATGTATGTCAGAGCTGTCAAGTGATCTGGTGATAAACTCTTCCAAGTCAGGCTACAGCTATATGAAAAAACAAAAAACAAACAAACTTATTTCCCACAGCCTGTAGTCACTCCAGAGGGGCTTTGCTTCACAAGACCATTTATTCTATACTTAAGAAACTAAGAACAATTCACCATGAACTGGCCTAATGCTTTTTATTATTATTGTTTTAAAGATACGTGATTCGCAGCTTAGCATAGCAGGATATGATCCTCTCCAAAGAATACCGATTAGCTCCCAGATTAGGTACAAGCTTCACATTTGTTGGGGGTTTTGTCCCCCTTTTCCCTCCAGGATGTGGGGAAAGCCCGATGACCAGGTGCACTGACAACCATCACTGCTCCTTGAGTAYGTAATTACATCTTACATCTACAGTTTTAACTTGACAACCAAAACTCCAGCAAAGACAGAAACAGATGCTGCCACAAGTCTTCATGCATGCAAAATTTTAATCTTATAGCTGATGGTTTAAGACCATTCCTACCAAATACAACCACCACAGATACAAAGCTCTCCAAAAAACAAAACAGCAAAAAAAAAAAAAAAAAAACCCAAAAGGTTGCTCAGAAAAGAAAAGAATGCTCATTAGTTATCCTATCTGAAGATGAGATTAGCAAAGAACTTCAAGGATACAGTATTTTTTTAAACTACAGAAGTCTCATATAAATACACAGGAAAAGAAACACTGATGTTGCTGCCAAAGTTCTTTCAGAAAGAAATGACGACTACTTGCAACGGATTTTTTCTTTGCCAGAGTTTTAGAAAACATGACTAGCAAAAAAAAAAATAATATCAAGCAYATTACTGTATTTGCAAGGAAGTATAAGCCAATTACTAGACTTAGCTATTGATATCAGCAAGATACATTAATATAAATACACATATTAGTGAAATCTGTCTACCTTCTATGAGAACTATCTTCTGTCTACTCAGATGCTTTCCACTGTAAGGCTGTATCTAAAATTTGTTCATCATTTACCAAATTTTAACATTTTTCACTGATATTTCCTTTTTAATGTACCTGCCTGAAGGCTCCATTTTTATGGATAAGAATTTAGTCCAGGTGGTTTTCCCATTTGTGAGCTACTTCTTAGTACCTAACTTAAACTGCAAGAAAACATAGAAAAAYTACTACAAAAAAAATAAGTTATTTCATTTCATAATGCTCCAACATATCAGCAACAAAGACTATTAGGGTACGTTACCTGGCTGCACCTAAGACTGTTTTTCTTACTACCAATATGATATAATCTTGTTTAGAAATCCAGAAAAATCAATGACTTTGATAAGCATTGGACATAAATTGCTTAAAGTTCTGGAAAACACTACATTTAATCTTCAGACACTGAACTCAATATTACAAAGCCAGTGGCATGTAGTGTGGCATAAAGAAACAAGCAACATCTCTATTAAATATTTTTGCAGTCTACTTGACAGAAAAAGATTAAGCAAAGTAGTAAATACTTTAGTATACCAGATTCTTCTTCCTCCTTCAGTATTTCCTGCTCAGGATTTTGCTCCTCCCAAGTAAAGCTACACAAGATTCAACTTCCAAAGCAAGTTTGGGCAGATCTGATGTGGGCAGGGTAGGGCAGTGCAAGGCAAGACTGAAATCACTGCATCTTATTTAAAAAAGAATTCCTAAGTAAGTTTCAATAGCTTCCATTCTAATTCACCCCAGACAAAAGAATCTCTTTCTTCATTAATATTTATAGTAACAACTAACAAGCCTTATTTGTTTATATAAGCTACAGCATATCTCCTAAATTTGAGCTCAAGAAATTCATTTTTCAGTAAGATAGTTCACTATCTTACTAGTTTTATCTGCTGAACTCTCCAGTTACAACATCCACCATCTCAAAATGTGTACAATATGCAAAATGTACAATTAGTTACAATTCAACTACCTAATCAATATTAATATGAAACTCATATCTCTTTTTTTTTCCTGAACAGTGGTTGCTCTGCAACCAACACTAAAAACAYTGTCCAGTAAGATTTAATGTATATGGGAACAGATCAGCACAACGATGACTTGGGCAAACAAGGTAGCTAACACAATTAGTATGATATAGTGGGGTTTAATCAACTGCCTACATTAGCACGAGGAAACAAAAAAAAGTAGTCTTATGTTCTGCATGGATTTCCTACAAAAAAAAAAAACAAAAAAATCCTCCTACTTCACAACCCCACCACCAAAAAACAGTGCAGGCAGAAGAGATGAAAGCTGCTTTATTACAGGGACTACTTTATGAAAGAGAGACTATAAATATTCCCAGTACAGACTTTAAAAATCCGAATAGCAATAGGTTTTCTTTGGAAGTCTTTTTCTTTGGCAGGGAGGAAGAAAGGGGTGGGTGAAAGAAACATTTGTATTYCCTTCCAAAATGAACATCCTTTAAATCACAGAAAGATTAGGTGGAAATTATATACTTCTCACCATTTGTCAGATCCCCAACATCTACATCAATAATGATATTCAGTGATATCAAGATTTTTGTGGAAGAAACACCTTATTTCTCATATAGGGCTTACCAGTAATACATAGGATCAGCTGGTCACTATATCATCTCTTAATTTTATGCAACATAGAAATACCGTAACAGAAGCATATGTCTGTGTTAAAAYCTACTCCAGTTGCTTATGATGTTAAAAAGAAGGGATCCCTTTACATGAGTCACACTAGCAAAATTTCAGTTAAAAGAAGCACAAAAATTTAAAAATCTCAGACTGATAAATGCAACCCGTTCTCTTATTCTTATCACTGAAACTTGCTTTCTTCTTCATTCTGAGGCAACTCAAATTTGCGGTCCACGGTAGTGAACAACTGCTATATAGGGACAGAGTATACATCCCTTCAGGGCCTGACATACTACACACCAAAACCTTCACACGGCCAAAGGCCACAAGACCTCAGAGAGTTAAGAGGAAGGAAAGAGTATGTAAAAGTGACACAGCTCTTACTACAGATGAGGTTATATTGGGTATCCATTGAGACCCAAAGCAATACAGAGGTACTGGCATCATCAGTTGCCATAGCTTCCTCATACAGTTTAGAATTTAGACAGTCTGAAACACAAGAGATTTTAATAGATACACGGCTATATTTGCATTAGTGACTAGACTGAAACTTCAGCAGTTCCGCATTACAAATCATCATCTAGATATTAACCATTGCTTTATCATTTCTTCTTTTTCTTACTTCATCTGCACAAAACTACTATAATGTTTCACAGCAAAGACTTCTGGAGTAAAATTTTAAACAAAAGTCTTAGATATTAAGTATTCTGGAACCCTGCCACAGCTGCAGCAATCTAGAAGCCCGTTTCCTAAAAGCCTCTATCCTCTTTGTTGCCCCTTTTAAAGCAGCACATTATTTAAGATCTCACACATTGCCCTTGCCACTCTCCCTCCATTATCTTCAGATTGTAGCTTCTACTTGTGAGACAGCTGCATCTTCCATGAAAAAGCATTCTACCTAACAGTAGGTACAGCACCACATGCTCAGTTTGAGAACTTAATTTCAACAGCATGAAAAGCTCTCTCCCTTCAAAGGGCACAGTATCATGACTTTGCAGGAAAAAGATATTCATTTGATCCAGTTCTTCAGCATTAAGGTTCATTAGTAACAAAAAAGGAAGTCATGACGCACTTCAAGCTGCGAGTTTTGATCTTTTGTCACATAAAGGTGATGAGAGAAGGTACCGACGCCGGCGCCAAGCCTCCCGGAGCTGCGCCGCACACTGCCGGTCCCGGAGCAGCCACGGGCAGAAGGGGCCGCAGCCACGAGCACCTGCCCGGCGCGCAGGAGCGCGGCGGGCGGGACAGGCCGCGGCGGGCGCGCAGGAGCGGGCCCCAGCGCGCACGCCAGGACACCGGCGGGCCG
>NW_028185750.1:1087213-1098627 GCF_003343005.1 Rhea americana | reverse complement strand
AGCGCGCTGCCAGCGCCCCCCGGCCGGGGTCAGCGCCCGGAAGCTTCAAAAAGACTAAATCTACATTCCCAAAGTTTTAGAATTTAACGGAGAGCTCAGATGTAAAATGACCGCATCGCACAGCTTACRGCACTTGGAGTTACTGTGCTCCGCGCCGTGCCCCGCGGCCTCGTTCATCCCTTTATCACCATCCAGCCTGCCGGCGCGTAGATAAATCGTAACCGCCAAAGTTCCAAATCCTGCTAAAAACTAGTAACTTCTCTAACTGAAATGACTGAATGCATATAATTTTATAGCTGAAATTGAGACTTGCTGCCCCACTGCGCAGTCAGGAACAGAGTATTTTCAAGCAAACAAGTTATATATTGCTGCTGTACTAGTAATACTACATCTTAGTAGCATTGCTGCATTACTTTCTTGTCTGCATTTTCCACCAGTTTCAAATCAATCCCTCCCCCAGCCGTGGTATTTTCTAAATAGCACTAGGGACACGTTCTTTATTTAGCACTTGCTAACCTGCCCATTCTGCACATTTTCTTCCCAGCTCCTATCTATTTTTGGAGGCATCTAGTTCAGAGGAGGAACTAGAACGGTGAAAGGCAGCTCATCTCTGAACTGAGGAACAGTTCTGAGAAGACATTTTAGTGACTGGAAATGACTAGCTGATGGGAAGAGCAAGTGAAACCTTCTGTGTTTATTGTGAAGCATCTTTGATGTGGGTCTATTCAGTTGTGTGAAAAAATCCTCCATTACATAATTCGCCCCTGCTACTATAGAATTCATCTCTGCTGAAGAGGCAATCTAGGTAACCCGCGCTTATCTCTGGGACATCTCTAGATATATCGTGCCTTTCAGCTTCATCTGCTTTACTAACAGGTAAGACCTGTAAGTGTCAATAATAAGGGTGGATCAAAAAGCATGGAGCAAGGTTGTTAATAGATGGGTATACTAAATGTGAAAAGACTGCTCTGTATGGAGCAATCTAGGATGGATAATAGCAATTACTTAATAATAAAAATCAACTTCTATAACTTTAGACTAAGGCATGATTAATGCATTACAGTATCAGAATGATTGTTCCTTTGCCCTTTTTTCACCTCTCTCACAAGATTTTCAAAAATATATGAATGCTAAGACTGCTTATATGATAGACAAGCCTTAAACAACTTTACAGTTGAAGAACAGGCAGAGTGATTGATTATTATGCTAAGGTTACAGTGTGATTTATTTGCAGAATCAGGACTCCCAACCTTACACTTAACTAATTTCTCCTCACAACGCACACAAGTCAAATTTTGTACCCAGTAGAAATACCAGGGAACATTCTCAATAGCAGAACAAAATATACTATATAAAAAGCTGTTGGCACTGAAGACTTAAAAAGTCTGTTCTCTCAAAATAAAATGATGGTCTGAGGGCTGACTGGGTTAACAGAAATTTAAGTAAGAAAGTAACACTTCCTGAGTCATCAGGGCTACTTTATTTTTCTGCCTGGATTATCTGTGCAGCTCTCTGCAACAACCAACTCAACACAAGAGACAAACATTGATATTTTATATCTGTTGCTCTCTAGAATTTTATCTACACAGCTTTTTCTTAACTAGCACAGTTACTACCTTGAATTTTCTTCTCTGATAAAAGATAATGTCCTACATACTAGAATAATATTTTTACAAATAACTGTGGCAAAATGAAATACAAGAAAAATGTTCATTGAACCCAAATACACAGTGCATCAGCACACTGTTTAGTTTGGTACAATACAGCTAACAGCAACACTGTATTCCAAACAGTAACACAGAATAGCTACTGCATTTATAGTGTTGTGTCCCCAACAGAACTAAGGAAAATGATCATAAGGTGTATGAAACTACCTCCTTATCTGCACAAGATTTCCAAAGTAGAAATAAAATACTTACGTTATGTAAGGCTCCCAGGACCYAGAGCTATACAGGAAATAATTCTCTTCCAATGACTAAGCTCAAAAATTTGCTTCAGTCACCTCAGGATTCTTAAATGGAGAAAATCAAATAAACATGAATGCAATGCAGAAGTAACTCAGTAAAAAATAAAATGCACAAACATATATAAAAGATACAAAAATATATTTCAAAGTAGGGCTAACAGTATCAACATCAAAACAACATTTACAGACATATGCTGCGCCTCTCATCTCTCACCAATTCTTTTCACAATGCCTTGCTTCACTTTTTGGAGAAATCCATGCTGCTAGGCCTGGCAGAACTCATGCAAGAAGGCGTTTTTTACATACAGAAAGCAGCTTAGAGCACCATAAAAATTGTGCAAGACACTGCTCTCTCTCTCACGCAATTTGTATTTATATACATACACCGCAATTACCTGAAATTATTTTAACTTAGATTTCAGATCTGGTAACACCTAAAGGCTATTAACAAGTTTTTAATTTATTCTTTCATTCTACATCACTCTTAATCTCTCCAAAACTTTCTCATTTGGAGTTTTGCAGTTGGAATTTTTGGTGGAAAACACAAGGATAAGCAGGTAGGTATCGTCTGCATGCACACTCAAAGACGTGTACACTACTGGCAGCGCAGACACCCACACGATGCAGGGACCATCAGGGTGGAGGTACACGGTGACCGTGCCTGCCTCGCCCGCGGAGTTACATCAGTGCTGGCTGATGTAACGCCGCGCAGTGAGTTACACCGGGGCCAGGGGATGGCGACCCTGTGCCGGCACATCCCGGCTCCACAAGCTTCCAGTGCCAGAGCGGGGACACGTCCCTCCCCGCCTGGARCCAGCACGGCGGGGAGGCTGCGTCCCGCGGGGCACGGCGCGGGCCCTGCCGGCGACCGCCGCCCAGGCGAAGGCCAGGCCGCGGCCTCGCCTCGCAGCGCCGGCGCCGCCGAGGGGGCGCTGCCGAGGCCTGCGCCGCTGCCTCCGTAATGGCGCCCTCCCTGCCCCGGCGGTAACCATGGAAACTTCCAGAACGGCCCAACCGCCCCTGGCCCTGGCCCTAGCCGTCGTAACGACGGCCGCCCCCAGCCAATGAGCTCCTTCCGCCTGGCTCACGCTTCTCTGTTGATAGGTCCGCGACACTGGCAGTACCAGCCAATCAGGTGAGGAGAGGAGGGTGTGCCAGGCACGTAATTGAGACCGCCCGGTCCTCGCCAATCAGGGAAGGCCAGCTTAGTAGCAGCCAGCCAATAGAGGCGCTCCACCGAGGGTGCTGCAGCCAATGGCGCGCCTCCACGAAGGAATAACGGAAGGTATATAAGGCCGGGCGGCGCGGCCTGAGCGTGCAGCAGCAGTTGAGCGTGCGGCGGYGGCGGTAAGCGGCGGCGGGCGAGGAGGGGCGCGGGGGAAGGGAGGGGGCTGCTGGGCGCCGGGCCGCGCACGTGGCGCCTCCATTTTGTGCCGGCGGCGCCGTCTGACCGCGGCTTCTCCGCAGGGCGGCGGCGGCGAGGATCGAGCGGGCAACATGAGGCATCTCCTACTGGTGCTGCTGCTGCTGGGCGGCGCGCGCGCGGACGACGAGGAGAAGAAGGAGGATGTGGGCACGGTGGTGGGCATCGACCTGGGCACCACGTACTCCTGGTGCGTGGGGACGGGGCGAAGAGCAGGCCCCGGCACCGCCTCATGGCCCCTCTGTCGCCGCAGTGTGGGCGTCTTCAAGAACGGCCGCGTGGAGATCATCGCCAACGACCAGGGCAATCGCATCACTCCCTCCTACGTGGCGTTCACGCCCGAGGGGGAGCGCTTGATCGGTGATGCAGCCAAGAACCAGCTCACCTCCAACCCCGAGAACACTGTGTTCGACGCCAAACGGCTTATTGGCCGCACCTGGAACGACCCCTCTGTGCAGCAGGACATCAAGTATCTGCCGTTCAAGGTGCGCCCTGAGACGGGGAGATTGGGGGGGGGCGGGCTTCTGATCGGAAGAGGAGTCGCAAATGCTGCTTTGTGTATGACTTGCCTGGGGAAGCAATTGAATTGTAGGGCTGTTCTGAGTTACCCTGCAGTTTTGTAGCTCTCCTGAGAGGTGCTGTGGTGCAGTGAGTGATGTATATTTTCTATTAGGGTGGCAAAAGGCTAGCATTTAAATYAACGTTAGTTGTAGAGGATCTGCTAATGCTTCATAAGAGGAAAAACAAGGAGTGCGATACCAGGAATAACTTCCCAAACTGTTGCAATGTGACAATACATGCTGTGTTTCTCAGGTTATTGAAAAGAAAGCCAAGCCCCATATTCAAGTTGATGTTGGTGGTGGACAGACAAAAACATTTGCTCCTGAAGAAATTTCTGCTATGGTTTTGACGAAAATGAAGGAAACTGCAGAGGCTTACTTAGGGAAGAAAGTAAGTAAACAAGTGCTGCTTGCAAGAAACCAAAGCAACAGCTTTACAAAATGAAAGATAACTGAGCTGAATCTGYGGGCTAACTTTGCATTTGTAAACTCCTTTACTTACTCCATTGTGCAACTTAAATGCATGGGCTTGTGGGTTTTAMTTCTGTTTGGAGAGCAATGAAATACACTTGTATCAACATGATCATCTCTAAACTACACTTTTTTTTCATTTTTATTCCTTATTCAGGTTACCCATGCTGTTGTTACAGTGCCAGCCTACTTCAATGATGCTCAACGTCAGGCTACAAAAGATGCTGGCACTATTGCTGGATTGAATGTGATGAGAATAATTAATGAGCCGTAAGTAGCATTAACTGTTTGGGGTGTGCAGGAGGGAGAGAGTAGTAAACAAAGYTTTCTAAATTCATTATTCTGCATACAGAACAGCTGCTGCCATTGCTTATGGATTGGACAAGAGAGAGGGYGAGAAGAATATCCTTGTGTTTGACTTGGGTGGTGGAACTTTCGATGTTTCCCTCCTCACAATTGACAATGGAGTCTTTGAAGTTGTGGCTACTAAYGGAGACACTCACCTGGGTGGAGAAGACTTCGACCAACGGGTTATGGAGCACTTCATCAAACTCTACAAAAAGAAAACTGGAAAAGATGTCAGGAAGGATAACAGAGCTGTGCAGAAATTAAGAAGGGAAGTGGAGAAGGCAAAGCGAGCCTTGTCATCTCAGCATCAGGCCAGAATTGAAATAGAATCCTTTTTTGAAGGAGAGGATTTCTCTGAGACCCTTACTAGGGCCAAGTTTGAGGAACTAAACATGGTAAGTATACAAAGGTAGTTGCACTAGCTTCTAAATTGTTAGCTTGTTTACCTGGGAATGAGTAGCATTTCATACTGCAAYTTTGTTGTATTTTTGAGCAGAGTATAAATCTGCTACTTGCACTGAAGCAAGAGGTTAACTCTTCCTTGGTTAACCTGGGGGGAGGGGGGGAAGGGAAGGAAGAAAGCTACTATAAGCTGGCTGAGATGTTACCATTCTGTAGTGATGGTTATTTGTACCTTTAAAACTATATAATTAGACTGAATGGGGGGGAAGAATACAGTCTTACTGTCCCACTTTGTGTCCTCCTAGGATTTGTTTCGTTCTACTATGAAGCCTGTTCAGAAAGTTCTGGAAGATTCTGACCTAAAGAAATCTGATATTGATGAGATAGTTCTTGTTGGTGGCTCAACTCGCATCCCCAAAATACAGCAACTTGTTAAAGAATTCTTCAATGGCAAGGAGCCTTCCCGTGGCATTAATCCAGATGAAGCTGTAGCCTACGGTGCAGCTGTTCAGGCTGGTGTTCTCTCTGGGGACCAAGATACAGGTAAGTAACAGCTTCACTGTGACTTAAGACCATTGGCTTCAAATAGTCAGTACTGGCTATTGACACACAAATGAAATATGAAGAGAGCTGAGTTAACTTTCTTTTTTCAGCTCTTAGAATACTAAGGGCCTAACTTGCAGTGATAGGATGTCTAAAGAGGAACTAGGCTATTTCATGTTCTTAACCTTCATCCATTTCAGGTGACCTGGTGTTGCTTGATGTGTGTCCTTTGACACTTGGCATTGAGACAGTTGGAGGAGTAATGACTAAACTGATACCTAGAAATACTGTTGTTCCCACAAAGAAGTCTCAGATTTTCTCCACAGCTTCTGATAACCAGCCAACTGTGACAATCAAGGTTTATGAAGGTAAGTGCCACTTATGATGGACCATACGAATAGCTGGAAAAACATCTCAAGACTTTATGCTTGCTGCTACTGCCTGTTAGCAAACTTGGCATATACACTATTGCCTTTGTAATGTGTATGTCCTTATGGAGGAGGAGCATAGTAACAGCACTGTCTCTGGCTGTTTCACAGCTGACTAATGCTGTTCTGTGATTTGAGCTGTATCAAAAGCTGCTAGTATATCTTCAAATATGGTTGTTTCCCTGTGATCAATTTGGAAACTCTTGCACTAAGAGATACCGTTAGTGTGGAAATAGTTCAGAGTCCATTTCAAAATTGAAATGGAACTCAAATACCTGTAGGCTTAGAGCTAGTGCTTCAGGAAAAAGTGCAAAACACATCTAGGTAAGAAAGAAACAACTAATCCTGTCTCTTCTAGGTGAGCGTCCTCTTACCAAAGATAATCATCTCCTGGGAACTTTTGATCTGACCGGAATACCTCCTGCTCCTCGTGGTGTCCCGCAGATTGAAGTTACCTTTGAAATAGATGTGAATGGAATCCTTCGTGTCACAGCTGAAGACAAGGGCACTGGGAACAAAAACAAGATCACAATTACAAATGATCAGAATCGGCTAACACCAGAAGAGATTGAGAGAATGGTTAATGACGCGGAGAAGTTTGCTGAGGAAGACAAGAAGCTTAAAGAACGTATTGATGCCAGGAATGAGTTGGAAAGCTATGCCTATTCTCTGAAGAACCAGATCGGGGACAAAGAGAAGCTGGGTGGTAAGCTGTCATCTGAAGACAAAGAAACAATAGAGAAGGCAGTAGAAGAAAAGATTGAATGGCTTGAGAGCCATCAAGATGCTGATATAGAAGACTTCAAAGCAAAAAAGAAGGAGCTGGAGGAAGTTGTTCAGCCAATTGTCAGCAAGCTCTATGGAAGTGCAGGCCCTCCCCCTGGTGAAGAAGAAGCAGGAGAGAAGGATGAATTGTAGATATTGGCATTCTCTGAATGTAGTGTGTGTGTGTGTATATATTGGACTCAGGAACACTTGTTTAAAATATTGAACTCTAACTTGGAATGTAATTTTGAATCTTCACTCATGAGTGGAGCTGGAAATGCTAGCCCAAAGTGGCTGTTTACTGCTTTTCATTAGCAGGTGCTTGATGTCTGGGGAGGGCAGGGTAGCAGGGGAGGGAGTCTAAATGAGAAGTGGGTTTAGAAGTATTCACAGTGGAAGTATTCTATTTAACAACTGGGTCATGTGCGTTTGGTGTAGAATTTTTCTACCTGAAGTGACCACAATAAATTTGTTATTTACACTGGATTTTGTTCTAGCTTGTATTTTCTGTTGTGTAACAGCATACTAGCAACAGCTAGTTTCAAGAATGTGAATTCTAACTAAACAATAGTTCAGCTCATCTACTGGGGTAATACAGCTCCTCAATGTGAGATCTTTTTTTTCCAGAGGATTGCTACAAGCAGCTCTATGCCTGCTTCAAGTCCTTGAAGTGTCTCTCTCTGATGCTTAGCCCCAGTCGCCTGGGGGAGAGGAGACAGAACAGGCATGTAAAGAGAATCAGAGTCAGTTTCAAAGTGTAATTTTAACTCTGAAATACCTGCAGCTTAAAGCTAGTGCTTGCATTACATAATGCAACAAAAGAATCAAGGCAGTACAAGAGAAGACTGAGTGGCTTGAAAGCCCTCATGATGCTGATATAGGCTTCAAAGCCTAGTTCTAAACTTACAGGGAAACTCTGTATCAATAGATGCTTAGTTTTATTTGGTAACTTGACTACAGTCCTGTCCGAAGACAGAATTGTGGTRTTACAGTAACTGTTCATTAAGCCTAAGAGCACTTAATCTAAACCTGTGCAGGGATAGAGGACAGTTTGAGCTCTCCTGCTGCTGTTCAAGCTCTGGGAGTGCCCAGAGTTCTCACACAACCACCCTTTGAAGGATAACTGATGACTACTCCATGTGCTCTTCCTAAAAATAGGTCGATATAGGTCAGCCTGAAAGAAAAACAGTTAAGAGGACACTGGGGGGGGTGTCCAGCAAACTGAGCAATAGTAAAACTGATCTCCTCAGTTTGAGTAAGAGGCTTTTCACAGAATTGTAGAATTATTCCCCTAATGTTCCTGTAAGAAATGCCCTTACACTTGCATGTAGAGGATAAACCAAGCTTACTTAAAAAATCAACACTTTTAAATGTGTATTAAAATCCTAGAGCTTTTAAAATCAGAGCTATAGAGTCTTAGTCACAAACCATCAATCTCCTGATACTTGAAAACCAGTTTGTGTATCAAATAATGTTCTAAAAAGTAGGTCCTTATCTGATGCCACAATGATCTTTTATAAATAATAACATCAACTTGGTCAGTTTCTTACAGCTCTTTTGTCAGCAAGTTTGTTAACCTTCATGCAGGGAGCTTTCAGTATACCTGCCCTGACGACTCTGGGGCTGGTTAACTTCCTGCTTCCCTTGGTGTAGGAGGAAAAACACCTAGAGTTTTCATTCACCTATTCTCAAAACAGCAAAACTGCTGACCCCAGCGCTTCTTTTCTAACCACATCATGTTATATTTGCATGTAAAATGTTGCTGTAGTCAAAAAGGAGTTTGTGAACTTGGAGGAAAGCTGTCCTAAAACACGAACGCAAGCTTCAGACGTCACAGGGAGCTATAGCTGAAATACGGCTGCTTACACACAGACAGGATGCGCAGCCAGGGCACTTCGAGGGGTGTTAGCACAGTACCATCCATCCGACGGCAAGAATTTGTTTATTGGAGAGAGAGAACTTCGGGTACAGCTGTGGCTGTAAGAAACCTGCTCAGAGAAGCAGTGGATGCTGTAGAGCATCACAGATGCACTATTCAATCAGACTTACAATACAGTCCCTGTGCATCTCCCCTTGAGTATCCATCCCACCAAATATTAACAGCAGGTGCATCACTGGGTTCTCAGCACCYGCCTCCTCATTTTGGCTCTTCTGGAGGGAGTCAGCTGCATCACTGACTGACACAGTTGCTCCCTTCCCAGTTTTGTCTTCACAAGCGACTGCTCCTGCATCGCTGCTCTTGCTGTCGGCACARGCCTGCCACGGAATGACGCACATGGAATGATCCAGCCTTCCTGGGGGCAGCGGGGAATCAAACTGTAAGAGTGTCCACTGCTGCTTCTCTGCAGTGCAAGAAAGAGACATATCTTTTTTAGCTAGCTTCACAGACTTAACAAGAATGAGGAAACAGTAACATTGCTAGTTGTAATTTACAATTATGCATCTTTAAAAAAAGTGGTAGAGCTAATTAATTTCAGCATTACTTGAGTAGCTATACTGGTGTAATTCCAGTGCAGCAAAACTAAGCTGAAACCCCAAAATTGCAAGGGTAGTATTTTCAAACAAACTAGTATTTTCCATGGCACAGCTGAGAAAAGTCTTCCTACCTATGTGATACTTGTATGTAGTATCTAATGCCCCGTCCGGATCTATTCCGCCAAAAATGTATAAGTGGTCTTTAAACACAGCTGATGAGTGAGCTGCCCGTCCTCCTGGGACGTCACCAGTGGCTGATATCTTAACCCATTTCATGTCATCTATTGGAGAAAAACAATACGTATCAATGATTATGCTCTTCCCCCCCAAAAAAAAAACCCTCAAGTTTTTTAATGTAAATGGGGTAATGGTACAACATGTCTGAAATATTTCAGGCAAACTATCCCAYTGTATGGATTTCCTTTATTTTTTTAAAAAAGGGTTCACTGTAGGGTTTTGCTTTCCAGAGTTCAGACCATAAACACTATTTCTTTCAGAGCCAAACATTCAAACTCAGCTGCAAGTTATTGTATACTATTCTGCAAAAGTAGGAGGATTGTGTGGTTTTGAGTAAAGCTGAACAAGAAATGGCAACATACAAAGACTTTTCCTTCCGAGGAGTATAACGTGGTTTCCTTCCCATGAAGCAGGGCTGCCTGGCATTAATTAAACGAATGCTTTTTGCATTAATGCTCGTATTTCTCATATCAAGGAAAGACAGAGTTGTTAGAGGCTTTCATGCACTGTTTCATGGGCAAATGCCCCACTGGCAACGAGGGAGATTCCCTCCTGCTTGAGAACGAATGGATAAGCCTGCACAATTATTTCCCTGCATGCTTACCTTGGTGGAAAGAGCAAAAGCAGAGTACCTCATCCTGCATCCAGCTCCCTGAAGCATATCTACTGCATTTAAGAACTGATCTTTTAGAAAAAAGGTATCCCTGAAAGCAAAATACATCATGCAATAGCTATTGCTTTAAAGGTACCTACAGCCATACTCACTTATATCAATGCAGAACAGATCATTGTAAAAAATATCACCAGCTAAACCTCCATGTATGAAAAGTTTGGTCCCAACTGCAACCACCACATGTCCATGCCGAGGAGAAGGGGGATCACCATGAACATCTGGCTGGGACCAAGTCAAGGTGGCTAAAAATGGGAGTACATATGCATTAGGAAGAGARCTCCGTAAGCTCCACAAAGCAGTGACCCAGGACCCCTGCTGAGGCTTCCTGAGGAAGTATTTCCAGCAGGGTCAGAAAAGCGTTAGTGCAAAGCACAAGCAAGCCCTCAGACTGAGTTCTGCGTACTGTACTTGCGTGCAGGCAAGATTGGTTCAAATGGGAAGGYAAACTCTTTCCGGTACATAAATGGTGCCATGAGAATGAATAGGCCAACACCAACAGAGCCCAGCATGAGCAGCACGGCGAGATGCCACCAGGGAAAGGAAACAGCTATTGGGCAAATAGCTTCGAGCTCCCTTTGCGTTTCCACCCCAGACCTGCACRCTGCCCTATCAGCCCGAAAGCCTGGTGCCTAGGTAGAGCTGCGCACACGTCTGTTGCAGTAACATTCACTGACCTATTTAAGCTTCCCACCAAAGCAGGGCCCAGTAYTTCCTTCTCCGACTAAACCTGAAACGCAAACCTCCCGTCCATCCGACGGACGCCGAGCTTGGCAGCACGGCACAGGGGCCCTTCCCACGCGCAGCGGTACCTGTGTCGAACACGTGGAGCTGCTGGTCCTGCACGGGTTCGGCTCCTCTCTCACCCCCTCCAAACACGTACAGGCGGTCTCCTATGACCGCCGAGGACGTGTGAAAGGTGCGAGGCAGCGGCTGAACGCCGGTCACGTTGGGACTCTCCCAGGTCCCTATCTCTAATTGAGAGAGGCCGTGAAGGGCTGGGGCGGCCGCCTGGCAGCCGGGGAGCGCCGCCGGTGCGGGCGGCCGCGCACTCACCGGGGTCCAGCACCTGGACGCAGCTGCGGTTGCCGGCGCGGTCGGCGCCGCCGAAGACCCAGAGGCGCGG
>NW_028185750.1:1081543-1086278 GCF_003343005.1 Rhea americana | reverse complement strand
GTTGTGCGGTGCCCGGTGCCCGGTGCTCGCTGCCGCCCGGTGCTCGCTGCCGCCCGGTGCCCGGAGTGGTGCCAGGCGTCGCAGCAGCTGCGGCACAGCCCCTCACGCGTGTGCTCCTCTTTGCAGTTCTATGACCTGTGCGAGCTGTTCAGAACTGGAGGTCAAGTCCCTGACACAAACTATATCTTCATGGTAGGTGCATGTTGAGCCTTCGCCCATCTCAGCAGTTACTTTTTTAAGAAGAAGCTTATAATGGAAATTCTGAAATGTTTGTTCACTWTTACATCTTGCTTGTAAATGCTGTGTTTGCCTTTGCTGTTTGGCTGCCATGTATGGGCTTTACTTGTTGAGTAAAATATGAATTACATAGTGCAATGTGGCACATAAAGAGAGGAGTGCAGTGTGTCTTTAACCAAAAGTTGTACTCARTGGTGTAGTCAAATGCTGTCTCAGTAAAGGTGTTGTAAGCGTCTGTCCAGTTGTACATCAGGGTAGCTTTGAGTGAGTGTCATGACATAAAGATCATTTCAGTTTAAAACTGAAACTCCAAATGACAACAGAACTTGTTTTCATAGAGTACAGATGCCATGCTTCCTTTCAGCATTAGATCTCCTTACGCACTGAGGAATTAAGAATGGATCTATCACTTTGCATTTTAATGTGTCTGCTTTTCCATTTATGAATTCTTTTTGACTTTCAGGGTGACTTTGTAGATAGAGGTTATTATAGCCTTGAGACTTTCACTTACCTTCTTGCACTAAAAGCTAAATGGCCTGATCGTATCACACTGTTACGAGGCAATCATGAAAGCAGGCAGATAACTCAAGTGTATGGATTTTATGGTAAGTCTCTATCCATATGATCTGTGAAYGATGGCTAATGTGATAAACAACTACCGTATCTTTCCCCTTGGACATGTGATTTATAATGTAGCACTGTGTGTGGCTCTCCGAGARCTCAGTGGGAAATGGCCATAGTAAAACTAACTTTAGCGGAATGTGTTTTACTGCAGTGGGTCACAGTTGAACTTCTTGTGCCCAAAGTCAAATTCTAATGAGGGCAAAGTCTTAGCTCATTTCGTTTCCTCTAGCATCCAGATTTTTTGTTTATTTGTTTTTTAGTACAATATTTGATTTTAATGAGAGAGTACAGAAAGTGCTGTGGTAYCTTTTTATGAAAGATTCCAGAAGAAATCACAACATTACTGTAATTCTCTTCAGGTTTCACTATAGCTAAAAGTCAATACAATGTATAGAATTTGCTATGGAAACTATTATGAACAATGGGCATGTGGGAGAATGCCGGTGACTAGAAATAAGCAGTAGAGTAACTGTTACAAAAACTGACAAAATTAATTTGCTTGGAAACTTCTTTGTTGTGTGAGGCTTTGATAAACTCCCAGGAAATCCTGCAAAATACSTGCAACAGCTGCCGCAAAGAACATGCAGTCTATAACATGCATTTTGGGGGGGCATTRTGGCAACAAGAGCAAATACAAGTTTTGACAAATGGTTTGAGGCTCCGAAGAAATACTTTTCTGCCAAGGCTACAAGGCCCAGGATTGCTTACATCCAGTTTATTGCCACATTCATGTTGCTTTAATTCACCATTGCCAACTTTCTTTTTATGCTTTTTTTCTGTTTTCAATAGCTTGGGAATAATTGAATCTTATTTTGCTTTCTAACTAAACAAAGCTTCTATAAGTCTCATTTGTAKTTAGGAAAACTTTAAATAGCCCAGATAGTTTCACTATTTCTGCCTTAAATCTTCAGCRTGAAATTCTGTAATACAAACATTCAGCTGGTCTCATCAAGAGTTAGTTCCCAGCCAGCTATTTGCAGGAAGCAGAGAAAGCATCACAAGTCATGYTGTGTGACACCCTGTTTTCTCTGCACCATCCCCTATATTGCTTGAGTGAAAAATTTTAGATGTCTGGGTCTGCTTCCTACTAGTGCACCTAGATAGCAGTAAGATGACAGCTTCCTGTTGAGCACTTACTGGTGCTTCTGATAGTACTTTTTATTACACACTTGACTTTTCAAATTCTGCTTTAAGTATTTTCCTCTGTTCTTATTGCCTGAATTTCTTCTGATCCATTAAGAAGAAAAAATTCTCTATTTAACAGATGAGTGCCAAACCAAATATGGAAATGCTAATGCATGGAGATACTGTACCAAAGTCTTTGACATGCTCACAATAGCAGCTGTAAGTGTAAAAACTACATTTAAAAAAATATAAGCAGATCGTCTAAATACGCCTTTTGAATTAGTGGCCTGTAACGGTCATGCTAGTAGTGTTCTGAGTTGTATTGAAGTGCTGCCTGTTTGACATACCTCTCCTTTTTCCTAGTTGATAGATGAGCAGATTCTCTGTGTGCATGGTGGCCTCTCTCCAGATATCAAGACACTCGATCAAATTCGAACCATTGAACGTAATCAAGAAATTCCACATAAAGGAGCCTTTTGTGACCTTGTCTGGTCTGATCCGGAAGATGTAGATACTTGGGCAATCAGTCCACGAGGAGCAGGCTGGCTGTTCGGTGCAAAGGTGACAAATGAGGTAATGATGCTTTTGCATGCAACATAAAGTAATTGTAGTTATGAGATAGCTACAATTAGTTCAGTGTTCACCCTAGCGGTGAACGGATTGAGGGCTGTGTGAGATGACTAACTTTCCTGGTTAGATAGCTGTGAGTAAGCTGTGTGGTTGTGAAGAAGATGCTCTTGCTTTATTGTTTCTGGTTGAAACCAACTTGAAAAAATTAGCCATTTGAAATTAAAAAATCCTGCTAGATGAGATGGTACTGATGTTGCCTTTTAAAAGTATAATGCAATGAGCAGGGGGATTGGACTTAACATGACCTTTAAAGGTCCTTTCCAACCTCATCTCTTCTGTGAGACTAGTTGTACTATGCTTTGTGCAGAAACCTCCCTGAAGATTTAGGAGGAAAAAAGCCCACTGGTACATTTTTGCTAAAAAGTCCTGACTTAATTTTTGTTACTTTTAGCAAAACAGTGAGCAGACTTCCCTAGCCTAAAACCTGTTGACCATCTGAGGTTTCTGAACTAGCTGCATTAGGAAATCCTGCCTCATGGTATACGTGAACATTGTGGCTGCAGCGCAGACTTAGCCATCTCAAACAGTGACCGACTGGGTGTTTTTCAGTGTATTTCAAAAAGACAGGTCCATTCATGGCACTGTTAGCCTTARTAACGCAGCGAGCTGACTGTCTGTGGATAGGTTGATGTGACTGTGATCACTCTGGGAAAACAAGGGGCTACTGCAGTTCAGTTCCTCTGGAGATGCTGAAGCAGGAGCCTTGAAGTATCTTCTGTGCAGCTGAAACCTGGCAGGATTCTGAAAGGAAGCTTTTGGGGCAGGTTTCAGAGCAAACCTCTTAATCAGGTGTGAGGCAGGGTCCTGGGAGGTTGTCTAAATGGGGAAGGGCTGTTRTGTGGGTGATGACGTACAGCTCTTCACAGAGAGATTTACACACCTTTTTTTTCCCTCCTTTAAATTACAGTTTGTTCATATCAACAACTTAAAACTCATCTGCAGAGCACATCAGCTAGTGCATGAAGGCTATAAATTCATGTTTGATGAGAAATTGGTAACGGTATGGTCTGCTCCAAATTACTGCTACCGTTGTGGAAATATTGCATCGATCATGGTCTTTAAAGATGTAAATACAAGAGAACCAAAGCTATTCCGTGCAGTTCCAGATTCAGAACGTGTAATTCCTCCTAGAACAACCACACCGTATTTCCTTTGAGACTTCCCAGCCTGCTGTTTCCCTGCTCCCTTGTACTATCCCTTTACAATATACTTTTTACTGAGCACTTTGCTGCTGAAATGCTGCCTCTTGCCTTTTTTATTTTTAAGTTATCTAAATTTATTGTGTATAATGGTGTCTGTAGCAAGTTCCTTTTTTTTTCCTACCCTAGATTCATTCAGAATATTTGTAATACGTCCTTGACATTTATACTACTGCATGTAGTTCTTACATATTTCTGGGTTTAGAAGAAACATTTTCCCTTTAAAATCATAATACAACAGGATCGACCTGGTTCCAATTTCCAATACTCAGCTTTTTGTTTCATAAGTTTTAAGAAATTTCAGCAGCAAAGTTACTATCCCGTGTGCACGATGGGGCTGTAAACGCGTTGTGTTGTGTACACGTCCAAGMTGTAGAACTGAATCGTCCTTGTCACATCTCATTTTAAGTGGATACAAAATAAAGCGGTCGAAAGGGCTGCCCTCCCCCCCTCCATTTTTTTTTAGGACTTCAGTTAAAAATACAGAAAAACCTGCTACAGCTATTGAATTTGTACATTAAAAATAATTGTTCTGATTTTTTTCAGATACCTTGTATTTTTAATAAAGCCGTATCTTAAACGAAATCCACCTCTAGGTTAAATAGCGCGAATAAGKGGCTGCGTTGTTGCCGTGAACGCGCGTCTCCTCCCTGCCGGGGGAAGCGGCGGGCGGGGGCGGCGGCCCCGCTTCCCCTTCCGCGGGCGGCGGGTTCCGGTTCCGGTTCCGGCGGGCGCCGGTTCCGGTTCCGGCGGCGGCGGGGCGGCATGGCGCGGAGCACGCTCTCCTCGCGCTTCCGCCGCCTCGACATCGACGCGTACGACGAGAACCGGTTCGTGGAGGAGCCCGAGGAGGCGGCGGCCGAGCCCGACGCGGGCCCCGAGGTGGAGGCGCTGCTGCGGCAATATCCTTGCGGGGCGGC
>NW_028185750.1:1058086-1081449 GCF_003343005.1 Rhea americana | reverse complement strand
CGCCGGCGCCGAGGCGGGTTGCGGTAGCGCTGGCCCACAGCCGAGCGGTTTGAGCCCTTGACCTGCCGCGCTGCACGGGGGATGCGCTCCGGGCCTTCCACGCCGCCATCAGGAACTCGCCCGTTAACACCAAGAACCAGGCGGTGAAGGTAAGCGGCACCTCGGGGTTCCCCGAAACGGGCTGTGTCACTGCCTCGCGCTGGCGATGCGCCGGCCCCCGGGCTCGGCGGCGGGTCGCGGGGCTCTTCGGACGCCGCCGCGTTACCCCGGAGCCTGACTAACACCTTAGCGCTCGCGATTGGGGATGTAACACAACAGTGACGTGCTGTATCTTCTACGAGGGCAACGCCAGCGCGTTTGGCTGCACCACCCGTACGCAGGGTCTTGGAGAGCAGTCACGTAACTGCTGCTGCTTCCCGAAGCAAAGGGCTGTTAGACAGCCCACGACAGCAGTCTCCTAAACGAGCACGGCTCCGGGCTGCTCTTCTGCCCGGCCCTAACCCCACAGGTGGGGCACAGTGGAGCAGCTGCTGCTTGTAAAGAAGGGGACAACACTCGCTGGGTAAACCAAAGTTCGGATAAACTTTCCTTACTCAGAAAAGCAATGCATGGAGTTAGTAAGAATACACCTGAAACAGTGTTTGCATGTGGATTTTGCAATATGCTTTAAAACAAGGAATTTGGCCTTGCGCCATCGAGTGTGTTGCAGTTCAGGAGACGGTTCTACAACCCCTTTCAGTGAGCCCTTCTGAGAAAGAAGCGTGAAAAAAACCCACTTTYGAAAAGGTGTACCCATCCTCCTCCTCACTACTGAAAGTGAAAAATGTTAACCTACTTAGACCATTTTTTTAATGTAGCGGTCTTCTGAGCGTACTTTGACAAACATAAGTCTTTGATACGGTTCCAGCTTTGCTGGTTCTAATGTTAATTTCTTTGTTGTCTTTGCAGGAACAGGCCCAGGGAACGATGCTTAAAGTCCTCACATCTTTTAAAAGCAGTGAAATAGAACAAGCAGTGAATTCCTTAGACAGAAATGGCATTGACTTGTTAATGAAGTACATTTATAAAGGATTTGAAAAACCAACAGAAAATAGCAGTGCAATATTACTTCAATGGCATGAAAAGGTAAGTTTCTTCTAGTGCTGTCTGGGTTCAACCACTGTTTGGTGTGGTCATTATTCGTGCTGTCACTGGAGCCCTCTTGTATATGAGGCCAGGGGATTCATCCCAGAGAAGCCCAGAACTTGATAATTCCTTTCATCTTTGGTCCCTTGGAACATGAATTCATTAAGCCTTTGCCTGAATTTCAAAGTTCACCCTCAGCGAGGAGGAGAGGTGAGACCAGTGGTGGGAGGGTGCAGTGTCTGCTGGAGGAAGCTCTGCCACCTTGTTCTGCATGTAATGAGTTTGGTGGGAATGGTTTCCCATCAAGGAAGAACTGGGAGTGGAGATGTGATTGTCTGGACCCTGGAGCTGGCAGTGTTTCTTTGTAGCTGAGCGTTTGGTTAATGGGATGCATAGGTCTGGCAGACTTTTCACCAGTTAAGTGCCTTTAGCAGCATACGTGCCCCAGCTTAAAAACAGGATTGAGCAAACCTGTTCAGTTTGCACAGTAAAGGCTTTTGAGCGCTCTGAAGAGAGCCTGCTTGGACCCAGGCAGTCCTCTTGTTTCTGTGGAATGACCATTTTGAGATATGAGAGGGTAGAATATGGTTAGCAGCTCTTGAACATTCTCATTCTCTTTGGGACTTGTCTCATCTCGCTGAGGCACATGAAACAACTGTCCTGTGCCCCTCCTCCCAGGTAGAAGCTCTGTAAAAGGACTGATGTCTTCCCCAAGTGCGTAAGTTTTAAGTAAGTAAAAGTGCAGCATGGCCAGCCATTAACAGCTATGTCACTTGCAAAAACTGCTCTTTCTGAGATATGTAAAGACAGAAGTTGTTTTTAATAGTGACTTCAGCTATTAGGAACTGTCATGTGCTTCACAGAATGTTTTGCAGGGGAGGAGGAGAAAATAGATTTTTTTTTTTGTTTTGTTTTGTTTTGTTTTTTGTTTTTGTTTTGTTTTTGTTTTTGTTGCTTGTTTCTTTGTTTCCAGTGGAGACTTCTCTGGTAACTGTGGGTTGGTGCTCCACAGTATGTAAAATTACTCAACATTCTGCCCTGACTGGGAAGAAGTTAGTGCTGAGAGCATGTAGGCACACGCAGAGCACATCTTCCTCATTGTTTAGAAAGGAACAGGGCAGGTCTGAAGTAGGCTGGGCAGCGTTTCTAAAGAAAAGCTTTCCTTGTATTCTGCTTTCTGGCACTACTGGTAAGAAAGGTGGCTTGCTCAGGGAGGAGCCTGCGGCTCAGCAGCAGCATCTGTCTGTCCCAGAGACAGAGTCCTGCCTTTAGAAAAGGCTGGTCTGTCACCCCATGTAAAGCAGGTCTCAGTGCACGCACACATCATGTGCAAGCTCTCGTTCTGTGTGGATGCTTTACATTCACCTATGTCTGGCACGAAGAAGTGGAACAGCTTGTAAACTCTATTTCCTGTTCTGTTGGTAGCAGTTAGCATAAAGAATTGCTTTCTGGTCTTGGGCTAGCATAAGTTAAGTGATACATATTAATGTTTGGTGTGATGGAGCGGTTGTACCAGAACAACCAATGTCTGGCCTTGCAGGCTGTTGAGAGTTTTATCATGGAAACCTGACACTGCAAGATATGGTTTAGTGCCTAAAAAAGACTATTTAAAACGTCTTTAACATCAGCATGTCCTAGAGAAAATGAAAAGATTTTTCCTAATGAACTGTTTTCAAGATTTGACAGCAAAAAAGCACAGAGTGAGAAGAAAAGCCCAAGACGCCTATGTGCAAAACACAAGTTTGTGGAGAAGAACCATATATGTCTCTGTTACTAAGTGCAAAACTTTATTCTTCTAAGATGCCTTTTGTGTGCAATGCAGTGACTGTCTGTAACACCTATCTCCTTTTCCCATCCCCACAGGCATTAGCAGTAGGTGGACTAGGTTCCATAGTAAGAGTTCTTACTGCAAGAAAGACTGTTTAAAAGACTATTAACTTGAACCAAGAAGATGATCAGTTTTGGACCCAGAAGAAGGAACTAGCTGAAATGACACTGGTCCATCTTTATAGAGATTGCAATCTGTTGAAATACTATGGAAACCTCTTCTTGGAATGCTTTTAACTTTAAAGGTGGGGGAAGAGTAAACATTATTCCTGTATGCTCTGACTATCAAATACAGGAGCCACGACATTATCCTGATCCCTTCTTTAAAAGGCAGAGAAAAGGCGAACTGCCTTACTGTAAGCAAACAGGTATTTTCAGATGCTGCTTTATCAAAGTGCGGTGATGTAAGATCCTGTGTGTACTGCTTATTTAAGAGGTAGCTATGTCTTTGGCAGATGCAAGATTCTGCAGCTTAAAGGTGGGAGAAGTGGTTATTAGAAAGAGTGTATTGGGCATATGGTCAAAGGACTAGATGGACTGTGGGGTTGGTTTCATTGTGAAGTGCCTGCTGCATTAATAAAGTTCTTGGATCACATGAGTTAAGTAATTTATTTTTAGCTAAACTGCAAGTCTGCCATTGATTCAAAAGCAGATCAGCACTATACCCATTCTTTGGTAAGTGCCCACCTCTGGAAGAGTGCTCTTCAACTCCTGACTAAAGTTGTCCTTAAATGTAAATATGCTTGCTATACGAAATGAAATCAAGCTCAACTCTTCACTGTTCCTTAGAAGCCTGTGTCTGGAAGTCAAGAAAATACTTCAAAACTTATTAACTGATTTATGTATTAGTTTATCCTCATCTCTAAAGGACCGTTTGACAGCATAATAAGCAGCTTCCTTTGAATGAGTACGGGTGCTCTATCCTTGATTTCCCCAGAAGAACACACCTACTCAAATCGTCATTGTTTCCAACTCAAGTTACAGCACTTAGGTAAGAGTCTTCAGTTTCTACAGCGTCTCTCGAGAGGCTCATTTTGCACTGTGCATATGGAGTCTGACAGGGTAGGTGTTAGGAAAGAGACTGGATCTCACTGCTTTTTGTCACCACCAAGTGTGCACCTAGTATTCCGCTCAGTCATTATCAGCTGCTAAAAGTGCAGTTAATAACTGTCCCTAGTGAGAGATAACTTTAGGAGTCATTCCTGGCCTAATCCCCTATGAGAAATAAAGGCCTTAATTGGGTGGCTGACACCCTCATTCTTGCCATAGAGAGGAAGATGGGTTTTGTTTCATTCTTTAAAATTCTATCCATTTTAAATAGCTATAGCATCCTAGTGGAGATAACCAGAATTATAAAAGAGAAAGAAATCAAGATTAGCATTTTAATCAAAAATGTATTGCACCACAAATTTCATAGTGTTTCATAATACAATCCTTATTTACAGCTTAAAGGAAAGTCGTCCAATGGCCATAGAAAGAATTATATATACCATTGTTTTTATACAAGGAAAAAGTGCATTAGCTTTTTAATATATGTATACACACCATTCTTGCTCTGATATATAAAGGAAATTCAGCACTTAACTAATTTATGGTAAGTTGATCCTGTAAGAACTTTGGGATCTTGAATTGAAATTCGGTTAGTAAATAAATATTCTGAGATTTATGTATTTCTCCTAAGTCCCCTGTACTGCTTTCCTTACTGTTCAGCAGTAACCTTTCAAGCCAAGATCAACTTAAACCGATTAGTCATTCAGCAGCATCAGCAAGAGTAGATGAAATCCTGTCCCTTGGTCTCAGGTCCCTCAGACGTAGGGCAGGGCCAAGGGGATGAGCCAAAGAAAAAGACCTTAAGGAACAAGATCTGGGCCCTTCCCAGAACCCACAGGGTTATCCTGCCCCGACTTGGTTTCAGTATAGGAGCACTTGATACAAATCTACTTTTTGATTGTCTATTTTCACATTAAAGCAGAGCTGTACTCTTCCCAAACTTTCCTATTCTACACAGTTAAGTGCTATGAATCAAGTTATTAAAGACACTGTTTGACCAGCTTCAGTATACACTGAAAAATCCTGTGTTTTTATTCAACTTAAATAAATATAGCCTAGCTACAAACTGAGCAGTGTCACTTACTTTGTCATAGTAATAGCTACTTTGAGTATCTATGCCTGGTTGCTTAAAATTTGGTGAGGTCAGCTAGAATATGGATTTGCAGCACATTTACTACTTTGGTAACTGACCTTATGTGGAAGGATACTTTCATCTTTACCACAGCATGAGTGCATGCAGGGGCAGGGAAGAGCTCACATGCTGTGACTCTTAACACTCCATCTTACTGCTACCAACAAGGTCATTCAGACCTCTGACAGCAAAGCTAAGTTAAAACCCTAAACAGTGACTTTATCTCCACCAGCGTACATGTTGAATTTTCTTGAAGATACTAAGTAAAAATATTGTAAGAGAACTACCATACATAAGTAATTCTTTGAAAACATATCCCATTTTTAAGAAGCAAATCGAACTGACCGCTGCTTCCTGTTTTCACCTATTTTTCTGTTTCGTGACTACAGGCATAATACTGCTCTCAGTCCTTGAGGCAAGTCCCAGCTTGGTCCCTTTTCCTAAGGTGGAAGAAAGCAGGCTACTGGAGCTAAGATTCATTGAATAATAAATCAATTTTGCCCTCAAAAATACCAAAAAACTCATAAACAGTGTTCCTTTTACCATGAAGTTAGGACGCAGTTAAGAGCCCACTACATGTCTGTAACAGTTCTTTTAAACATCAGTATCTGAAGTACATAAAACCACAACCAAAGAGGCAGATACTGATTAAGAAAATCAGTTGCTAGCAAGCTTGCACAGGAAAAAAAAAGTGTTTAGTACCAATACTTTTTACCCTTTGTTACTCTTTTTTTTTAAATAAAAGATATTTTCAGCTTTAAAAATTTAAAATGGTTTACTATCCCCTTTTCCCCATGTTAACAACATATGGTACAGACTAGTAGATTAATTTTAAAGGCGACTGAGTATTAGGTACTATAATTAAGACCGTTTTAAATATTTTTTCTTTAAGAAAAGTAAAATCAGACAACTCTAAAGTTGTGCTCTCAAATTAAATAATCGTCATCAATATGCAGCCTTCAGGACTGCAGGCCAGAATATATGCACCTTAAATTACACAGTGATATGAAAAAAATGCAAACTATTAATTCTGTCAGTATAACAAGGCAAGACAGTTTTTTTTTTTTTTTTTGTTAAAGCTCCTGCTCCTGTTCTTTGAAGGGCTTTTCAAACCATCAGGAATTCAATACAGCACTGCCAACATTCTTTTCATTGCTTGCTTTCCACAGCGAGACAAGGAAGCTTTACTGTACCTAGAGTTATTCAACTCTGGCATTTCGTAACAGAAGCTAGAATCACCATCATAACAGATGCAAATGTTAGAAGCTTGAACTGCCAGCACCAGTGTTAGTGAGTTAACATTACCCTTTGGTGCTAAGAAACAAGACCGATGAGCACAAGGAGCTGACGTCCATTAAGAGACCATCAAGACGACAGTCCCTGGATCCAACCCAAGAGAGGTGTTTCAGTTTGTGGTGAAAATTCTCCTTGCACAGTATTACTTTTGTAAATAGTATCAAAGTTCTTGTACAAAATACTGCAATGACAGTGATTAAGACACACCTGAACTAGTGTGTTGAGTGTTCTTTTCACAGAAAATAAGTGGCTAGATGCTGACTGCCAGTTTTCAGGTTCCCTTAAGACCACGGTGTCCTTGGGCTTGAGATAGATGGCCGGATACTGCCTTTAGGAGATGGCTTTGACCCAAACCACGACATCTGATATGGGAAAGCACAACAGACATTAGGCTAGTTTCCGACTTTTAGAGAAGCTGAAGATTTGAGAAAAAACGTAGTACATATCATTCCCATCATTTGATGGGAATAACTATTTATAAAACATACAACACTGAATAATGTGGACTAAGAAAAGGAATGTAGTTCCACACAGTCAGATCTGGAAGAAACAGCATCCTGCTTCTGTAAGTGAAGAACACTGAAGATAACATTTATGAATATTCCTTCAAAACAGTTGAGTCATTTAATCATAGAATCTCTAGCCAATTTAGYATGAGAGTTCCTTGAGCAAGATGGCAAGGAATTCTCCCTCTCTTTCACTTGTGTATACTGGATGTGTTTAACTTACTGAGTTACTTACTTACTCTGCCATTAAGCARAGAGAAATGCAGAGCATCTAAGGAACTGAGGCAGCACAGCACTCACTAACAAATATACACTAATAAACACCTATTCAGGGGCATACAGAAAATCTTGTTTTATGCAACAGAAAGTAGAAACACGTGTTTCTACTAGAAACTTCTAGAATCACGTGTTTAAGGCCAATGTCAAATGATAAAACCATGAATCCAGTGTCCTACGCTTAAACATTAGACTGTCCTAGCAAAGGACTTCTGGCTACACACTTAGTACTGAGTCCACAAGGCAATACTATGCTGTTTTTCTGAAGCACTGGAAAGTTACACTGTATTTACCTTACTGAAATAGAAAATTTCCAACATGCATATATGTGACTAGTACACACGTGAACATTAAATGTTATTGTAGCTCACGTCTGGAAAAAACACTTTTCATGATCTCCCAGCATCTAAGAATTTTTGTTCCTTTTGCTGGGAGTCTACACATAGAACAGAACCCTTACCTTGTATTCCAAGGTTTCTTTAAGCATATTTTCTTCTTCTTGTGAAAAATTCAGTAACACAGATACAGCTTTAATTAGATGGAATGCCTGAAAGAAACCACAGTAGTTGGTTGGTTATGATGCTTTTGGTCTCTATATTCTGGATTATGGTGCAGGACAGATTTTCTGTAGGTTTGGTCACAGGCTTTTTAATCACTACTGTGAAGAACAGAGCAGGAGCCTTTCATAAATTTCTAGTTCCCATAAATTTCTAGTTCCACTAGATAAGGATCGCTTGCATGCTATTTCTTCTCTTTAATGTTTACTGTCTTTATGTTCTTTAACAGTGSTTTGCACATTTTAAGGGAGGACAGATTGGGCAGCCTTGTTTATTAGAGCAGAGCTTTGCTCTTGTGGCATCACATGTAGGCAGGAAAGAGAGTCATGCCATTTAAAATATATGCTTAAGTATCGTAACTCTATGGCACTAATTCTAAATGAGAGAMATCATGCAGTGACACTGAAGTAGTCAAGCACTCAGGACACCATGGAATTGCATATCTATTTCTTGATCTTCTGTCTGACTTGCAATTAAACAAAATACACTGTTGGCAAGACTTTTTTTACCTATAACTTTTTTGACACTGAATGTAGAGAATGTAAAGGAGCTCTCAATAAACAAGGAATTAGCTCTTAGAGATCAACTGCAATTTGTTTGTGTCTTCTTGTTATATTTATTCTAATTTATTCTCTTCTATTTATTTTTATATTTATTCTAATTATATGTTCCATATGCTTTTTGGGGTAGTATAGAGGGAATGTCTTGCAGTTTTGGATTTTTAACTTACAGATATAATTACCTTTTTAAAAAAATGCATAATTTCTCCTTTGTTTAGTTTATAATAATCCATGCTTCTGAACATAAACTGTCRGCTGTTTTGTTTCACTTTGCTGAAATCAACTTCTTTTTAAGTGCGGAAGTAGAAATCAAATAGAAGTATCCTACTTAAAACTTGTTATATCTGCATTTAATTACATGCATCTGTTGGGTAACAAATAGCAGTTCCTAGAGGAAAGCAGACTAGAAAGAGAAGCTAAACATACATCTTTACCTCAGATTCCCGGCAGGACATGAATTTTAATACAACATGTTTAAGGTATTCAAAGTTTATCTCCCTTGAGTCATTTAAATCAGAGTTGTTCGTGACAGTTACAGAAGCATTAGGCACTTCAGGATTTGTTTTTTCGCGTACTTCAGGTCCCTCACTGTCAGGCCTTATTTTCTAAGAAAGAAAGAAAGAAAATAAAATGCACCGTAGACTGTGTCAGTTTAATACCAGGAGAGGTATGAAGTATCTAATACAAAGGGCCTGCATCCATACAGTGGGCGCAACCTGTGTATCAAGAGGACAAGCTTCTCCTCATCCTTCAAAGGATCAGCAGAGAGGTGTCTTCTCCTCTCCCTAGACTCCAAGACAAAAGCCGGTTGCTGTTAGTGTTACATGTACATTACCCAAACCAGCATAGAACTGGGTCTACACTAGAAATTTTTTTACCAAGTTCACCACGAACCTGCTTTGGGCTTTTTCAATGGGGGCTTTCTGCAAAACAATTCCCAAGCTCAGAACAAAAATCACAGTATCAGAATATTTTAAAGATTTTTTTTTTTTTTAAGATAGTCAGGTTTTTTTGTAGAGGAAAACTTCTCCAAGAGCTATTAAAGAAGAATTTTCCCCAGGGCAGACATCACTCCTGTGGTAAAACTCAGCTGAGCGGCAGCTAAGTATCACTCAAACCTCAGTTCTCTCTACAGAGATATATCAAATGCTCAAGGTTATTAAACACAGGTCTTCTATATTTATTGATTCCTCAGCTGTAAAACCAGTAATCAGAGTTAACAGTTTTGCAACTATTTCATTCTCTGTTGCATGAGCTGGGTGACGATAGGTACCATCCATTCAATGAATCATTCTAGATCATTTGTTATTTATTTCTCTATATTAAGGATCCTCAGATCTACGCAAACACAAGAAAACTGCAAACATGCCAGGTAAAAAAATTACAATTTAGCTAGCAGTCAAGTTTTCAAAATTAGTAGTACAAGTAACTGTGTCAGTAACTGCCATCTAGAGACTAAAAAGCATAATACTTACCAACTCTTTCTGGAGTGTTTTTTTTAGTTCTGTCATTCTCTGCTGTAGCTGCTTTATTATCTGTAAGCGAAACAAAAAGTGTATTTTGGTATCATGTTTAGACCTATCTTTCCGAGGCTCCAGCTTGGACAGCACCAATTATCAGGCTTCCTAATTACAATGGAAAGACTAACAGCTGTTTCTATTGTTTCAGTTTACCTTGTTTTTCTCAGAGATTTGCTGTTCCAGCTCTCTGTTCTCTTTTTGAAGCTGAATGATGTCTGCAGCTGCCACCTCTCCATTCTGTTCCATCACACGGTTTTCTGGAGGATGTAAATGTTTATTATTCAAGGCTCTTGCTGATTCCTCTAGTTCAGAAGCCTATAAAAACAAAAGAGTAAATTAAAAAGGTATCGTGGCATCTGCAGCCCATGAACACTTCCCAGTGAGAAAGCTTTGCTGCTTATTTATTCATTGCCAGAAAGCATTAGTGGTAAGCTAGTTAGCTACAATCTCTCACTGGCCTGCTTGGTGCTTATCAGTTTCTATATCATTGGGCTCATAATGGTTCTTTCAAGACATTTTATGATTGAAATAAAATAAGGTGCTGCCTTCTGTAAGCCAGTCACAGATCTAGCAGGAAGCAACTTCCCTTAAGAAGATAGAGAACAACAAATAATGATGGCCTACACTGCTGGTGTTTCAGGTATGAACAAGTTGACAGAGTAAACAATTCCAAGCCTATGTCATCAGGCCTCTTGCAGAGTTTTTTTCTCCTGAAGAGTCTGAACAGAGCAGATTTGCAACTATACTCACATTTCTCTCATGTTCTCTGGCCAGCAGGCACTCCTGTACCTGCAATTTCAATTCATCCATTTCTTTTCTTGTTGTTTGTTCTTTCTCTGCTGCTTGGCTATTACTTGCTTCTATATCAGATTGCAACTGATGCATTTGCAGCAAAACAGCTTCATGGTCTGAGAAAGGAAAGTCCTGCTTAGTATCAGTCTATGAATCAAAAGGAAATCGTTAATTATTATTCTTAAACAAAGCTAGTGACGGTAAATCCTGACCTCTTCAAATTCCTCTGTCATAAAGACGAAAGATGATGGAGTTTAAGCCACCCAAGCTTACATACATGCATTGCAACAGAGAAGGATGGCTGCCCAAAATTCACGTGTTAATACTTCAGAACATAATTATCAACTACATCTTTTTTAGAAGAACATAGATCTCCATCACAAGTCATTGTTCTCCAAAGGAGRAGAAAAATGAAGGCTGTGACTGCGCAAGAACACTTGGGGCTAAGCTGTATGCACAAATGGCTACTGATAGATGGCTATTCAGTGAAATGGTACCAGCAAGAAGCTAGAGTTCTGTTGCCTTTCTAAAGAACAAAAACACACAAAAGAAACACTGATAAGGAGTTAAGAACTGAACAAAAATTAGTATTTTTTTTAATATGACAGTGTGAAATATTAGTTTGCAGCTGCTCTTCAAAAATGTAAATAATTACTTTCAAGTAAGTAATTTGCAGATTTGAAAGCAGTACAAGAAGGTAGCAGAGTTTTTGAACAGTATTTCTTTATTTTATGTGTTTTGTGCAATACATTTATCTACAAAACAAAGTACAACAGGATTTGTTACTTATGGTATATAAACACATAGCACCTTTAGTAAGAGAAGCTTTTCTTTCTTTTAAGGATACTGTATAGACTGTCCAATTAATACTGAAATGTAAGATTTTCAAAATTCTAACACATGAAAGATGGAAATAAATCTAGAAGTTTTACAATCTGC
Source organism: Rhea americana (assembly GCF_003343005.1). Classification (NCBI taxonomy): domain Eukaryota; kingdom Metazoa; phylum Chordata; class Aves; order Rheiformes; family Rheidae; genus Rhea; species Rhea americana. The sequence continues at coordinate 1,069,869 of NW_028185750.1, read as the reverse complement.
AGACAGGTAAATGCAGAACTATAGACTACACTCAGATAAAGCTGTCTGGGATGTGGTGAACTCATTTGGTCTAACCTTGACTGAGTTGGTTTAGTTCTTCCTTCTTTTTTAGAAGCATGTCAGAATTTTCAACAATCAGTTGGTCCTTTTCCTCTATTAAGGAAACCAGATGTGAAACCTTGAAAGCAGTCAAACAAACAAATAGAAGCTGTTAACAGTATAAAACTAGAACAGGCCATGGAAGGATTTCAGCATAACCCAGAGCTTCAGATTTTTTTACTTTATTTTACTTTGGTGGATGTAATGGGAGAAGAATTCTCATATCAGCAGCAAAGGCAGTAACTGGTACTTACAACTTGTACCTGGAAGTGCTGCCTGAGCTCCTTGCTACAAACACACCTTGAAGAAGTGGTTTGTGCAGCATTAGTATCAGATGCTACATAATGCAGAAATCTGTATCTATTTAAAGACTCACAGAAGACATCACCTTCACAATGCTGGCCTCATTTAAGAACAGAGATGTCAATACGCTACTGGAGCTAAGGCATTTTTCTGTTTCTGGTAAGCTTGTGCCACAGTTATAGATTAACCAGCAGGTGGCAGCTGTGAAACAGCCGCTGTGCAAAATTGCACTATTCACCATTCTTGCTTGCTGGAACAAGCAAGCACAGATCTTCAACAACTCCAGAAAAATAAAGAAAACAAAAGATGGGACTGAATTCATTAAGACTTGCTCAGTTGACAATTCCCAGGTTGAACAAATGCAAGCTCACATTGTATCTAATAAGACAACCTTTTATATATATATATAAAAAAAACAAAAAACAAAGAACAAAAAAAAAAAAACCCCACCACACAAAACAAAACAGGACTATCCAGAATTTACGCTTGCTTACTGAATACAAACTCTTCTCTACCTTAGGACAAAGTCTGTGATTTTAGAGCTGCTGTGCTTCAGTAGGACAAAGACACGATAAAAGCACTGAAGGGAACACAACCAGAATATATCGGGTTTGGTTTGAAGAACTGACAACAAGTCAATGGATCAGGATGCCTAGCCCACTAGGACTCCACACCATCTCACAAACTGAAGTACTCGGAAACATCAATCACTTTTATTCTGAGCTTATCTGTTCATCTGCTATCACCTGGTCTCCCTTCAATTGTTTAAATCCAGGTGCTACAACTTGCTGTAATTCTTGAGCCTACAAACTTACGAACTTCTTAACTTTGCAGTCAGCAGCAATTTACATGCTGTCACTAGGATAACTCAAGGAAGTTGATTACATTCTTGTGTACACATTTACACAGACACCCTTAACTACTGCTGTCTTGCATGCTGAAGATATGATTTTGATTAATGTTCCTATTACAATAATTAAGCCAAAATCTAGTCTGATCTGTGCACAGTTAACACACACAAACGTATTTTACACTGTGTCAATATTAACTAACCTGCTGTTGTAATTCCTCTTTTTGTTTTCGTGTTTCTTCCAACACTTTGGCAATTTCAACGCTGACAGTTTCTCTACTGCTTAATTCCTTCTGCAAACAAAAGGTAATTCAGAATTTACTCTGGAAAACTAAAATCCAGCCAGTCTCTCATCTTTAAGCCCAAATTCATTATCAAGTAGTATGTATGGATCCAATGTATGGATTTACTAACATATCATGATTTAAACTTCCAAATGAGACTTACTGTTAAGTATTTACCAGTGTTGACTTAAAGCTGACAGACAGCTAGGAATCCTTAGAACTTTCCATAAACCCAAGCAGCTATATTTGAAGCCTTAAAATCATCTTCTGGGCATCTGCTAAAATAACTGATTTTCAGTTTCTATTATTAAAACTGTTATCATATCCTCCAACTCTTGAGGCAGCTGCACTTCAGTGGTAGGCAAGGAAACCCTAACATTAGAGTAATTCATGCAGACCTAAATGGAATGCTGAATTAAAGGATTACTGCTATCTACACATGTAAGAGCAGCACAGAAATGGTATAAAACAAGCAAAACACATCCAATACTTTAAGAAAATCTCTTTTTAGCTTAAGATATCTATTACAAAGTTTCCTTCCTACAACTGACCTTTAAATCCAACTATGGATCCAAAAGTTGTTAAAGAAAAGACTTTCAACAGTCTAAAATTATTTTCAAGAGAGCGAGCATTAAGTATATATGTAGGTGTGAGAAAAAAAAGCATAACTGAAAAGCTGCAAATACCCAACAGAGTTGCATTTAGTTTTTAACCATTTCAGAAATATTATGCTTATGAACAGAATTTGATGAACTCTTATTCTGTTCCCATTACTGCTAACAGGATTCAAAGACTTTTCATGTCTAACTATATGGGAATATATGATTTCTGCCTGATTTAGGTAGATCCAAACATTCTGTTTCAAGACAGGATCAGCTATTTGTAATGCTCCTCAAATGCAAATCAAGTCTCAAAAAAGATTTATGGCCCTAAGTACACATACAAGCCGAATCTAACGTGATTTTAAGTACTGACTATGGAATACACTTTGCCATTAACTGTTTCTCAAACTAGGTCCCAAATTTAACCAGAGTCACTAACCAATTAAGCCCTTACCTTCAGCCTGTCCAGTTCAGACTCTTGTTTTTTCAAAGAGCTCTCATATTCTTCTCTGCTTTTACTAAGATCTTCATTTTCCTTTTCCAATTGGCTCTGTAAAAAAGTTGGCTTAAGTACTAAGCACAAGTATTATCATGCTTTGCTTAAACAATTAACTTATTCAATGAGTTCTTTTATTCATATTCAGTGTCTCAAAGTATTAGATATTTTATTATAATGCTAAGAGGTCTGAGCATGCTAGGTCTACAAGTTATGTTAAAATCATTTTGTTAAGACTCAAATGCCCCACTGAACAAATGTAATACTTACTAGCTTGTGCTGAGTAGTTGTTTTATCAGATTCCCAAGCTGTTTTAAGAGCAGTTATTTGAGACTCCAGACCAGCAACTTTCTCTTCATATTCGTGTTTCACACTTAAAATCTGCTCCTGCAATTTACTTCTTTCATTCTCTAGATCAGTCCGCTGAACAAAAATAAAYACCACTAGGTTAATAAAACGGCATTTTGAAGCTCTGATACAAATTAGACACCATTTCAAGTTACACATGCCCAAACTAAAATAACATGCTATTTCTGTGGCAGCAGCGTCTTGTATTTAAATACAGACACTAGAGCAGGAGACAAGCAGCAAGAAAACACTTGAGTAACAAGACCAACACAGAGGGAATTGAGTGTCACTGGAGATGCTGAACTGTCTGGTAACGGTCAGTGAAACATCATGCGGAGTTACTCACCAACATCTGGCTCTGCAGATCCTGCTCATCAGCTTCTTCCTTGCTCTTCTTTAATGCTTCTACTGCAATCTGTAGCTTTTGTTCCAGTTCTTTATTCTAAAATACAACCATATATTAGCTTCCTTATCCACGGGCATCTACATGCAGAATGTGGAATGACTCAGCTGGGTAAGTTAAACATTAAATGCCTGAAACTACATAGTTCAGGAAGACTGCCTCCTTGACATATGCAGCTTTTTTCAAGAACTCCATAAATTCTCTGTTCCTCTAAACATTGCCTGCATTTCAGTTACTTAGTTCTTAGTATAGGGAAGACAGGATGATATTCCTAACTTCATAATCTGTAGCACTTCTCCAACTCCTCCAGGTGAGATCATCATTAGAGACAATGATCAATAGGACCTTTCTTTCAAGACTAAACATGACACAGTCTCTCCTTTGGTTGAGAGCACAAATGTAGCAAGGGGAGGAGGTACAGGGCATAAAGAAGCCGGAAACAGTACCAATTTGTAGTGAAGCAACAAATACCTGCGTTTCCAATAGGTTCGCAGTCTCAGCATGATGAGTTCTGTCTGTCAGTAACTGCTGCCTGGTTTCATCCAGTTTCTGCTCAAGAGCAGTTTTCTGAAGATTGTATAGAAGAGAAGAATGAGGCGAAGCATAGACAAAGATTACTTTACCTTTTTTTTTTTTTTTTTTTTTTTTTAAGATATCCATAGATGTAATTAGCAAGGTCAAACTCAAACAGAACAGTTATTCTGACGTGTAATACAGCTTTGCTCTTGTGAACTAACAAATTTGGTGCTACCACATAGGGTCTTCATAGATCATGTTGCTCTGGTAATGACGTCACTAACATTAAAAATCAGAAATTCAGTGACATTCTATCGTGACTTTAATGCAAGTTCTAACCAGTAGCAGAGCCATAATTTTCTATCTGAAGTCAAGTCTCACGATTAAAAGAATTTTGAGGTCCTTAAATTTTCCAGCATCTCAGCAAACAAAGGTAAAATATTTGCTAGTTATGGCATTTACTTTCCAAAAACCTTATACCCACAACCTGGATTTCAGACCAGCCTGAGTTTAAAGCCAAGTTTATCTATCACATCAACATCAGGTTGGCATGCCTCACAGGAAAGAGTACACCTCCCCTTGTCTTCCCAGGAACTGGCTAGGGAAACATTGCTCCAAGTTGATTCTGAACAGGAGCATCATGCTTGAGAAAGAAGTGAGAAAGACCATTGACCAAAATCAAGTTCTTTCAGTTTTCAGCTGCTACTTAACACTTTTGAGGCCGAAGTATGGAATATGCAACATTCTGTTTGCACACTTCTGTGCAAAAACTATTCCCCTTCCTCTCCCCATGCTTTGCAAGTAATGTTAATAGAAGACCAACAACAAGCAAGAGTGTGCACAGTTCTCTATAAGGATTAACCAATAAAATCTCTCATGTTGTTCTACCTCCTGTGAGCAAGTCCTTGGAAAAAGCTGTTCTTTCATTTCTAAACAGGCAGATACAGTGAGTGACCTAAATATTAGACGCAGTAAGACAAATGCAGACATCCGTGCTACAGCCACATATATGGGTTCTGTGTAATGATCTGCGCAACTATATCCAGTATAGGTAGCACGCCAATACACACTGGAGGGACAAATGTGCATGCTTTACCTTACCATACATTCCTTCCATTGGTAATAAGCAATGCATGTCCTAAAAGCTCTCCTTAAGATTACACTTTTAAGCGGTTTATAAAAGCAGGTAGTAGAGGCAGCTTACCTCTTTGAGAAGTTCCTGCACATGTTCATCCCCTGAAAGATTTCTTTCTAGCTTCTTTTCCAAAGACAAGACTTTTTCCTGTAGCTGTTCAATAAATTTATTTCTCTCATCATATTCAAGAGTCATCTGTTGGAACAAGAAATCACGAGATCTTCTTTGTAGCCAAGCTTTCATCTAATTCTTTGTGGTTTGAACTGAAAAAGTGTCATTAGAAAAGTCCTATTTGAAAAGACAATAGGATTCTGAAACACTTAATGGATGTTAAATTTCAAACCCACTGTGCATTACCCAAGTATACATCTTTATATGAGCCAACAGTAGATGCATCTGAAAACACTTGATCTGCTCATTCCTTCGGCACTAGTGTAAAAAGAATTTATTAAACCTTCAGTTCTTATAGTTTCATGGAGCACAAGCATGTCTTTAATATATTTGTTTTCTTGAGAAAATTCAGTCAAATTAAGAATACAACTAATACATTCACAGACAAGGCTCTGGGAGTTAGAACTAGATCAAATAAAGTACTCTCAAATCACATACAAATAAATAAGTACCTTTTGCTTGTGTTGTTCATATTCCATCTTCAGAGATTCATGCTCTACCTGTAAAATTTCCAGGCTCTTGTCACAACCAGAACCAGCAACTTGAGCCTAAAAATTTAGAAAGATTACTTGCTTTGAAACTCAGATCTCCAAAACCACATAATTAATACCTAATCCTACTTCTGGAGACAGGGAGGTCTTTGAATCAAACTTCACTTATCTCAAACTTACATTTTGCAAGTCTACAGAGAGCTGCTGAATGACAGTTTGTAGCTCCTGTTCTCTTAACTCCAGAGCAGTGATCTTATTTTCCGCATTTGTCTCAGCTGTCATTAGTTCATCTCTTYGCAAAAAAAGAATAAAAAAGTAACATAGTATACCAGAAAAATAATCCTTAGATATAATTTTGCTTCTTATGAAAACAGACCAAGCAACACCAAGACACTTTTGGCCTCAAATTAGCCACTGATTATACATTTTACACAAAAGTAAAGGCTAAGCATCAGGTACTACGGAGTTGACCAAACTAGGAAAAATACATTATAACAAGCTTACAAAATCCTAAGCAAGTTATTACTTTAATTGGCTTGAGAAGAAATAGATAAAAACCTGGCACATACACCCACATACTAGAAGTGATTATACAGTGAGTTTACTGCATATATAAATTCTTACAAAAAGACAGAGTCGGAACTAAGTAAAAATATAAGAGGAACAAATATGCTGCTCCTTATAATACACCACATCCATACCTCTGTGCCTCTAGCTCCAAGAACTGCTGCCGCAACTCCTGAAGATCTTTTCTTAGGCCTAATGACACGTTGCTTGTATCCTGAAGCACCTCTTTAGTGTGAGTTAATTCTCGAGTGCATGCCTCTAGTTCCTGTTCTGCTTTGCTCAGAGATTCTTCCTTTTTCAAAAGCTGAATATTAGAACATTATCTTTGACAATACAGATGACCCAGTAATACAATAAGGAATTCTCATTTAGACTTATCTCTTTAATTATTAAGTTATGAACTACCAGAAAAGGCAGTGTTGAAATACTCTAAATAACATTATACGTGTATTCATACTGGTAGGAGTTTGATGGTAAGCAAGTCTGCACATAACTATCAAGGCTAAAAAATAAAATTATTGCAGTGGTACTACTAACTAGGTATCCTAAGAGAAATTTTAAAACTCATGTTTAAAAATAATCTTACCATGTGTTTAACCTTGGCCATCTCTTGCTGCTGAAAGCCCTCCAGTTCATCAATTTCATCTCTCTTTTGAAAAAGGTTTAAACTCTGCTCCCTCATTTCTTGTAACTGTGTTTCAAGCATTCTTTTTTCCTGATAAACCAACAAAAATAAAAGGAATCCATAAATATTTGTATATTAATTTCAAGCCAATGGGAATTGAGCTACACTCTCTAGGAAAGGATTCTTGCCTTGCATCCATAGAGGCTCTCTGATGGTACTATATATAGAACTAGGACTTCCTCAGAACTCGTTTTGCATTAGGCAACATAGAGTAAACTACTGAACTTCAAATTTTTTTTTAAATTGTTTTCATTAAAGCTTAATCAAGTCTCACTTTAAGAAACAGTATGGATAGGTAACTCAAGCAGATAATATTACAGGTAATTAATTCTTTAAAAATATTTGCAGCCACTAGTAATGTGCGTGATGTCTTCAAAATCAAAGACACTTTAGAAGAGCTTAAAATGGCTTCTGCCATTGAACAAAGATCAAATAACAAAAAGGGTGGAACAGAGCTGAATTCCAGTAAGCATACTGATCAGTGTTTAACAATACAAAAATCAGAGCTTAATTACCTTTTCAATTTGACCCAGTTTTTCCATCCACTCCTGAATGAGAAAGAAAGAAGAAAAAATAGAAGAAAAAAATCAAAATCCATTTATAGATGTTTGAAGACTGCAATTATGATTAAAAAAGAAATTCTTTTTGTACTGTTAACAGAGATGTTAAACTGTGGTGATGATTAAAATAAGGAATGACTAAAATAAAAGTAACAATAGGATTAAAATATAGAAAAGCTGAGGAATCACTTATGTTACTTGAATACATAAGCTTTATGCAAGTAAAATAAAAACGACAACAGTTCTCCTGCCAAGGAATCTTTACAAAGGTGAGCTTAACTTTACATTAGAAACTTCCGAGAGCTTTTTTCCCCCCCCCGCCAGAATCAGCAAGAACACTCATAACAATGACAAGTCCTACAACATTTCTTACATTAGCACTTAATGCTCCTTCCTTTCTTTGACTTCACCAAAGCAAGCAAAAGTAATGCAGAGCAACTCTTTTCATTAATGGTGACACCTGCTGACTACACCAAGATCACRCACTCCACAGCTGGTTACAAGTTTAGTTGTTTTAATTGTTCAAGCTTTAACTATTACCTGGTCCTTTTTTTCCAAGGCCAAAGCCATTCCTTCAGCCATCTTGGCTCGGCTGGCCTGGTGAGCTTCATTCTGCTCCTGAAACTTCCTCATGGAGGCTGCCAACAAAGAATCACCAGCTGTATCACAAACCCATCTTTTTAAATGACTTCTCAATTTCCTGAATGTTATTTATTACTTTAAAGAGCTTCTTATCCAAGTAATTAGCCCTATCTTGACTCTCTAGCACTAATCCTGTGCCATTTATTACATCATATTACACATTTGCTTGCATATTAGACAATTGCCAGAAACAACAGAAGACATGAGTAATGTTCCTCACTAGGTTAAAATAAGGCTGAAAGTTTCAAAAAAAAAAAAAAAAAAAAAAAAAAAATCTCTCCCCCACATTAGCCACAAACTAGGCAAAGAGAGATTAATGACAACTTTGTTCAACAGCCAAACTATGGCTGTTTTTTCTATACTGCAAATAAGACAAGCGCTTTGGCAACTTTTTTGCAACCTAGAGGTGCATAATCTGACAGCAAATGTGTTTAAAAAAAACCTATATAAATTCATTTCTTTCCATCTGCACATAAACTATAATAATTTTCAACTTAAAAAAAAAAATACATACAATCCTGATGCTTTTCTAATGCATTTTCAAGCTTCTCTTTTATCTTCTGCAAGTTTCGGATCTGATCAGCATAATCTTGTGTGAGGAAGGAGAGACACAGACCAGGAACGGACACACATTGGGGAAACAAATCAAAAAGAAAAAAAAGAAGAAAAAAAATGAGTGGAAAACAAGAATGATTTTCTCAACTAGAAAATCATTTCTGTTGAGGAAAACTTGGGTGACTACAAAAATGAAGATAAGCACATCCTGTCTATTCTGTTCATAGGCTATATGGTTGGTACAAACAGGAGGATCTGACCTAGGTGTGCTAGTTATACAAAAAAGGGCAGTAGACCTAGTACCAGAGAACGGAGAACTGCTCCCACATTTTACTACATTCAAGAACAGTGACCTAGTTTTACTTCCACTTAGAAAATGTCTCTCTYAATAACGAATGAGAAAATAGAGGAATTCAAAAAAGCTTGTACTTTTGCTCCATAACACAATTCAACCTGCACTCTGAGCCACTCCATAACAACAGGGATGGAAAGCAGTATCAGAACAGAGTCCTTATAAGACTTTTACAGGACAATGCACGATTGTAGAGAGAAAAACAGTCTCTGCATTGTTTTATGCCAAATCCTTTGCTTTTTCTTTGTTTGGGAGTTTATCTTCTTGTGGAGTGTTTCTGTCTGTCAACATCAAAAAGCACAGATCTTAACAGAAGGGAACTCTTACACGTTCTGAGTAAGAAAGAAAAAACAGTGAGGAAAGGAAGACAGCACCCAGTGAAGACTTTCTGTTTGAAATACAGGAGACTTTCTGTTTGAAATACAGGAGACTTTCTGTTTGAAATACAGGAGACTTTCTGTTTGAAATACAGGGAGAGAAAGCTATCCCAACTGTTCGAATCACACAAACGTTGCCAAAAAAATCAGTAGAAACAAGTCAGTTCATCTTTATGCAGTCAGCTTTACTGGAAGCTACCTAAATGACAGTCAACCATGTTGTTACAAATTAAACTTTTCTAAAAAAACTACAACAATTTTTTAACAGTAAGATAAAACATTTAAGTTCAAAGGAAAAATACTTCCTGGAGTAATAAGGTTTTATACAAATCAAGATACCTACCAGACAGCTTGACTTCCAGTTTTCTTATCTGTTCATTTCTTCTCAACAACTGGGATGAAAGATCTTCTCTAGAGCTGCTTCCATCAGAAGCCTCAATAGGAAAATAACACCCGTGTAAATTACAAATTTTTTTTAAAAATGATCTTGTCATATACTAACTTTAGAGATAATAAACACTATCCCACCTAGGAACGAGGCTTTCATTTTTCACGAGGGAAGAGTTGTATTAGCACAGCAGAATGCATAAAAGATGCTGAAGAAGAAAAAGAGTAAGGGCTTAAATGGTCAGCTCTCCAATGTGGGCCTGTTCCCTGAAATACAAGACTCTTAAAACCTATAGTTGCAAAGTATTTGTTCAAACTGACCACCGGGAGATGGCATAACAGAATGACTGGAGAAAGGAAAAAAAATCAGGTTATACAGGACAGGTTTTGTGATGGGTCTAAGTAAGAGGTGTCATTTTGGAAAAGTAACTGGAAGAAGGAAAAGTAAAACTGTTCATGTTGAATAAACTCCCTTAAACTCTCACGCAATAGTCATTCCATGCAAAATCCACTGTACAGCTAACATATGATTCTCTCTTTTTATAGAGAGAGAGAGAGAAAAAATCAATTAAATGGGAACTGCTGAAACAATTCATGCTTGAAGCAAGAGGTTTTATACGTATGTATATATGAATACACATGTATACATACATACATATACACACACATCCACACACACACATACAGACAGACAGTGAAACAGAATCATAAAGGGTTCTGCTGTGCTAAAGCAATACAGTACGTATTAATTGTTGGCTCCAACAGTGGTGCAACGCTATGGCTTAATCCAGGTTTTAAGAACTACAATAGCCATCAAAGGGCAGAGATGCCAGCGTTACAGGGCTTCATTTAACCCCCACACAACTGTAATTACACAGTTTGCTTAAGCAATGCTTTATAATGAATCAGAGTTTAAACAAGACGTCAGAGGAACCAGAAGTTTTACTTGAATGCAACAAAACAGAATATGCTTTCTTGGCAGTTACATAAACAATAAGCTCAAGCAGTAAGTGTACCAGGAACCCAACAGGTAAATGCAGGACCAAATCATTGCTAACCAGTATCCAGCTTCTTTGTCTGCTGCTTCAGTAATTACATCTGCACGAACCTATCTTATACGCTGCTACAGATTTATTCAGTACTTTGCATTTGTTTAACAATGTTCTGTATTGAGATAGTTCTGTCATTTGCGTTTACATAAGAACAAAACCCTCTCAGGAACTCCTATTAATATATAAATACTTTCTCTTCAGTAACTACATTCATTGAAGCCAGCAATTCATCTACATGTTAACATCTACACTTACACAAATACCCCATCATATACCAGAACGTATATCCAACTTGTACATCAGACTTAAAATGGTTGCCTGACAAGCCACACTGGAAATACTGAAACAAAAAAGCAAAATTCCAAGCAAAGCGCAACTCACAAAGTCATCTCCCGAGTCTGCTCCCACAGATGTAATCGAGTCCTTGCTGACAGACCTAGGTATCCTGGCAGCTCCTCCCGGGCGAGGCGCAATAGCTGCCTCTTCTGCRATCTTCTTCTTCAGTTTTGCAAACATGTTACAGCTCTACAGCCCCAAAGCAGCCAGGTACTCGGAAACGCAGCTACCTCCGATACGGCTAGTGCACTGGCGTTCTGTGTCAAGCTTCTAGCCGCCGAGATTTAACTGTGCGCCTCATCCACTCCGTTTTACTGCATCTCTAGTTCCACTGAAGCCTTCATGGCCTAACAGCACCTGCAAGTTAAAGGGATAAGGTTTCCGCACCAAGGCTTTCCACCGGTATTAAACACCCAGCAATAACTCAGCGCCCTTTAACTTCACRCGCGTCCCAACGCGCTCAAAGCGCAGAGCGGAAGCTCTGCGGAGCTCCCGCAACCCCACAGCGCGCCTCGCCGCAGGCACCGGGCCCGGCCGGCGCCTGCCCAACGGCCCGGCGCCTGCCCGAGGGC